>NC_086103.1:140533791-140841291 GCF_963921235.1 Mobula hypostoma
GGCACTTTTTCTTCAGCATTTAACGAAGTATTAATGGTAAAGATATATTAGTGCAGGTACCTTTACTACCACTAATTGAATAGTGTGATAAAAACATCTGTGATTTCCGATTAATGGTAATTTAAAAGCCAAGTAGAAATGCTCATGATATATATTATTTCAGGATGTAATAATTGAAGTTGCAATTAAAAGCAACCTTTTAAATTTATTTAAAAATATATTCTAACCTTTTTAATTAATGCACTAGGTCTGTGGTGTTATAAGAAAGCCTAATTTATCTTGCCACATTTTTTTTTACAAAGTGGAAACAAACAGATTATCTGTTTAATTTCAGTAAGTGTTGTTTCTGGTATTTTTAATGGATTTTTGTCTGCTGCAGTGCTATGGTTGTCATACAAGATATATTAGCAATCAGTTCTATTTTAACTGTTGAGTATACTGCAACTGCAAGCAAAATCCAGAATAAGCAGAAATGACCTTTCATTGTTGATGCAAATTGTATCTGTTATAAAAATGAAATCTCTAGTAGTTTTAAATTTGTACTTGTGTAAATGAGATTAGGGATTATTTGGGCGGCATTTTACCAGATCCTTGAAAAAAATCATTGGTTTACAGAATTATTCAATCTTTCCTTTCACTAGTTAGCAAAACTGAGAGTTAGAAGATATTGCCAACTGAACAGAAAAATCCTACATTTGGTTTTTGTGTGTTTCTCTTCGCAGATATTAAACAGATCTGCTCAGGGTAACACATACAAACACTGCTCAGTGCTTTTTTTTAAATACAGCTTAAATTGAAGCTCAAGTTACAAGGAGTTTAATCACTTCATATTTATTTTTCTGTTTGTTCTTGTTTCTGTAGTTTCTTGGTTTGAATTTTCACAGATCTGAGTCTCATTTCTTTATAGTCAGGCTGCAAGCTGTACAAAGGAAAAATTGCTATAAATGTATGCTTACTTAATAGATTCCTAGTTGTTAAATTCATTGATTTCAGGAAAATAACCATAGTTTTAGCTTTGCAGCATGATCATCAATTTTATTTAATATGCAACTGAATGTATGCAAAATATGCTGAAAGGAAATAAAATTGTAAAAATCTAATTGCCTGCCATTATGAAAGAGGATCTAGTGCATTCCCGACGTACATGACAAATAAACTCTTCTTGGGTTTCTAGCTGAGTACAATCGATGTTTCGATGACAAACTCTAAGAAGATGGCAGTTTGTCATCAAAACTTTGGTTATAATCGATAGCTATACTCGGCTGGAAGTCCGAGAAGGGTTTATTATATTGATACTTATCTGAGGGTGAATTTTTTTTAATCAAAACTGAAAATTCTATTTCTTAGAACCTACTCAGTACTGCACAATATCAAATTTCTAATTTTTCGGCACATTTTTTTTTCAGACTCACTATTGAATGACCAATTCACATTTTTCTTTTACTTTTTACTCAGTGAGTTTATGCATTCCATGCAAAATACCGTCTTGCAGCCAGATCAAAAGAAAATGAGACTTGCATATTTGAATGGATATTTTGTACTTCAATATGTCAGTTTAACAAATGAATTACAAAATTTCAGGGAACATGGTAAAATGGATCCTAAAACCACGTCCAACACACCTAATAGAATAACCTTTTCACTACTTGTGTGACACTATGTGTGACAGTAAGTAGATTTGGGTAAGAATGCTTTTTTAACAGGGCATTGTGCTTATAGACATAACTGATACTCTGAACCATGTTCAGTACATTTCCAAAATAAATTGTAATATAAGTATTTTTTCCTCATCTGCAGTACAATGCTGTTGATTTTTGAATTGCACGCATCCCAGTATCATTGTAAGGCTTCAAGTTTGTAATGGTACTATAAAATCTAGTGTATCTATTGAAAAGTTTAAGGAACTTTGTATGCCTCTATCAGTATTAGAATTTTGAAATGATATTCATGAATAATTGGATTATTTTATTGTTTTCCATTTTGTGTCAACTGATTAATTTATCAGACGGTTTTGAGCTACAACAGTATTTAATTGTATCATTTTATATTATATTCATCATTTTGAAAATGTAACTAATAGTTGAGTTTATAATAAAGTATAATAAAAAAACATTTCAAATGTGAGTTTGTTGAACAGCTTCTATATAATGCAGCTGACATTAATGCATATTGTAGGTTAAAAACAACTAATTTTACTGTAATTGTAAGCTAAATCAGTCTTGTGTCCGTTATAGCTAATTATAATTTTAACTCATTGGGTAAATAATCAGGCACACAAACTCAAAGTTACTTTGTGGTAACTTTTATATTTTAATGCAAGACAACACTGGGGTCAATTTTTGGTAAAAGTTTTAATCTTGTTAGTATTTTTTAACATTGCATGTCAAGCTAATGCACAATTATTCATCACATTTGGTTTCCAAGATAAATTCATACTTTAAGATAAGCATCATTTGCACATCACAAAAAGTAGGTATCAGGAAATCCGTAAATCTTGCATGCTTTATGATTCATTTACATGTGATATAAAATACATTAATCTACCCTCAATTGTGACCCCACTAAGGAGCACCAGGCTATTGTCTCCCACACCATCAGAGGCTTTATCCGCTCAGGGGATCTCCCATCCACTGCTACCAACCTTATAGTTCCCACCTCGCACTTCCCGTTTCTACCTCCTACCCAAGATCCACAAACCTGCCTGTCCTGGCAGACCTATTGTCTCAGCTTGCTCCTGCCCTACCGAATTCATTTCTGCATACCTCGACATGGTTTTATCTCCCCTTGTTCAATCCCTTCCTATCTATATTCGTGACACTTCTCATGCTCTTAAACTTTTCAATGATTTTAAATTCCCTGGCCCCCACCGCTTTATTTTCACCGTGGATGTCCAGTCCCTATATACTTCCATCCCCCATCAGGAAGGTCTCAAAGCTCTCTGCTTCTTTTTGGATTCCAGACCTAATCAGTTCCCCTCTACCACCACTCTGCTCCTTCTAGCGGAGTTAGTCCTTATTCTTAATAATTTCTCCTTTGGCTCCTCCCACTTCCTCCAAACTAAAGGTGTAGCTATGGGCACCCGTATGGGTCCTAGCTATACCTGCTGTCCCCCACTTTTCCTTCGCTACATTGGCGCTGCTTCCTGCACGCATACCGAGATCGTTGACTTTATTAACTTTGCCTCCAACTTTCACCCTGCCCTCAAGTTTACCTGGTCCATTTCCAACACCTCCCTCCCCTTTCTAGATCTTCCTGTCTCTATCTCTGGAGACAGCTTATCCACTGATGTCTACTATAAGCCTACTGACTTTCACAGCTATCTGGACTATTCCTCTTCTCACCCTGTCTCGTACAAAAATGCCATCCCTCTCTCGCAATTCCTTCGTCTCCGCCACATCTGCTCTTAGGATGAGGCTTTTCATTCCAGGACGAGGGAGATGTCCTCCTTTTTTAAAGAAAGGGGCTTCCCTTCCTCCACCATCAACTCTGCTCTCAAACGCCTCTCCCCCATTTCACGCACATTTGCTCTCACTCCATCCTCCCGCTACCCCACTAGGAATAGGGCTCCCCTGGTCCTCACCTACCACCCCACCAGCCTCCGGGTCCAACATATTATTCTCTGTAACTTTCGCCACCTCCAACGGGATCCCACCACCAAGCACATCCTTCCCTCTGCTTTCCGCAGGGATCGCTCCCTACGCAACTCCCTTGTCCATTCGTCCCCCCCATCCCTCCCCAATGATCTCCCTCCTGGCACTTATCCTTGTAAGCGGAACAAGTGCTACACATGCCCTTACACTTCCTCCCTTACCACCATTCAGGGCCCCAGACAGTCCTTCCAGGTTAGGCGACACTTCACCTGTGAGTCAACTGGGGTGATATACTGCGTCCGGTGCTCCCGATGTGGCCTTTTATATATTAGCGAGACCCGACGCAGACTGGGAGACCACTTTGCTGAACACCTATGCTCTGTCCGCCAGAGAAAGCAGGATCTCCCAATGGCCACACATTTTAATTCCACATCCCATTCCCATTCTGACATGTCTATCCACGGCCTCCTCTACTGTAAAGATGGGGCCACACTCAGGCTGGAGGAACAACACCTTATATTCTGTCTAGGTAGCCTCCAACCTGATGGCATGAACACTGACTTCTCTAACTTCCGCTAATACCCCACCTCCCCCTCGTACCCCATCCGTTATTTATTTTTATACACACATTCTTTCTCTTACTCTCCTTTTTCTCCGTCCCTCTGAATATACCCCTTGCCCATCCTCTGGGTTCCCCCCCCCCGTCTTTCTCCCCGGACCTCCTGTCCCATGATCCTCTCATATCCCCTTTGCCAATCACCTGTCCAGCTCTTGGCTCCATCCCTCCCCCTCCTGTCTTCCCCTATCATTTTGGATCTCCCTCTCCCCCTCCCACTTTCAAATCCCTTACTCACTCTTCCTTCAGTTAGTCCTGACGAAGGGTCTCGGCCCGAAACGTCAACTGTACCTCTTCCTAAAGATGCTGCCTGGCCTGCTGCGTTCACCAGCAACTTTGATGTGTGTCGCCAAAAACGATATGGGGGTGGGGGTGGGGATGGGGGGGGGAATCAACACATACACGCATACACCCACAGGTGCCCACGCAAAGCTTTATGGTCATTGTCGGCTTTTCGGCGTAAAAATAACGTATTTGACTGCTACTCTTGTCCGTTGGCAACTCTACCCCCCAGTCGGCCGGTCCGCTAGAATATTGTCAATATTAAACTGGTCTGCAGTGCTAAAAAGGTTGGGGACCCCTATCCTTGGGGACATACCAGTTCTCCTTAAACTAATGAAATATAGTGGCTGTCATGTCTTCTTTGTAATTGCATCAATATGTTGGCCCAGGCTAGATCTTCAGAGATGCTAACACCGAGGATCTTGAAACTGCTCACCCTTTCCACATCTGATCCCTTGATGAGGACGGGTGCATGCTCCTTCGACTTCACCTTCCTTAAGTCCACAACCAATTCCTTAGTCTTACTGACACTGAGGAAAGGTTGTTGTTGCAACACCACTCAGGCAGCTGGTCTCTCTCTCTCTCTCTCCTGTACCCCTCCTTGTCTATTAACTCTACTCCAATCACCCATTTAGTGGAATTATCCTCATTGTTCTGGTATGTAATTTTTCCAAGTTTTATAAATCAACATTTTACAATCTTGTCATCACTTCCTAAGGATATACACCAACATAGCTACACCATCCCCTCCACCTCCCTGCCTGTCCTTTCAAAACAATGTGTATCCTTGGATGTTAAACTCCTATCTATAATATTCTTTCAGCCACAACTCAGGAATGCCCATATCATACCTGCCAATCTCTAACTGCTCTGCAAGATCATCTACCTTATTTTGTATACCGCATGTATTCAAATACATCACCTTCAGTCCTATATTTAATCAGCATTTTCAATTTTGTCCCCATTACACTGCAATTCATTCTATTGACTGCAAGTTTGCCCTATAATCTGCCCGTCCTTCCCGACAATCTCACTACATACTGTTTCTCAGCCCTATAACTCAGTTTCCCATCCCCCTGCAAAATTAGTTTAAACCCTCCCTAACAGTTCTAGAAAAACTGCCTGCAAGAATATTGGTACTGCTCAGGTTCCTGTGAAGTCCGCCCCTTTTGCACAGATCCTACCTTCCCCAGAAGAGATGCCAATGATGCAGAAATCTGAAACCCTGCCCCCGTTCCTCAGCCACACATTCATCTGCCAAATCATCCAATTCTTACCTTCAATGGCACGCGGCACAGGCAGACCCTGGAGGGTCTGTTTTTTCCCCCCAGCTTCCTCCCTAGCTCCCTAAATTCTCCATTCAGGACCACCTCCTCTTTCCTACCCATGTTACTGGTGATTTACCAAGACTTCTGACTGTTCACCCTCCCGCTGTGGACCCAATTCGGGATGCCTCTGACTCTGGTACGGGGGCTGTGCGCAGCGCAGCGCAATATACCATCCGGGTGGCTCTATCACGGCCACAGAATCTTGTCTGCCCCTCTCACTACGGAATACCCTATCACTACTACAGCCCTCTTCCCTTCTAAACCAGAGGGCCAGACTCAGTGCCAGAGGGCCAGACTCAGTGCCAGAGACCCAACTGTTGCAGCTTCCCCATGGCAGGTTGTTCCCCCCACCCACCCAAAACATTATCCAAAATGGTATACTTATTGAAGGGAACAGCCACAGGGGTACTCTGCACTGGCAGCCCATTTACCTTCCCTCTTCTGACAGCCACCCAAGTACCTGCATCCTGCAAGTTAGGGGTCACTGCCTCCCTGTAGCTCCCATCACCACCTCAGTTTCCCATATGAGCCCAAGATAGTGCTCCAGTTCCTTAACACATTCTCCAAGGAGCTGCAACTCGATAGATGTGATACAGATGTGGTTATCTAGGAGACTGGCGGTTTCCCCAAATCTCAAAACAAAGAACAGCCCCTGGAGCCATCCTCATTGCACTATGTACAAACAGAGGAAGAATGAAGAAAAACTTACTAGGTACTTACCTCACCCAAGCCTGATGAGCCAAAGCCTCTCACTCCAGCACTGGTCCACTGACAACGGCTGGTCCATTTGTTCCTGCCCTATGTTTATTTGCCCTTGCTATTGAATCATGGTTTGATTGGGCTGACAGAAAACACTTAAAACCATGTTTAGCTAACATCTACACCGTCTCTTGGGCATCCACTACTTCCAAAGAACAGTTTTTTCAGCTTTTGTGTAATATTCTACAATGACCAATAGCCCTCTAATGCGTGGAGGGCCAAATCCTCAGGAAAAATTTGTCATCACTATAATAAATGACCATGCCCTTTCTTCAAGACTAATACTACAAGTATCCCATTATTCCTTCTCAGAATCTTAATGTTGCAGAAAGACTAGCTCTATTTTTCAACGCACAGGAAAGCTGGAATTCAGCAGGCCTCAAGGACAGTCTTAACTGCATCGAAGTTTTACCTCCAAAGTGAATTCTTACTGTTTTCCCATTGGTGGTACGTAGAACTGCCCTTGCAGTTGTGGTATCAGTCTCAGAAGCAACATCTTTTGATTGGCCCAATATAAAACTAAAATCTCAAAAGTTATAAAAAGGCACATCATTTGATCTAATGTGTGCAACACATTAAGCATGCAAATAGCTGGCTATGTTAAGTTATAAATAAAAATGTCTAGAAATTGAGTAAAGGAAAACTTGTCAAAAACAGTCAACTGGTTAAATTAAACTGAGCATTGATTTAAATGTTTCAAACATGTAAATTTGTACTCTCACATGCAAAACATTAATTTCATATCTTTAGTTTCAGAATACAATAAATCTATTCATTTGTAATGTGTCATGTTAATTTCACTTTTCAACTGGATTTTTAACTCACCTTTTGTCATATAATTTAGCAAAACGTTCATTCAGGATCAGAGTACATGCTAAAATGTGTGCATAATGAAGTCTATATTAATAGTTCAGTACTTATGTAAACTATGGAAACCTTCACTTGAACCCTAGAATTCAATCCAGAATTGTATAGAAAGGCAGACACTGGGACTGGTCACTGTTAGAGCAGGTCATCCTCCATAAAGGGATGTACAGTTGCAAGAAAAGGTTTGTGAACCCTTTGCAATTACCTGGTTTTCTACATTAATTACGCAAAATGTGTTCTGATCTTCATCTTAGTCACAATAATAGACAAACAATCTGCTTAAACTAATAACACAAATAATTGTACTTTTCACGTCTTCATTGAATACATTGTTTAGTCACTCACAGGCCAGGTTGAAAGAGTATGCAAATCCTTGTATTTATTAACTCAGGGGTCCCCACCCTTTTTTGCACTGCTGACCGGCCGACCTGGGGGGGGCGGGTAGGGTTGCCAACGGACAAGAGTAGCAGTCAAATACGTTATGCTTACCCCGAGAAAGATTACAATGACCATGAAGCCTTGCACGGGCACCTGTGTACGCATGCGTGTATGTGCTGATTTTTTTTTTTCCAAATATCGTTTTTGACGATTCTGTTCGGGGGTGGGGGGGGGGGGTTGGTGTTAATCACGACTGGAATATAGGAGATAAGTGGCTAATACACTCAATTTCATTTCCAAAAGGGTTTATCTAACAAATTTAATATTAAACACAGAGCATATTTTCCTCGCATGAATATACTGATAAGTCAATTATCAGGGGAGGACCGGGGAGCTTGAAGTAAGTGTTGAACGAACTTCCAGTAGAAATGGTTGAGGCAGGTTCGATATCATCACTTAAAGAAAAATTGGATAGGTATATGGACAGGAAAGGAATGGAGGTTATGGGTTGAGTGCAGGTTGGTGGGACTAGGTGAGAGTAGTGTTCAGCACGGACTAGAAGAGCAGAGGTGGCCTGTTTCCGTGCTGTAATTGTTATATGGTTATATAAGTCACTTATAAGTCAATAGCATCATAACATTTTAAGTAACGTTTGGATATTAAACACACAGCACATATTTTCCCCGTTAAGAACATATAAAATCATTGCAACACACCAATATCGCTGAATCAGTGGGAGCCCTGGGCTTGTTTCCCTGCAACAAGACGGTGCCATCAAGGGGTGATGGGAGACGGTGATACGCAAAGGGGGTTCCTTATGTCCAGTCTATTCTGCAATTTAGTTTTCATTGCATTCATTGCAGAGATATGTTGGAAATGGAAGCAACGTTTTCAGTGCTTTCGTGGCTATCTCAGGATATTCAGCCTTGACTTTGATCCAGAATGCCAGCAGAGATGTTATGTCAAACATACTTTTCAGCCCGCCGTCATTTGCAAGCTCGAGGAGTTGATCTCCTTCCCACGCTGACATGGATGACGCGTGCGTAATGACCGCACACGCACTCAAGCTCAACAGTGGGCGTAACAGGGAATGAGGAAAGGTGCAGCTGACTCATATCGCCAAATCATATTTCCTTGCGGCCCAGTAGCATATGCTTTGCGGCCTGGTGGTTGGGGACCGCTGTATTAACTGATAGAACCTCCTTGAGTAGCAATAACCTCCACCAAACATTTCCTGTAGCTGCTAACGAGACTTCCACATTGGCAAGGAGGAATTTTAGACAATTCCTTCATACAATACTTTCAGTTCATCAATATTTCTGGGATACCTTACATGAAAAGCCCTCTTCGGGTCATACCACAGCATCTCAATTGGATTAAGGTTGGGTCTCTGACTCAGCCATTCCAAAATATGAATTTTCTTCTTTTTAAACTATTCTGTTGATTTACTCGTGCTTCAGATCATTGTCCTGTTGCATCATCCAACTTCTATTAAGCTCAGGTGATGGACTGCTACCCTGTAAAATGTCTTAATATAATTTTGAATTCATTGTTCCCTCCAATGACTGCAAGCTGTCCAGTTCCTGAGGCAACAAAGCAGCCCCAAACCAAACCTTTCTCCGCATAGCATCTTTTAATACCTCATGGAAAATTACACTTAAGCCTTTCATTCCTGAACCTGTACAATACGTAAAACAATTAGAGAAATAAGGGAGCAAAACTTGTTTTTACAATTTTATTGTTAACCAATGAATGTTCAAAATAGTTATGCTCAGTTGTACAACACAGTACATGGTGCCAGGGAAAAGCATTTGTAGTTATTTTTAGAAGAAACAAACCAATGTATTTTATAACAGGTGTTCTATAATGCTAGTGATAGCAACTTTAGCCTTTCAGTCAATATACACTGGAAATTATGGATGATCAAGGAGTTGCACAATTTGATAAGTGGAACTCTAATCAGGATTACAGTTTTATTAAACTGCATTGTCCAATACCGATACCAATGTACTAACATCAATGTTAGTGCGGACATTTCAGAAAAATCCACTGGAATCCACAGTATTTCAACTTGCTCCTGTAAATCTATTGTCCAGTATAAAAATACTAATGCGCATGCCTTAGTGCATGTTTCTATGCATTAACAGTATTACACTGCAAGTAGAAATACTTCAAAACATTTTTTAAGCATATGCACAACATTCACTAATCAGTCCTCAGAAATTGCCTGCTGTCCCTCTAGAAAAGTTTGGTATGCAATTACAAAAAAAAACTAGATGTTAACTCATGATGCAAATCAAAACTTTACCTGTAATTATAGTCACAAAGAGCGCAACAAAATTGTTCATTATTTTGCCTACCAGGCATGTTAAATGCTCAACTATAAATGGCAATTTAAATAAACCATCATTACAGATATTGAATGCTGATTTATAATGCATAATACCAACAGGAATTTAGCTGAACCAACTACAGAGGAAGCAAGGACAAATCAGAAGTGAATTTATTGCAGTAAAATGGTTATTCAGGAAATGTAGAGAGTTTGATAACAAATGTTAAAACACCATTCACTGTCTGTCCTAATGTAATTTACTCATTACTTGAATTTTATTATGCAAGTTACCTCAAACATCATTCACCTGAAATGTGTGCACATACACATTTGGAAAAAAGCATCCTGGGTTCCAACACAATTATTAAATGCAATACAAATACTTGTCAGCCAATTTTATTTCTAATGCACAGATTAGACCACTCTATATAGTAGGTATTGCAGCCGTACACTTCAGATTTTAGAATAACAGGTACCAAAGATGCAAGAATTTTAAAAAAAACATCTTTTATATGATTCACATGTATTGAGAGGGTGTTTGATTGGCCATTCATCATGTGTATAATATTGAGGTAGTATACTGTCCCCACCTTGGGACTGATGTTTTCATATGCTCCCCTGCCAGAAAGGCCCAATATTAAGAATTGTTCACTAACAGATGCTGTATTAAATTTGATTTATGTAAACATAAAACCCTATGACTCTTCATTACTTGCTGTGTCTTAGAGTAGTTTCTAGCTGAACTATTATCATTTAAGTCTTTGTGAACAGGTAGGCAAAGAAAACCATCTATGATGATAAGACATGAAACACCAACTTTAAAGATATTTAGTTTGATATTTTACTGTATTCAGATAATATTACATTTCAGTCACTGAAATTAGACCTGAATTATGCAGGCTTTGCCATTTAAGGCAGATTGCTTAAATCCTAAGTTCTATAC
Source organism: Mobula hypostoma (assembly GCF_963921235.1). NCBI lineage: Eukaryota > Metazoa > Chordata > Chondrichthyes > Myliobatiformes > Myliobatidae > Mobula > Mobula hypostoma. The sequence continues at coordinate 140,544,887 of NC_086103.1, forward strand.
TAACTTTATACAACTTTTAAGAAAAGCTACAGAGATTAAGCCAACTTCACACATGCATTTTACTGATATTAAACATGCCTATTCAACAAAAAGCAACAGTATTTTCTGAATAACTCCAGCTGTTAACTGTTGTGCTATAAAATGTTTTAAGGATAGTTACCAACTGCCTTAAAAAATTTACATCTAACTCCTGCAGATCTAACAAGTACAATACTTTGGCAAGGTGAATTAATGTTACAGTTCCAGAATGCTACTTGTTCCTCTGCTAGTGGTTCAGCTGTTTTAAAGAACATTATAAAGTAACTGCACGCTCACATAGCTTCAAATTCATCAATGCGCTGTTTTGTGTTGCCTTGTCGTATCTGTCGCAGGGTCTTATATTTGTCACGGCCTGCCTTAACATTCTCAGCATGGATGACATCATTTACAGTCTTCTTTGTCTCATCACGGGCATGAGCCAATTCAGAACTTAATGCCTGTTAAACAAATTAAGTAGTTTCAAAAGAGAAAAAAAAAACATGCTTTTAAATTAGAAAAATATGAACAAATATTTTAAGATTGAATATGCAAGGAAAATAATGTTTATCAATTATTAAAAGATTATTCATTCAAGAGTGTGCTTCATCCAGTGTACCAAATAATTCAGACAATATATTCAATCTCTAAGTTGTCTACTGTCTGAAACTTTATTTCAAAAGACTTGTTTTTGCAGAGCTATCACACTTAACAAACACAGATTTAGAATGGATAAAAATTATGAAGTTAATTGCACAATTCCTTTAAAAATAAAGCACAATTGAAAAGTCACGTGATTAAATCTGTGTGATTTTAGAGAGTCAAAAACTCATTTCCTTTTCTGCTCTGAAAAGCCAAATATGTCAACATGGTTCAAATTAAGTTACGTTTGCAGTGTGATGGAAGCACCAAATTGTAACCACCTCTGGAAAGGTTAACAAGTTCTTTTTGATGTTTAAAAGCATTTAAAACGTCACCACTAAGATCCCACAGTGAGTGCAATAGGGTAGGTCATCACTGACCAGCAAATTGACTGGCTCAAAATATTAGGTATCCTACAGGGGACAATTCTGGTCCCTCGTCCCCAGAATCAGTACATTGGCAAGGCATGTGACAAGAAACTGAAGTACAAGAAATAGGAATTTGGTCATATTTGAGATAAACAATCTATAGGGAAGGTGAGGATTGAGATGGATTAATGATGGCATTTTAGGGAGATTCTCACCAAATGTCAGTAGCACTATGGAACCAATGTGTGCTACATAATTCAGGATTTGCATGCATATGTGAAGTCCCACATTTGCTGATTGTACTTCACCAGCAATTCCCCAGTTGTACCCCCTGCAGAATGTTTGCTTACTGCCACCAGACCCATATCCCAGGACTTCCTCAGGGTCAACTTCAAGCAACATTAGTCTTGGTGCAGGAAAAGAAATTCCATTCACTTGCACAGAAGCAACAGAAGTGCCAAGGGAAAACATTAGACATGATTTTAACAAAGTTAGCTTTAATGTTTTTAATTAACTCAGTGATTAAAAAAGTAACAACTTAAATGGTTCTAAATGTCAGGGATATTCAAAAATACTCGTTAAAGTTTTCAGCAGCGATGGGCAGAACAGGTTTGGTTCACCCCATGACATTATTATATTATTCATTTCTATTTTGGATTAGAAAGATTCTGTGGAATTCTTTGCAAGATAGTCGGTCAATTTTCAAATTAGTGAAAATTCAAGTACATATTTGAAGGCACACAATTTAACTGTCAACAACACTGCAAGTTAAAAAATGTGGAGTCAAGATTTGCTAATTATTAATTTGCTTACATTCAATGATTTTACATGGATATATTTCGCATAAAGCTTCAAAGTCTTATTATTTTAAAAACTTAACCTACTTCAGAGCATACACTCAGTAGCCACTTTATTAGATACCCTTGCATCAGAACAGGTATCAACTGCTGGCCAAATTACATTGTGTACTTCTCACACAGGCTTCCAAATTTGCAAACTGAATTTACTTCTCCAACATTGACAAGTTTTGAGTGCTAACATGTGCTTCAAAAAGGTACTGTCTATAAGCAGGAAATCTCACAACAAGTGAATAAAATTTACCAGTGGCTATGAGCAGAGATAAACAGATTTGTTAACCACAAAATTACAAACAGTTGCACAAAATTGCAATACGCAAGAAGCAAAATGAACAAATAAACACTGATGATAGAAATCCAAAAAGTAGAAAAGCTGAAACTTCAGAAGATCAGGTAACATCTGCAGAGTGTAAAACAGTATCTTAGACCTTCAGAAATAGCAAGTTAGAGATAAGACAGGGAAATACAGAGTGGGAAGACTGCAAGAGTACATGACTCAATGGAATAATGGTGCGAAGCAACAGCAGATGAAACTTAAAAATCCAGAATGTCTCTAGCTCAAAAATATACACAACATACAAGTCCACATGTATTTAAGGTTGTGTTGGGTTCCCTTAAGAAACTGCTCTTCAGAAAATAAACTCAACAGGTGCTTTTTCTTCTAAATTAATTAGTTTTGACCAGGAAATATTCAAAATGTGTTTAAAGAGTACAAAGGTGATGAGATGGTATCAGAAGGAACCTGGCAGGCATAGATCGGGAAGGGCTGTTTTCTGGCAAAGAGATGCTTTATAAGTAGGAGGCCCTCAAAAGTGAAAATATTGAGAATACAGAATTAGTATGTTCCTGGTGAGATAAAAAGAAAGGCCAACAGGTTTAGGGAACCTTAGTTATTGAGGGATATGGAAGTACTAGTAAAGAGGTGGCAGCACATATCAGGCCTAGGCAGTTAGGATCAAAAAAGGCACTAGGAGTACCTGAAATGCAATAGAATACAGAGAAATCAGGAAGACTAAAAGACATGACTGCTCTGGTAGACAAAATGAAAGATAATCCCAAGGGCTTCTATAGTTATATTAAGAGCTAAAGGATAGCAAGGGACAAAATTGATCCTCTTAAACATCAGCATGATCATCTATGCATGGAGCCCAAAGAGGTAGGAGATCTTAAATGAACTTTTTGTATCTGTATTTACCTAGGAGACAGCTTATAGAATTGAGGCAAATGAGTAGTGAGGTCATGGACTGTATCCAGATTACAGAAGAGTTAGTGCTGGCTGTCTTGGAGGCAAATTAGGGTGAACAAATCCCTAGGGTAATATATACAAATGATGGAGGAATAGAAAATGAAATGAACAATCAACGTTTCGGGCCAAGACACTTCCTTAGAACTGAAAAGGAAGGGAGAAGAAGCCAGAATAAGGTGGCGGGGGAGGGAAGTAGTACAAGCTAGAAGGTGATAGGTGAAACCAGTTGAGGGGAAGGGAGGTGGGTGGGGAGTAGGGATGAAGTGAGAAGTTGGGAGCTGATAGGTGGAAGAGGTACGGGGCTGAAAAAGGGATCTGATAGAGAATAGTAGACTATGGGAGAAAGGGAAAGTAGGGGGGTGGGGAAGAGGGTGGGTCTAGAGAGATGATCCTGCTGAAGATGGTGCAATTTGCAGAGAATGACGTGTTGCATATGGAGGCTCATGGCGTGGTAGGCAAGAGCAAGAGGAACTCTAGCCCTGTGAAAGCGGTGGGTGAGGATGGAAGTCTGGGAAATAGAGGATATGTGGGGGAGGGAAACCCTGCTCTTTGGAGGAGGAGAACATCTCAGATGTTCAGGAAAAGAAAGCCTCATACTTGGGAAGTGATATGACAGAGACTGAGGAACTGATAAAAGTAAATGGCATTTTTTTTTTTAAACAAGCAACAGGGTGGGAAGTAGTATGATAACTATAGTAAATACACTATACTTCTTCCCACCCTGTCCCTTGTACACTGTACTACTTCCCATCCGCATCACATCAGATCAGTAAGGATTGTGTCACAAGTGTTGCTGCACCTCTGGTATCAACATAGCGTACCCATAATTCACTAATCCTAACCATATATTTATTTAATTAGCGGTACAGGGCAGAGGAATGTGGGAGCAAATCAGAGAACCTGGAGGAAAAATTGTCATGGGCAGAACATACAAACTCCTTACAGACGGCAGTAGGAATAGAACCACACTCTTATAGCTGGGGGTGTAATAACATTAGACTAACCTCTACTCCTTAGCCACAGGTGAGCTGACAAGAGGACTGGAGGATAGCTAATGTTCCACTGCTCAAGAAAGCCAAGAATAAGCCGGTGACCTTGACATCAGTTGTGGATAAATTATTGGAAGATATCATAAGGGATGAGATATATAAGTATTTGGATAGACAGCAACTGATCAGAGATAATTAGCATGGCTTTTTACAGGTTTAACCAACAAAGAGTATTTTGAGGTGGTTACCAAGAAGATTGATGAAGGAAAGATGGTGGAAATTGTTTCCATGAGCTTTAGCAAGGCTTTTGACAGTCCCAAATGGGAAGCTGGTCCAGAAGGTTAAGCCATTTGGCATTAAGAATGAAGTAGTCAATTGGTTTAGTGAGAGAAGTCAGATTAGTAGATGGTTGTCTCTCTGGCTGATGGCCTATATCCCACAGGGATCAGCACTGGGTCCACTACTGTTTATCATCTACATTACTAATTTAGATGATAATATGGTAAACTAGATCAGCAAATTTGCAGATGACTTTAAGACTGGGGGGCACAGTGGACAATGAGGAAGGCTATGAAAACTTGCAGCGGGATCTTGATCAGCTGACAAAAATGGGTTCAAAACTGGCAGATGACAATGCTGATGAGCGCGAGGCGTTGCAATCTGGGAGGACAAACCAGAGTCGGGCTTACATAATGAATGCCAGGACTGTGGTGGAACAGGTGGAGCTGGGAATACACATCTATAGTTCCTTGCAAGTGGTATCACAAGTAGAAACAGTCACAAACAGAACTTCTGGCTTATTGGCCTTCACAAATCAGGGCATGTAGTACTGGAGTTGTGATGTTATGTGTATAAAATATTGAGGCAAAATTTCAAGTATCATGTGCCATTTTGATCACCTACAATACCTGCAGGAAAGAAGGGGAGGAGGCAAAAAGATATTATAGGACAGTTAACCTGACTTCAGTGGTTGGGAAGATGTTGTGGAGTCCATCAAAGATGAGATTTCAGGATACTTGCAGGCACATGATAAAAAGACCAAAGTCAGCAGTTTCCTTAAGGGGAAATCTTGTCTGACAAATCTGTTGGAATTCTTTGAGGAAATAATATGCAGGATGGACAAAGCAGAGTGGATGTTGTTTACTTGGATTTCTGAAGGCCTCTGACAAGGTGTCACATGAGGCTGTTTAACAAAGTAACAGCCCACAGTATCACAGGAAAGAATAGCAGGGGCAGAAGATTGGCTGACTGGCAGGAGGGAAAGAGTCAGAATAAAGGGGGCTTTTCTGGTTGGCTGCTTGTGCCACAGTATTGGACTATTTCATTTCACGTGGTCATACACTTTGGTACAAGGAATAAAGGAAAAGACTATTTTCTAAATGGGGAGAAAATTCACAAATCAGAGGTGTAAAAGGACTTAGGAGTTCTCATGCAAGATTCCCTAAAGGTTAACTTGCCAGTTGAATCTGTGGCAAGAAAGGCAAATGGAATGCTAGCATTTGTTTTGCAAGAACTAGAATAGAAAAGCAATGATGTAATACTGAGGCTTTAAAAGGCATTAGTCAGACGGCACTTGAAGTATTGTGAACAGTTTAAGTCCCCTTATTTAAAAGATGTGCTGGCATAGGAGAGGTCCAGAGGAGGTTCACGAAAATTATTCTGGGAACGAAAGGGTTAATGTGGGAGTACCATTTGATGGCTCTGGACCTGTATTTGCTGGTGTTCAGAAGAATGTGGGGGGTCCTCATTGAAAGCTATCAAATATTGAAAGACCCAGACAGAGCAGATGTGGAAAGGATGTTTCCTATAGTTGGGGGGGGGGGGGGGAGGGAGTCTGAGACCAGAAGGCACAGCCTCAGAATAGAGGGACATCCACTTCGAACAAGGATGAAGGAATTCCTGTAGCTGGAGGGTTGGGAATCTGTGGAATCCATTGCCACCGATGGCTATGGAGGCAGTCATTGGGTATATCTAAAGCAAAAGCTGCTATGCTCTTAATCAGTAAAAGTGTCAAATGTTATGGGGAGAGTGCAGGAGAAGATTGGCAGAGCAGACTTGATGGGCCAAATGGCCTAATTCTGCTCCTATGTCTTACTATCTTATGAAAAGATGTCAATAAGCTGAAACAGTGCAGAGAAAATTTACAAAGATGCTCCCCCAACTTGAAAACCCAAATTACAGCAGAAAATTTAAATAGATTAGGACCATTTCCTGGAGCATAGTATAAGAGAAGATCTTAGAGTTTTGCATGATTATGAGGAGAAAGTTAATGTAGACATCCCTCCCCCCAACCAGGATGAATGAGATGAGGTGATAAGTTTAAGGTGAAAGGTAAAATATTTAAGGGGAATCTGAGGGGAAACATCTTGACTGAGTGGTGCAAATGTGAAGCGAGCAGCCAGCACAAGTGGTAAATGCGGGTTCAGTTGTAACATATTGGAGAACTTTGGAAAGGTACAAAGAGTGGAGCATAGTGGGCTATGGTATGGGTACAGGTAGATAGGACTATGTGGGCGAACAGGTCAGCATAGATTAGATGGGCAGAAAGGCTTGATTCTGTGCTGTAGTAGTCTATGATTTTGAGATCCAGACCTGAATGGAAAAAATCAAGTGCCTTGGATTCTTAATTGCCACTCAACCCTTCTAAGATAATAAAATTAATTTTAGTTTGACGAGGAAAGTATCCTATTACTCAAGTTAAGCTTAACAGCAAGTAGAAAAGAAATAATAACTCATACATGTCAACTATATGGTCTGTAACTGAGTGATATTGATTGATGAAATGACAAGCGGTCTATAAATTCCACTCATTTGAAAATTAGAGTGGAATTACTATGTATCCTGGATGCAAGTTTACGTCATTAAAAAGACCAAAAAAAAGAACATTTTTGATGTAGGGAGAAAGGTTGATTTTAATTATAAAACTACCCAAACTACAAATTCAGAAAAAGTTAAAATATTGAATTAATATTTATTCAAATCTTGGTATAATGTTTTGTTAAACCATATTGAGGAGTGGGCATTCTTACAAACTTAAACCCCAATAAGAATTTCACATTTGGTATAACTGACATCCTGTCGAACTCACCTGCAGCTGTTTCTTTACACGTTCATTCTTCTGTGTTTCAGTTATGCGCTCCTCCTCACTGCGATGGTTTGCTACTCCTTCTGATAAGAGTTCAGCACTGGCTTCAGCATTATTCTCATCCTGCTCATCATCATGCTCGTTTTCAGCTTGTGGAATAACAAGTGGAGGTGGCAGAGGAGGAGCTGTCATCACAATCTTCAACTCTTCCTTGGTTTTTTCCAAGTCTTCCTGAGCCGTGACTGCCTAAAGTTAGGGGGGAAACAAACAGCTTTTGCCAATTTGTACTGTCAGAAATTCTTCACTCATTTTCCAAATACAATTATGACCAAGATTAACCTACTAAATGTATAAGAATTCTCTGCTAGTGTTGTTTGGTAGAAAAATCAGGCATTTTAATCTAATTAGAAGCATTACTGAAAGGCAATATTCCAATAGAATATGCAGCTCGGTACATTTCTGATGAAACAGTTTAATTACTTTCTGCTGCCATTCTGTGGCCTCTTCTTCCTTCTTTCTCTTTGCATCCTCCAGAAGAGCAATTTTGGCAGTAAATTCAGCGAGTTCAGCTGCCTAAAAAAAAAGGAAACTATGATTACTCGAAGTTGCTGAAACGTATGCACCATCACAATCATACATTTTCTGCACCTGAAAATTAGCCACTAGGCATGTAGAAATATAAGAATAAGCGAAGCATTAACAATTTTCCTTCAGCAATAAACATTGAGTGTAAACTAATCAAGGGCAGGTGGTGCCAAACGTTAAACTAAGCAGACTTCAAAGAACTGCCCAAATAGGCAAAGAAATTGGAGATCCTTTTATTTTGGATACAGTTGCTTACTTGGCTTAAGAAAAAGTTACATTGCACAAATGGTGCATTTTTACAAGCGTACCAGTTTGGAGTTAAGGTTATTCAGCCCACCTCAAGGTTGCAGAAGAAAAAAGTTTCATAAACTTGTCTTGTAAACAACAGCGCAGAAGTATCTGTGAACTGGGCAACTGTCAAGAATAGCTAGACAAGTTTATTGCTGAAGCTGACAATACTTCCTACAAAAGTTAGGGAGATGCTGAACATGTACCTCATGGCTGCAGTGTTCACTTGTAATATTTTGTTAATTATACACCCTAATACCTGTTTGGCTGATTTATGCCTATGAAATAATCTTGAAAATTTTATTACGTTACAGCAGGGGGCTGCCAACCTTTTCTATGCCACAGACTCCTACCATTAACAAAGGGGTCTGTGGACCCCAGGTTGGGAACCCAGGTAGAGCAGTGGTCCCCAACCACCGGGCCACAAAGCACGTGAAACCAGGCCGCAAGGAAACAATATGATTTGGCAATATGAAACGATATGAGTCAGCTGCACCTTTCCTCATTCCCTGTCACACACTATTGAACTTGAACATAGGGTTGCCAACTGCCCCGTATTAGCCGGGACATCCCGTATATTGGGCTAAATTGGTTTGTCCCATACGGGACCACCCTTGTCCCATATTTCCCCCGCTAAGGCAGAGCGTTCCTATGAAATCATTCGTAAGCCGAAATGGTGTAAAGTGAAGAAGCAATTACCACTAATTTATATGGGGAAAATTTTTTTGAGCGTTCCCAGACCCAAAAAATAACCTACCAAGTCACATCAATAACACTTAAAACCTAAAATAACACTAACATATAGTAAAAGCAGGAATATGATAAATACACAGCCTATATAAAGTAGAAATAATGTATGTACAGTGTAGTTTCACTTAACAGAATCGGGAAGATGAAGCCAAAACCAATTTGTAGTTTAAAAGAAATCAGCACGTTCGTGCATGCGCACACAGGTGCCCGTGCAAAGCTTCATAGTCATTCTAGTCTTTCTCGGGGTAAACACAAATGTCCCGTATTTGACTGCTACTTTTGTCTCTTATTTGGGAGTGAGAAAGTTGGCAACCCTACTTGAATACCCCCCACACCCCCCTCACTTCGTCGGCCAGTCCGCAAGAATATTGTCAATGTTAAGCCAGTCCGCAGTACAAAAAAGGTCGAGGACCCCTGGTGTAGAGCATCCAGACAGGATTGGGCTTTACTCCAATTAAAGTCTCAACTCAAAAGTAGTTTCACCCTATTAAAAATAAGGATATTTTGAAATTTGTAAAGACAACCTTCTCATTGAAGCCATTTATTGTGAAGAGGGGATGGAGGATAGCTAGAATACTCTGGCAATGCTTGGGATGCTCCATGATAGGGATCAGTCAAGCTAAAGCTAATTATATTCAAAAGATGACCTTTATTTGAAACAGAGAAAGTACATTTGGAGGGAAAAAAGTGACTCAAGAACAATCCAAATTTTTGCACTCGCAGCCAAGACAAGCTGGGAAATCTCTTATATTGTAAAGCTCCCAATGGTTTCACCTTGAATCATCTTTTTTTGTTTCATTTTGTCTTTTTTAACCAAACAAACTCCTGCCCTGCTCAAAAGGACAGGAAGCAGGTGAAAGGGTAACGTTTGCAATAGATTTCTAGTCAAACAAAACAAAAAAAAGAAAAATAGGGTGTTAACTTCTGAGCGGGGAAGAAAGGAAGATTGGTTGAAAAGCTTTTGATTTTGCTTTCTGCATACCTGGCTCTGTAAGTGTACAAATTTGTAGACAAGCTTTTAGAGGAACATTCAAGGACACATCAAGCAATGTTTGCTGAAATGCTCCCATCAACCGATTTTTCCATTCAGATCCAGCTTAACAGAATGCAAGATTTCTTTCAAACAGCCCACAAGATCCTCATTACCTTGCAGAAAAAAGTCCTCATACAAAATGGGGATGAAGCATTAGTTTTTCAAGTAACTTATAGCTGGACTTCAAGATTTGATTCTCAAGTTTTTGAGCTAGTTTGTAGAACATTCTAAAGATACAAGCACAATAGGCAAGTTTTATTTTATGAAGATCAGCTAGGGAAGGGGAGGTTTAGTAGAGGGGTTGGTCTTTTACTCCTCAACCTCTTGCTGGATTCAAACCCAATGAAATATGATTTTATAAAACAAAAATATTTATATTAGTTATGGAGAGAAGGGTCCACAAATTAGTGTCTTCCAAGGGCAAAGATAGCAAATTTAAGGAAGCTGACTGACAAGGAATATTGAGGCACTGGTCAATTGGGATCAAGGAAATCTCAGGAGTATAAGATAGAGAATAGAAAGAACATGAGATAGCTTTGGCAGATAAGGTAAAGGAGAATCCCACAAGATTCTAGAAGAACGTTAATAGCAACAGGGTAACGAAGGAGAAAAGAAATCCTGTTAGGATTAGGGTCAATATGGTCAACTATGTCAGGAATCACATGATTGCATGAGGTACGAACATTCTTCATCAGTATTTACTGTGGAGAAGGTCATAGAGGCTAATGAATTTGAGGAAATGAGTAGCAATGTAACTAAGCAGATCACTGTTGTAAAAAGGTGCTGGTTCTCACAGTAGGAGTCAGGTGTTAATGGAGGGTTCACTTATTTTTTATGTAAATAGAGCCACCGCATGGAACAGGTACTTTCAGCCTCACTGTCCAGCAACCCACTAGCTTAACCCTAGCCTAACCACAGAAAAATTTACCATGTCGCTGGTTCAGTGCTGTTGGTGTTACATAAAACATAGAATTCTACATCACATTACAGGCTCTTCTGCCAACAATGTTGTGCCAACCACATAACCTACTCTAGAAACTGCCTAGAATTACCCTTCTGCATAGCCCTCTATTTTTCTAAGCTCCATGAACCTAACAGTCTTTTAAAAGACCCTATTGTATCCCCCTCCACCACCGTCGCTGGCAGTGCATTCCACGCACCCATCACTCCCTGCATGAAAATCTTACCTCTGACATCCCCCTACTTCCAAACACTTTAAAACTATGACCCTCTCATGTTAGCCATTTCAGCCCTGGGAAACAGCCTCTGGCTATCTACACCATCAATGCCTCTCATCATTTTATACACCTCTATCTGGTCACCTCTCATCATTGCTCTAAGGAGAAAAGGCCAAGTACACTCAACCTATTCGCACAAGGTATGCCCTCCAATTCAGGCAACATCCTTGTAAATCTCCTCTGCATTCTCTCTATAGTATCCACTATAGTAGTGAGGTGAACAGAACTGAACACAGTACTCCAAGTGGGATCTAACTAAGGTCTGGTATAGCTTTAACATTACCTCACGGCTCTTGAACTCAATCCCACGGTTGATGAAGGCCTACACACCATACCTCTTCTTAACAACACTGTCAACCTGCACAGCAGCTTTGAGTGGACACAGACCCCAAGATCTCACTGAGCCTCCACACTGCCAAGAGTCTTACCATTAATATTATATTCAGCCTTCAAATCTGACCTACCAAAATGAATCACTTCATACTTATCTAGGTTGAAGTTCATCTGCCACTTCTCAGCCCAGTTCTGCATCCTATCGATGTCCCGCTGTAACCTCTGACAACCCTCCAGATTATCCATAACACCCCTAACTTTTGTATCATCAGCAAACTTACTAACCCACCCTTCTACTTCCTCATCCAGGTCATTTATAAAAATCAAAGAGGAGAAGCCCCAGAACAGATTCCTTCAGAACACCACAGGTCACGAACCTCCATGTAGAATATGACTCATCTACAACCACCCTTTTGCCTTTTGTGCGCAAGCCAATTCTGGATCCAGAAAGCAAGGTCTCCTTGGATCCCATGCCTCATTACTTTCTGAATGAGCCTTGCATGGGGAACCTTATCAAATGCCCTAATGAAATCCATATACACTACATCCACTGCTCTACCTTCAATGTACTTTGTTACTTCCTCAAAAAATTCAATCAGGCTCGTAAGGCATGACCTGCCCTTGACAAAGCCATGCTGATTATCCTTAATCAGATTATGTCTTTCCAAATGCTCATAAATCCTGCCTCTCAGATTTTCTTCAACAACTTGCCCACCACTGAAGTAGGACTCACTGGTCTATAATTTCCTGGGTTATCTCTACTCTCTTTCTTGAACAAGGAAACAATGTTTGCAACCCTCCAATCCTCTGGTACTTCTCCCGTCCCTACTGATGATGCAAAGATCATCGCCAGAGGCTCAGCAATCTCCTCCCTTGCTCCCCACAGTAGCCTGGGATACATCTTGTCCGGCCTAACTTAATACTTTTCAAAAGCTCCAGCACATCCCTTTTCTTAATGTCGATATGCTCAAGTGTTTCAGTCCACTAAGTCATCCCCACAATTGCCAAAGTCCCTTTCACTGGTGAATAATGAAGCAAGGTATTAAGTACCTCCGCTACCTCCTCCGACTCCATACAGACATTTCCACTATCGCACCTTATTTGTCGTTTTCTCACAAAACTCATCCTCTTACTCTTCACATAGTTGCAGAAAGTCTTGGGAGTTTTCCTCAATTCTGCTCCCCAAGGCCTTCTCATGGCCCCTTAAAAAAAAAAAGAGGATGCTCATTCTTGAGCATCTTCCTGGCACCCTAGTAATTTTCTAGAGCTCTAACAGTACCTAGTTTCTTGAACCTTCTATAAGCTTTTCTTTTCCTCTTAACTAGATTTTCCACATCCTTTGTACACCATGGTTCTTTTACCCTACCACCCTCTCCCTGCCTCAATGGAACATACCTATGCAGAACACCATGCAAATGTTCCCTGAACATTTGCCACATTTCTGCTGCGCATTTCACTGAGAACATCTGCCCCCAGTTTATGGTCCCAAGTTCCTGCCTTTTAGCATCACATTTCCCCCAGCCCAATTAAATGTTTTCCCAAATTGTCTGCTCCTATCCCTCTCCAGCACTATGGTAAGGGAGATAGAGTTGTAATCACTACCACCAAAATGCTCTCCCACCGAGACCTGACATCTGACCAGGTTCATTTCCCAATACCAGATAAAGTAAAGCTTCTCCCCTAGTTGGCTTATCTACATATTGCATCAAGAAACCTTCCTGAACACACTGAACAAACTCCACCCCATCTAAACCCTTTGTTCTAAGGAGATGCCAGTCAATATTAGGAAAGTTAAAATCTCCCATCACAACAACCCTATTATTATTGCACCGTTCCAGAATCTGCCTCCCTATCTACTCCTAGATGTCTGTTACTATTGGTGGGGGGGGGGAGGGGTCTCTAAAAAACACCCAGTAGAGTTATTGCCCCCTTCCTGTTTCTGACTTCCACCCACACCGACTCAATAGATAATCCCTCCATGACTTCCTCTTTTTCTGCAGCCATGATACCATCTCTGATTAGCAGTGCCACGCCCCCATCTCTTATGCCTCCCTCTGTCCTTTTTGAAACATCTAAAACCTGGCACACTCAGCAGCCTTCCTGTCCCTGAAACATCCAAGACTCTGTAATGGCCACAACGTCATAGTTCCACGTATTGATCCATGCTCCAAGTTCATCCGCCTTGTTTATTAAAATAAACACATCTCAAACCATCCGGCTGAGTACATCTTTGCTCTATCAGCTGTCTATCCTTCCTCATAAACTCCCTACAAGCTGTCTCTACTTGTGCGCCAACTGCTCAATCCTCTGCCTCTTCACTTCGGTCCCCACCCCTCCTGCATCATAAAACAGATTCAATATCTTTCCTGTAATACTGTGGCTTCTTACTTAGCAGCCTCATGTCAAGGCAAGTTGCTTTTATCGTCATTTCAACCATAACTGCTGGTACAATACACAGTAAAAATAAAGCAACGTTCCTCCAGGATCATGGTGCTACATGAAACAACACAAAACTACACTAGACTTCAGACCCACACGGGACTACATAAAGTGTACAAAACAGCTTGTCAAAGCACCTTGTCGAAGGCTTTCGATATTCAATAGGTTTCAATGAAATCCTTTCCATTCTTCAAAACTGTATCTACCTACTAACTGGTACATCTTTGGACTATGGGAGGAAACCAGAGTACTCAGCGGAAACCCAGGCATTTACAGGAAAGACAGACAAACACCTTATAGATGATGTCAGAATTGAACTCAGACATCCCATGCTGTAATAGTAACACACCAACAGCTACACTGCTGTGGCACCCCAAGATATAGGAGCTGAACTAGGCCATTCAGCCCATTGAGTCTACTCCACTATTCAACCCCTCCTGAGGTGTTTTCTGAAGCCATTCACTGGCTCATCAACTTGCATTCGCCAACCTCTCCAATTAGTCCTGGCAAATCTCCTCTGTGGGAGGGATTCAGAGCAGCCGGGTGGGAGTGGGAACCCACATGGTCACAGAAAGGACATGCAAACTCCTCGTGCAGGCGGTGCCAGAGGTTGGGATCAAACAGAAGTCTCTGGCAATGTGGGGCAGCGACTCTACACACTGCACTACCTTTCTGAATATCTGCTGAACCGAATGGGTCGTTATCAAGTCAGACTGGAAGCCTGTGACCAGTGGTGCAGAGGTCACCATTGTCTGTCACCTCGATTAGTAACTTAGATGACAATGCTATTAAGTAGGAAGTTATGGATTAACAGCAGAGTTGGTAATATGAAGGCAAGCTAGCCAATAATATAAAAGATAATAGCGATTTCAGATATACAAGATGAAGAATGCAAGAGGCAAAACTGGGTATTAAACCTCCGGAAAATGATGCTGGACCGGTAGTAACGAGGGACAAAGAAATAACGAACAAGCTCAATAAGTATTTTGCATCACTCTTCGTTGTAGGAGGCACTAGCAGTATGCCAGAAATTCGAGTGCGCCAGTAAGCAGAAGTGAGTGCAGCTTCTATTACTAAGGTGGTGTCACTTGGGAAGCTGAAAGGTCTAAAGGTAGATAAACTACCTGGACCAGATGGAATTTGCTCCAGGGTTCTGAAAGAGGTGGCTGAAGAAATTGTGGAGGCATTAGAAATGATCTTTCAAGAATCAGCAGATTCTGGAATGGTTCCAGAGGACAGGGAAATTGCAGTGTCACTCCACTCTAAGGGAAGGAAGAAAAAGAAAGGAAATTATTAAATAAAAATAAAGAAAGTCAGTTAGCCTGACTTCAGTGGTTGGGAAGATGTTGGAGTCCATTATTAAGGACGAGGATTCGGGATACTTGGAGGGGGCATGATAAAATATGCCAAAGTCAGCATGAGTTAAAGGGAAATCTTGCCTGACAAATCTGTTGGAGTTCTTTGAAGAAATAACAGTCAGAATAGACAAGGAGAGTCAGTGGTTGATGTTTTGCAGGCCCAGGACTGAAAGGGTTAACATACGAGAAGCATTTGATAATTCTGGACCCGTACTTACTGCAGTTTCAAAGAATGGGAGGGATCTCATTGAAACCGATTGAATATTGAAAGCCAAGACTCAAGGTCTTAGACTATATTTTTTGTGTGGCATTCGCTTACTGCTATCATATACTGTATGTGCTAAATGTGCCTTGTGTTGTGTGAGAATGTCAGTACTGTTTTGATCCTTGTCCCTGGAGTAACACTGTTCCACTTGGCTGTATTTGAATTTGAATTTGAATTTATTTAGATCTCACATCCATACCACAAGGTGGGGGGGGGCGGGGGGGGAGAGGAGTAAAAATCTTGTGTTATGACTCTGTTGTAATGTACAGACATGTGAATTTACAAGTCTAATGGCTTGTAGCAAAAAGGCGTCTCGTAGCCTGACAGTCCTGGCTTTTATGCTGCGCTACTGTTTGCCAGACAGAAGCAGCTGAAACAGTTTATGGTTGGGGTGCACATACATATTTGGAAAAAAGCATCCTGGGTTCCAACATAATTATTAAAAGCAATATAAATACTTCTCAGCCGATTTTATTTCTAATGCACTGATTAGACCACTTTATATAGTTGTATTACAGCCTAACTTACACCAGAATTTGAGGGCAACAGATTGGCTGGCTGGCAGGTGGCAAAAGGTAGGAATAAAGGGGGCCTTTTCTAGTTCACTGCCAGTGACTAGTGGCATTACACACGGGCCTGTCTAGTGACTGCTTTTTTTCACATTATATGTCAATGATTTGGATGATGGAATCATTGGCTTTGTGGCCATGTCTGTGGAAAATACAAAGATAGGTGGAGGGCCAGATAGTGTTGAAGAAGCAGGGACTTTTCAAAGGACTTGGACAAATTAGAAGAATGGGCAAAGAAGTGACAGATGGAATATAGTCTAGGATAGTGTATGGTCATGGACATTGGTAGAAGGAATAAAGGTGCAGATTATGTTCTAAATGCAGAGAAAATTCACAAATCAGAGGTGCAAAGGGACTTGGAAGTCCTCATTGAGAGAACTAAAATATAAAAGCAAGGATGTAATGCTGAGGCTTTATAAGGCATTTGTCACACTGCATTTGGAGTATTGTAAGCAGTTTCAGGTCCCTCATCTTAAAAAAAAAAGCTGGCATTGAAGAGAGACCAGAGGTGGTTCACAAGAATGAACCCAGGAATACAAGGGTTAACATGAGCATTTGGTAACTCAGGACCTGTCCCCTCACTGGAGTTTAGCAGAATGAGGGTGAATCTCGTTGAAACCTACTGAATATTGAAAGGCCTAGATAGAGTGGATGTAGTGAGGATGTTTCCTATAGTGGAAGAGTCTAGGACCAGAGGGCACAGCCTCACAATAAAGGGATGTCCCTTTTCAATAGAAATGAGGAGAAATCTCTTTATCCAGAGGGTGCTGAGTCTGTGGAATTCGTTGCCACAGATAGCTGTGGAGGTCAAGTCATTGGGTACATTTAAAGCAGAAATTGATAGGTTCTTGTTTAGTTAGAATAAAAGACTATGGGGAGAAGACAGGAGAATGAGATTGAGAGGGATAATAAATCAGCCATGATGGAATGGCAGAACAGACTTGAATAGCATAATTCTGCTCCTTTTGTGTTATAATTGACAGTGAGGGTTACTTAAGGTTACAACACGATCTAGATGAACTGGGAAGTGGATCAAGGAATTGCAGATGGAATTTAACTGTGACAAGGACACTGTGTTGTAAGACAAGTTAAACCAAGACAAGACTGGAGCTGTAACAGGTATAGCACTGGGGAGTATTGTAGAGCAGATAGTCAGAGGATTCAGGGAAATGGTTCCCAAAAGGTGACAAGATAAGTAGACTAGGGTGACAAAGTTGTTTGGCATGATTACCTTCACTGGTAAAAGGCAATGATTACAGAAATTGAAACAGCATGTTAAAAGTGTAGGTATGAAGCATGAGTGAAACCACACTAGCAGTATCTTGTGCAGCTACGGTTACCCAGCTATACAAAAGTTACCAAGCTAGAAAGGTTGCGGGGTGTAGAAACAATTCATGAGGATGTTACCAGGGACTGAAGGGCTTGAGTTATAAAGGATTGTGGGGACTTTCACCCCCTCCCAGAGTTCAGGTGGTTGAGGGGTGATCTTACAGAAATATACAAAATCGTGAGAACTGTAGATAAGGTGGACAGTCTCTCTTTCTTTCCACCCCCCCCCCCGCCCCCACCAAGATGGAGTGTCTAGAACTCAGGAAATGGATCTAAAGTGGGAGGAAAAAAAGAAACCTGAAAAGCATTTTTCCCCCATACAGAGGGTGATGGGGAAAGAGATAGCTACGGGGAACAGACAGCTGGGGGAAGGCAGGCATAACTGCAGTGTTTAAAAGACGTATGGACGGATGAACAGACAACAAAATCTAGAGAGATCGGGGCCAAACACAGACAAATGGGACCAGCTTAGAGAGACATGCTGGATGATATGGACGAGTTGGGCTGAAGTGCCCGTGCCCACACTGCACACCCGCCTGCTCTCTCCAGATCTAAAAATATTTTTCCTGATGCTGCAGAACCCTAGTTTTTCCACGCTGTTTCACTTTAGATTTCCAGTATTTGCCATTTTTGTTTTTACTCTTCAGAAAACAAATCTGCTTCATTTTACAATAGCTGACAATTAATTTATTGATCCGTTTTTGTTCTGCTCAACCCACCAAACTCAGACATTGTTCATGCCTACATGTTCAGAGGACTCTGCTTTAAAATTCACAGAACTACAACAAACCATTGAAATCAGTTTTGGCATCTCTTAGGCACAAATGGTCCGAACTTCGGCGATACAGTAGCACTGTGGTTAGCGTTACACTACTACAGAGCAAGTGACCCAAGTCCAATTCTGTTATTGTCTGTAAGGAGCTTATATGTTCTCCCCATGAAGGAATGGGTTTCCTCCCACATTCTAAAGATGTGCAGGTTAGTAGGTTAATTGGTCATGAGTGTAATGGGCCAATGTGGACTCTGAGGCAGAAGGACCTGTTAGTGCTGTCTCTCCAAATTAACAAAGCTGTATTTTTACTACAAATATTACAAAATGTACAAAAATATTAGTAGGAATTAATCATATTTATACCTACCATCTAATCCTAGCTATAACTAATCCCCCTTGCCTTGATCCCCAGCCTACTATACCTTTGCAATTCAAGTACTTGCAATTTTCTAAAAATACCCCAATGCAATATGATAGGGATTTAGTTTCCATTCCTCCATATCACACCTCAAATCCGGAGTACTCAGAACCTGTAAGTTATCAAGTAGATTTCCAGTTGAGTGATTTGTGATTTGTGATTTGGGAAAAGACCCATTGCCATACCAATTGCTCCTGATTTTTCATTTGATCTTCAGCCTGTTTGGCCAAGGCAGCTTTAGCTTCTTCCGCACTGCGACGCTCTTTTTCCAGTCTCTCAGCCTCCTCCTTTGCTTTTTTCCTTTCCTGCTCAAGCTCTAAAGCCCGTCGGGTTTGATCTTCTAGCTCTATTGGAAACAATTAAAGTAACTTTTGTTTTCATTCTTGAAAGCCAAAGAATTGTTGATAAAATAATGTGTACATGGAAATAAAGACAAAACAGACCACCTACATGAAATTGCACCAATTTCACTATCAAAATAGGTTAACATTGAACTTAAAGGTTGAAACAATTGCTGATATTGAGCTAAACAATTTATGCAAGCCAGGCAGCTTTACAAAAATAAGCCTCTTATGCAAGTCATCTCACCACAACTTTAATTTCTCAATAACAATTTGACATCCATCTGCGGAGTTGATTTGAATGATGGCTTGTATTCTTACACACTTTCGTTTACCATGCCTTTCATCAAAAGAGAAACATCTTTGCAGTGGAGTTGACTTGTAAATTGCAAGGTACTGCTCAAGCTCCAAGACCAATTAATTGTTACCTTAGTACATCATTTAAATCCTAACTCCATTTATGGGAATATATTGATGTCTTCTCCCCAGGGTTGGGGAGTCCAACTTTAGAACAAACAGATACAAGAGGGGAGATATTCAAAAGAGACTGAGTGCTAATTTCTTTACACAGAGGATAGTGAACTCCTCGAACAATCTGCCAGAGGGAAGTGCTGAAGGCAGATTGAACACAGAGCAGCACAGCCAGCTCAGGCCTTTTGGCCTGTGATGTGCTGACCTTTAACCTACTCCACAATCAATCTAGCCCAACATCTTACACATCCCACAGCCATCTATCTTGTTTACATCCCATAGCCTAACAGCCTCTTAATGATCACATTGTGTCATCCTCCACTCCAAAAAGAAAGGCCTCAACCTTCCCTCTAAAGGCATGTTCTCTCATTCAAGCAGGATCTTGGCAAATCTCCTCTGCACCCTCTCTAAAGCTTCCAAATCCTTCCTATAATGAGACAACCAAAACTGAACTCAACACTCCAAGAGTGGTCTAATCAGAGTTTTACAGAGCTGCAACATTGTGTCAAGGCTTGAACTCAATCCCCTGACCATGGCGAGAACACTGTACAGCTTCTCAACCATCTTATTAACTTGCACGGCAACTTTGGGATCCATGAACTTGGACCCCAAGATCCCTCGGTTTCCCTACATTGCTAAGAAATCTGCATTAATCTTGTATTCTGCCTTCAAGATTAAGGAAAACTCCAAGATGATCATCACATATTTAAGGAATGTGATGACTAGAGTGAGGGTAGGAGTGATCAGGAATAAATGGAGAAACATGCCTGGAGGAGGCGGTGGTGGTAGGGGAGGTCATTAATGAATAAATGTTCACCAGTGACAGGGAGCTCAATGTATGTTAATACACTATCTGTAACATCACCACCCTTCCTGTCATAGGTGGCCTTGATGGTCTTCAAGAGGACCTAGTCTCCCCTTTACTGTTAATACCTTTTGGAATTATCTTCAACCTTGACTACCAAATCCATCTCATACCCTCTTTTGTCCTCCTAATTTCCCTCTTAAGATTGCTCTTAAACTTATATTCATCAAGGGATAAATTTTTTATTAGGGCCTAAAAGCAATGCATGTTTCCTTTTTCCTCACCAAAGCCTTGATAGCTCTCATCAGGCAGACTTCCCTGAAGGTGCTATGTCTACCCCAACAAGAATATAATGCCCCTGGATGCTTGGTAAAACCTTTGTAAAAGTCTCTCACTTGCCATGTATTCCTTTGCGTTTAAATAGTCACCCAGTCGACTCCAGCTAGTTTCTACCCAATGCCCTCAAGGTTGACCCTGCTCCAACTCAGTTCTTTAACCTGTGGACTTGTTCTATCTTTTCCCATAGATATTTTTAAAATAATAGATTTGTGACCAGTAGATCCGAAGTGCTCTCCAACTGGCACTTCAGTTACTTGGCCCACCTTGATCCCCAAGAGGTGGTCCAGTGTTGCTCCTTCCCCAGTGCTCCATCTCCAAATAATGTCCCCTTCCTGTTGTATCACATAGTCTGCAGCTCAGGGTACAGCTCAACATCTGAGTTTGCTTTGAAATCACACTGATGTCCAGGAGCTCCCACCCAGTTCAGCCATGTCACCTGTTGTACTGTTTACATAGCAGGCCAGGCAGCATCTCTAGGAAGAGGTGCAGTCGACGTTTCAGGCCGAGACCCTTCGTCAGGAGTAACTGAAGGAAGAGTGAGTAAGGGATTTGAAAGTGGGAGGGGGAGGGGGAGATCCAAAATGATAGGAGAAGACAGGAGGGGGAGGGATGGAGCCAAGAGCTGGACAGGTGATTGGCAAAAGGGGATACGAGAGGATCATAAGACAGGAGGTCCGGGAAGAAAGACAAGGGGGGGGACCCAGAGGATGGGCAAGGGGTATATTCAGAGGGACACAGGGAGAAAAAGGAGAGTGAGAGAAAGAATGTGTGTATAAAAATAAGTAACAGATGGGGTACGAGGGGGAGGTGGGGCATTAGCGGAAGTTAGAGAAGTCGATGTTCATGCCATCAGGTTGGAGGCTACCCAGACAAAATATAAGGTGTTGCTCCTCCAACCTGAGTGTGGCTTCATCTTTACAGTAGTGGAGGCCGTGGATAGACATGTCAGAATGGGAATGGGATGTGGAATTAAAATGTGTGGCCACTGGGAGATCCTGCTTTCTCTGGCGGACAGAGCGTAGATTTTCAGCAAAGCGGTCTCCCAGTCTGCGTCAGGTCTCGCCAATATATAAAAGGCCACATCGGGAGCACCGGACGCAGTATATCACCCCAGCCGACTCACAGGTGAAGTGTTGCCTCACCTGGAAGGACTGTTTGGGGCCCTGAATGGTGGTAAGGGAGGAAGTGTAAGGGCATGTGTAGCACCTGTTCCGCTTACACCGATAAGTGCCAGGAGGGAGATCAGTGGGGAGGGATGGGGGGGGACGAATGGACAAGGGAGTTGAGTAGGGAGCGATCCCTGCGGAATGCAGGGGGGGGGGGGAGGGAAAGATGTGCTTAGTGGTGGGATCCCGTTGGAGGAACAACACCTTATATTCCGTCTGGGTAGCCTCCAACCTGATGGCATGAACATTGACTTCTCTAACTTCCACTAATGCCCCACCTCCCCCTCGTACCCCATCTGTTACTTATTTTTATACACACATTCTTTCCTCTCACTCTCCTTTTTCTCCCTCTGTCCCTCTGAATATACCCCTTGCCCATCCTCTGGGTCCCCCCCCCCACTCCTTGTCTTTCTTCCCGGACCTCCTGTCCCATGATCCTCTCGAATCCCTTTTGCCAATCACCTGTCCAGCTCTTGGCTCCATCCCTCCCCTTCCTGTCTTCTCCTATCATTTTGGATCTCCCCCTCCAACTTTCAAATCCCTTACTCACTCTTCCTTCAGTTAGTCCTGACGAAGGGTCTCGGCCTGAAACGTCGACTGTACCTCTTCCTAGAGATGCTGCCTGGCCTGCTGCGTTCACCAGCAACTTTGATGTGTGTTGCTTGAATTTCCAGCATCTGCAGAATTCCTGTTGTTGTACTGTTTACATGTTTTAATCAACTAAACCTTCTGCCTGCTTTTATTTGAATTTTTTTTCAGATAATCAGCAAACAATTCCCCAATACTTGGAACTGAATGTTGCACTCTTTTCCATTAGCTTAAAAAAGTCTGTAAGAAAATCATTAAACATCTACTCAACTCCCACCAATTTTCCACTTCTAAATCAATGCATCTGTTCAGCTGCTATCCCATTCTTTCATTGCCACTCCTTCCCACTGAAAGGTCCTTGCTTAAGCGTTGCTCATGTCCATGATTACCAGATTGCAATCTAAAACAGCCAAAAAAATTTTGAGATGCAAGGCTACCTTGTACAAGAGGAAGGCCATTTACCTTTCTGGGCTTTTAAAGTCTGCTCTTCAATTTGTCTAAGTCTCTCCATGAGCTCTTCTTTTTCATGTTCTATCCTCTCTTTTTCCTTTTCCGCCAGTTCTCTTTTCTTTTTCTCGTTTTCCAACTGTGCCCTTTTAAAACAAAATTAATCAAAATTAATAATGCATTTTATATTTGTTGTTTATCAGAACAAGTGAATTTGTGGTTTTCACTGTAATGAAAGGATTGTGCTTTTGCCCCCCAAAAAAGTGAATCTGTATATGTTGGGGAAGATGCAAAGGAAAATCAGACATTGATATATCTTGTCTTATCTCAAAGCTGGGATCAAAGGAACAAGAGCACGATGGGGAGAAAGTGATGCAATTAGAAGTTGCACCAATCTGAAAACTGCTTCACAGTCACACAGATAAGGATCAATTAAAGAAAGATTTTTTTTAAAGTACTGAAAATCAAAGTTTTGGTCAGTCTGTCTGGCAGAGGAAAGGAATCCTGACATTTAAGGCAAGTTGTCTTCCTTAGAAATGAATTAGTATATTGGCCTAAGCTGTGCCAGTATCTTATTTATTTAGGATATAGTCACAATTATCAGAAAGGGGGAGGAGGATCTTCCACTCAGGCCTAAAAGGCCAGCGTCGGGCATTTTCATGCCTTACAAGGCGCGGAACGAAAGACTGTGTGGCGCGCCACTCCTCACACAGACATAGAGCAATGTGCCTTGCTCAAGGACACGACACGCTATCTCAGCTAAGGCTCAAACTGGCGACCTTCAGGTCACTAGACGAACGCCTTAACCACTTGGCTACGTGCCCAATTATCAGAAAGGAGCAAGTAAATAGAATTAAATCCAAGGTAAGAATGAAGCATTAAACTTGAATTTAAACATCAAAACTGTAAACAGTGAAGGGTTCCAGAGAATGATCAAAGTGTAAGATTCCCATACAACTGTGGGGGGGGGGCGGGGGGGGGAGAAGCATAGAGAATATGGTTTATCCATGAACTTCAGAATAAAAAGATGAAATGGAAGAAATAGTTAAAGCAGAAGCCCAAACCAAGTGACAAAAAACCTTAAAAAAGGTGAAAAAGAAAGACAATTCAATCCAAAGATATAGAACAGAGATTGACAAAGATGCAATGAGTAACATAGAAAAAATGGATAGTCTGCAATTTATACTCCAGCCAATTTACAGCCAGGCGGTAAAAACAATATCCAGCGCTGAAGAATATCCATTTTAAGATGTTTTTCAAAACTGTCCAAATTCCTGACTGCATGATAAACTTTCTCCACTCAAAGCCTTATTCACTGTTGCTTCAATTGTATAGCACTTGTACCCAACTCTATGCATTCCATTTTTAAGACAATAAGTTAAGTTTGCAAGCCTCATTTTTTTCCCCAGCTGAAGCACCAATTTCTGTAGCCATAGCCTTGATCACTCACCAGATTTCACAATCAGATTCATTTTCCCCCTTGCAAGCATAAATAACTGTACATGAGAAATGCTCTCATATTCACCCGTTGTTAAAGCTCAATCCAAACAGTGCTGGGCTGTGGGAGTGGTTAGAGGAATTTTTCCAGAGTGTGGACTGAGAAGGCTAATACCCAATTGCCAGAGGTAATAATTGTCAATTGCCACTTTCAATTTCTCGTGGGAGCTAACGTCACCATTGTGGCTTATGAAAGTCAGTCAATGATTAACATACTCTGTTAGACCCAGTAAGTGCAGGCTTTCTTCTGACAATCTGATAACCCCATGATCATCTAATGTCACTAAATCTGTAACGAACAGAATTCCTGTCTTTTCTCTGGGTTCACTCTGAGTCCATTCTCTGTATTACTGTAGTTCATCACCAATCTCCAAGTACTAGCTTTCTTAACTGCTTACTTGGATTGAAGTTTAATTATCAAAAGTATTATTCAAAAGGGTAATAACATCCTCTTTATCGAGATGGGAGATTAAAGACAAGAGTCAAACCAATGTCAACACATTGTACAGGGATACTTAAAGCTGACTAACTTACCTTTCTAACTGCTTCTGGTGTTTTTCTTCTCTGGCCTGTGCTTTCATTTGTTGTACTTCAATAGTGTCAGGTTTTCTCCTTCGCATATACAACTCATGATTTCCCATACAAAGTGCTAGAATTCGTTTGTTGATCCGCAGGCGTGGAGCATAGAATACAAAATCCTAAATAAAAAAAAATTAACAAAAATCAAACTGAAGAAACTGATATTACTGGCGCCTCATACAAAATGCTGGAGGAACTCAGCAAGTCAGACAGCATCTATGGAGGGGAATTAACAGTCAGTGTTCTGACAATGCTGCCTGACTTGCTGAATTCCTCCAGCATTTTGTGTGCGTTTCTTAAGATTTCCAGTATCTGCAGAATCACTTGCGTTTATGTGCACCTTCTCTTCCCATTTGCTACTTAAATGTTCACAAGACTATAATTAAGAGTGGCATGAGTTCAGAGCTTTGATCTGATCCGTTAGTGTGGGCTTGTTTAGCTGTCTACTACCTGTATTAAGCACATGGCCCAGGTGTTGTAGCTTCACCAGGTTAGCGCTGATTTGACAGATGCTAATCCCAGCGTTCTCCTTCACTTCTTAATATGGATTATAATTAAAAATCACTGCACAATTTAGAACTGGTTTCAGTAATTAAGCAAATGTAGGAAGATGGGGAAAATAGCTGAACAGAGGAGCACTTTCAGTAATAGACTAAGGTAACTATGCTGCTCCAAAGAGTGCTATATGGGGGTAATTCTTACACTCGGCCATTAGGCTCTATAATGAGTCAACCTACAGCCGGGGAAGTGATGACCCCCTCCTGTTAGAGACTGTTATTAATCTGTTTACTAGAGTTCTGCTTACCACACCCTATCACAGACACCCTGTTCAATACTACCATCACTTCTTATCAGAACAGTGTGAATACACACCCAGTGTATACTATTATAGTAATTCTTGCACTATCATCTCATCTGTGTGAACTTGGAAATCTTGTAACCTTTGTCTTGCAAGCCTTGTACATCTTATTTTTAAGGTAACTTGTCCTTTTATTTTTTCTTACCTCTCTTCTAATATTTGTATATCCGTGCACCTGTAATGCTACTGTGATACTGTAGTTTCCTTTGGGAACAATGAAGTATCTATCTAAAACCAAGTTAAAATTCAGAAATTCTCCAGAGACACCAAGTTTCAAATTTCTTTCACACTGGCACTGAAAATTAGCCCACTGATTTACTTTCTCAGAGGTCCAACATCTTTCTCCACAGCCTAATATTTTAAAAACTTCAACTCAGTTTTGCAGCATTAGCAAACAGAGCACTGAGGATAAACTAAGTAAACGGTGAGGGAAACCGGGATAGGCCAGCAACCGAGCAGATAAAACATGGCATAGAAACATAGAAAATAGGTGGAGTAGGCCATTCGGCCCTTCGAGCCTGCACCGCCATTTATTATGATCATGGCTGATCATCCAACTCAGAACCCCGCCCCAGCCTTCCCTCCATACCCCCTGACCCCCGTAGCCACAAGGGCCATATCTAACGCCCTCTTAAATATAGCCAATGAACTGGCCTCAACAGTTTCCTGTGGCAGAGAATTCCACAGATTCACCACTCTCTGTGTGAAGAAGTTTTTCCTAATCTCGGTCCTAAAAGGCTTCCCCTCTATCCTCAAACTGTGACCCCTCATTCTGGACTTCCCCAACATCGGGAACAATCTTCCTGCATCTAGCCTGTCCAATCCCTTTAGGATCTTATACGTTTCAATCAGATCCCCCCTCAATCTTCTAAATTCCAACGAGTACAAGCCCAATTCATCCAGTCTTTCTTCATATGAAAGTCCCGCCATCCCAGGAATCAATCTGGTGAACCTTCTTTGTACTCCCTCTATGGCAAAGATGTCTTTCCTCAGATTAGGGGACCAAAACTGCACACAATACTCCAGGTGTGGTCTCACCAAGGCCTTGTACAACTGCAGTAGTACCTCCCTGCTCCTGTACTCGAATCCTCTCGCTATAAGTGCCAGCATACCATTCGCCTTTTTCACCGCCTGCTGTACCTGCATGCCCACTTTCAATGACTGGTGTATAATGACATCCAGGTCTCGTTGCACCTCCCCTTTTCCTAATCGGCCACCATTCAGATAATAATCTGTTTTCCTATTTTTGCCACCAAAGTGGATAACTTCACATTTATCCACATTAAATTGCATCTGCCATGAATTTGCCCACTCACCCAACCTATCCAAGTCACCCTGCATCCTCCTCACTGCTAACACTGCCAACACTGCCACCCAGCTTCGTGTCATCCGCAAACTTGGAGATGCTGCATTTAATTCCCTCATCCAAGTCATTAATATATATTGTAAACAACTGGGGTCCCAGCACTGAGCCTTGCGGTACCCCACTAGTCACCGCCTGCCATTCTGAAAAGGTCCCGTTTATTCCCACTCTTTGCTTCCTGTCTGCTAACCAATTCTCCACCCACACCAATATCTTACCCCCAATACCGTGTGCTTTAAGTTTGCACACTAATCTCCTGTGTGGGACCTTGTCAAAAGCCTTTTGAAAATCCAAATATACCACATCCACTGGTTCTCCCCTATCCATTCTACTAGTTACATCCTCAAAAAATTCTATGAGATTCGTCAGACATGATTTTCCTTTCACGAATCCATGCTGACTTTGTCCGATCATTTCACCGCTTTCCAAATGTGCTGTTATCACATCCTTGATAACTGACTCCAGCAGTTTCCCCACCACCGACGTTAGGCTAACCGGTCTATAATTCCCCGGTTTCTCTCTCCCTCCTTTTTTAAAAAGTGGGGTTACATTAGCCACCCTCCAATCCTCAGGAACTAGTCCAGAATCTAACGAGTTTTGAAAAATTATCACTAATGCATCCACTATTTCTTGGGCTACTTCCTTAAGCACTCTAGGATGCAGACCATCTGGCCCTGGGGATTTATCTGCCTTCAATCCCTTCAATTTACCTAACACCACTTCCCTACTAACATGTATTTCGCTCAGTTCCTCCATCCCACTGGACCCTCTGTCCCTTACTATTTCTGGAAGATTATTTATGTCCTCCTTAGTGAAGACAGAACCAAAGTAACTATTCAATTGGTCTGCCATGTCCTTGCTCCCCATAATCAATTCATGCAAAGTCATCTCCTTTAGGAGGTGCTTTTAAAAAAAAAAAAAAATTCATTTTTGAAAAAGTGGAGCAATTAGCAAATGGGCCAAGTTGTCCTGAACCCACCCACTGTACAATGCCCATTCACACTGACTTCCCAACTCCGAGGCTGGATCAGCTTAACTTCCTGAACCAGAAGTCAGATAGGAAAAAAAATGTTGCCACTAAACTGACAGTGGGCCTTAGCATATCCTGAAGCTGTGCCCCCATAATTAATGGTCAGAAATGCCCAAAATCTATTCAGTTTAAAAAGTTTCAGCCATTTTCAAAATGAGTCAAAATAAAGCTTAAAAAAAATTGCATTTCTCCATGTGGAAAGCAACACCATTCAAGTGAATGGAATAGAGATCAAGTTTCTACAAGTAAAGCAGTAAATTCTTGATCACATAGTCCTGTCCTCAAACATACCATCCATTCCATTTTTGATCCTCAAAACAGTTCTGAGCAAATGATGAAAAGGCACAACACAAACCAAATTATAAAGCCTACTTTGCCATAAAAGGTACTAAACGTTCTGTTCCCAGAGAAAATATGAGATTAATGAATTCCTGTTTAAGGATAAAAATATTTGTAACTGATTTGATTCCAAGGATGAATATTAGGTAATAAATACTTACAGGTGCCTTCTTATCAATAGGTTTTATGACAAACTTTTTGTCATTGAAGGATATATTTCTTATTTCACTCCAAGGAAATCCTATTTTAGGTGTCAGTCTGTTGAGTAGTAATTACAAAAAGCATTAGACAAAAGCGTATTCTGACTTTTTTCTTACACTGAATAGAGAGGTCTGGACTCACCCCCACCCCGCAGTCTACTTTTGTAGTTAAGATCCATTTTTGCATACAATTCTTTCAAAAGCATATTTTTTTCAACATGTACTTAAACATTTCCCAAATTTAACTCTACAAATCAGGATATGTCTAATACTTAGCTAATGGAAAGGTCATCTGTAAATTACACGACTAGCCAACATTCATCTCCTCACCCTACTCCCAGTGACTTGAGGACAAGAATCACCGGATGAGTTTTTAAATTGTCATGCTACAGAGTGAAATAACTCTGCTTTGAGAAAGGTGGGGAAACAAGTGTACATAGACGATTGGAAAAAGAAAGCCAAAGGTAAATTTCTGTGACGGAGTACAGATGTATGCAGGGGGAAACCAAATGGGTGCAAGATCTAATGTATAACCAAACTACTTGCAAGCCAGATGTGAATCAAGGATTGTGTCATTGCGCAGAGTAACAAGCCCAACTGGAACCTAGAGCTGCAGGTCACCGAGGCAAACTCACTTGAGAAGATCGCAGAAGAGGGTTTCAACAATACAGATGAACTGAAGAGGAGAAATACAATGAGTAGAGACAGTGTAGAACTGCGGTCCCCAACCACCGGGCCACGAGGAAACAATATGATTTGGCGATATGAGTCAGCTGCACCTTTCCTCGTTCCCTGTCACGCCCACTGTTGAGCCATTACGCATGCAAGGTTGACTTATCGCTATATTCATGCGAGGAAATATGCGCTGTGTGTTTAATATTAAATTCGTTAGATAAACCCTTTTAGAAACGAAATTGAGTGTATTGGCCACTTATCACCTACATTCCCCGGGGTCGGCCAGTCCACAAGAATATTGTCAATATGAAACTGGTCTGCAGTGCGAGAAAGGTTGGGGACCCCTGGTGTAGAAGCTGACCTAGTCCTGTCAAAAGACCGCAGGTCTATGGATTTGATAGTAATTGCACAGCGGAGGTGGGCAAAATGTGACAGGGCACAGGAATCTAGACATTAGAGAAGGGGAATTGAAATGAAAACACAAAAAAAAGGCCAAGTTGCATGATGCACAGGGAAAAGGGGAGAAAATTTCAGATCTAGAAGGGGGATAGAACAAAGATGTTCAAAATGATGAGGTCGGAGCCAATATGTCAGGGGAATAGAATGGGGAAAAAATGCACAATTAAAGGATATAGGCCCTATTGCCAGTATGATGCCAAGCTCTGGAAAGACGGATGAGGGAGTCACCATATGAATACATCAAATCAAGGATATCAATGCAAACATGACTATCAACAGCACACTCAAGAGCAAGCAGATGTTCTGGTATGAATTCGAAGGTCAGGGATTGTGGATCTTCTGGCACTATCCAAGGACGCAGTAAAGAATAGGAAAAGCTAGGAGCTGTTCTCAGTGTGCCCATTGATTGGAAAGGACAGTAATATGCAACTGTGAAAAAGACAGTCAAAATTAATACTTGGTAACAAGGTATGTAGTGATGTTATTAGTCCTCCACTGACCTTTCACTAAAAGAAAATTCATTTGATTCAGCATTTATTCTAAATACATGTCACTTTTTGAAATATAATTTGTCATCTTACTTATCGTCATGTTCATAGATGTTAAGTCCAAGAGCATCAACACCAAGCCACAGCTCTGTTCCCTTTTTGTTCTTGATTTCAAAGTAATTCACACCATACATTTCAAGATCTTGAGCAATTTTGAGGTATTCCATCATTGAATCTTCCCTATTAATAGTAAAAATAATTACTCTATAGCACTATCAATTGAGAATGTAGGCACGGCAGTCAGGCCATTAATTGAATCACAGATTTGAAACAATCTCAACTAATCCAGCCCCATTTATAACTAATTGATCTATTAATATCCTTGTGCCCAGACTTCATGAAAATGCAATTAAAAAGGTTTGTAGTTTGTGGGGTGGGGGGAATTAACTTGCTTATGCTACAATGTAGTTCAGAATGCTGAAAGTTGCTCGGAACAATTTTATAGACAGTGTGGACATTTCAAGTAATAACCTCCTCCCCTTCCCTTCCTTCCATGGCCTTCTGTCCTCTCCCATCAGATTCCCTTTTCTCCAACCCTTTATCTCTTTCGCCAAACGCCTTTCTAGCTCTTTACTTCGACCCCCTCCCCCTCCCAGTTTCACCTATCACCTACTCCCTTGTATTTCTTCCTCCCCTCCCCCACCTTCTTACTATGACTTCTCATCTTTTTTTTCTTCAGTCCTGATGAAGGGTCTTGGCCCAAAACATCGACTGTTTACTCTTTTCCCAAAGATGCTGCCTGGCGGAGTTCCTCCAGCATTTTGTGTGTGTTGCTTCGCTTTCCAGCATCTGCAGATTTTCTCGTTTATGATTACAAGTTATAATTTGTTTCTGCTGTGTCCAGGTGCAAAGATTACAATGGTTTTTATAGCAAATCCAGATATTGGTGGAGTTAAGGGAGGGTCTATTGCCAATCTTAATAACGTCTGCTGCCCACAGATAACTTGCTACCTGTATCATTTTCTCTGTCTCAGTTTGTTCAGACAAAAAAAAAATCAGTTCTTGTATTACTAATACCAGCCTTTTTCCAAGCTCCCAAAAATCTTTCAAATATTATCACAATTGCATATTCACATTTCTTAACTTTGTCTACTGAAGGTACTTGATTCATTTTCTATTTATTCAAACATGAATTGAATGTATTTGGATTACAAATTGAAGCCCCTATTAAACATCATCTTATAAACACTCCATGCAATCTCTTTGGCAAAGGAAATCTTCTGGTGTTGGTTAATCATCCACCTAGTATGGAAATATATTGTATTTCCATTGCATTAAATCACAGAAATTACTATCATTACTTGTGGAGGTCAATGCAATGGATAAACAATCTAAATAGGAAACTAGAATGAGAGATCTTATAAGGCTAATTTACACAATAAGACTCACCTTCTATATTAGTTTAAATTATTTATGAATAACAGGAAAATATTTGTAATGCTCCAACCAAAATTAGCACAATAAACATTCATTGAGAGGCCCACAGCAAAACATACTTAATTCTTTCAGACACCTCAGGACATGAGTATGACTCAATGAGCATTACCTTAACATTCCTCGATGTTCTTCATGCCATGTCTGTATCCTGTCTTCCCACTGTTCTTTTGTCAACTTGTGCTGTTCCAAGACACTGACAAAGAGCATGTAGTACAAACATGAAGGCATCAAGGAGATGACTTGTTTTTGTTTAATATTGCTCATTAATATATTAATCCTGCGGCAAAATTTCTGGCACTTCAATAAGTAATATTAATTCCATGTATTAAATAGGCTCAACAAGTATAAGCTTGATTTGTGTTAGAGAAGTACTTTTCAAACATCAGTTAAGTGGCGGAGGTGAAATTATTAAAAAAAACACTCCAACCAACTTTAGGTTTTAGTTCTTTCAAACCATACAGAAGCAACTCAGCAAATTTTGAATCTAAATCAGCAAAAACACTTCAGAACAATCAGACCAAGGGAATTCAGAACTTCTATCAAAATGTTGAACAAAATGCTGAGTACATAACTAAAATTTAAAGTTTAATAGATGCCCATTTGGAATGGGTTTTTTTTTAATTCTCAACTAATGTTATTGGCACAGTTTGAGTGAAAGTCAGACTTAATTTCACATTATACCACTTCACAGCTAACTAAATCGCATCTACAAATGGAGTTCATAATTTTCAAATTCGAAAACGCAGTGAGGCAAGACAGTCATAAAGTGCAGAATCAGTGTCTTTGGGCCAACTGTACCATGCTGACTATCTAAGCTAGAACCATCTGCCTACATCCTTCTAAACCTTTCCTATCTACGTACACATCCAAATGCCTTTTAAATGCTGTTCATGGACCTGACTCAACCACTTCTTCTGGCAACTCATTCCATAAATGGACAATCCTCTGGACAAAAAGGTTACCCCTCAGGTTATATCTCCTCTCTCAAGCTACACAACTGTGTCCTCATCCTTGATTTCCCAACACTGGGAATATATTGTGCACATTCACATCACTCATGATTCTAAACACTTAAATAAGATCACTTCCTCGTTCTCCTACACTCCAATGAGCAACATACTTGTAAATCTCCTTAGTGCTTTTTCTAGGTTAACAGCATCTTTCCTCTAGCATGGTAACCATAACTGAACACAACATTCCAAATACTGTCTCGCCAACATCTTGCTAAACTGCAACATGACATCTCACCTTCTGCACTCAAATGTCCTGACCAACATGTCACAAGCCTTCTTCCAGCATCCTACTTCCAGTGAACACCTGCATTTGTACTCCTTGGTTCCTGCTTTTATAACACTTCCCGGTGCCTTACCATTCACTGTAAAAGCCTGATTGGTTTCCCCAAGAATGTAACACCTCACACACCATCTACCATTCCTCTGCCCACTTACACAGCTGACCAGGGCACCTCCAATTCCTGATAACCAACTTACTGTATGACACCACCTATTTTAGTGTCATCTGCAGACTTATTAACGATACCTTGCACATTAGTATAGAGGATAGTGATTTGAATGGAAAACAGCAAAAAGTCGGTGGGGGGAGGGGTCATAATTCAGGTGGAATGCAAAACTCAAGCCCCTCAACTCTCTATTTGAAAGTATGAATAGTCAGGGGACCCTAGCCACATGGACAATAGTTTCTTAATATCACCCCACTTCCTTTACTTTCAATACTCAGGGTGGGAACTCCCAGGAACCAGTGGGGATTTGCATTTGTTCAAGGTAGCTCTTAAGGATTAAGGAATCTTTTCAACTATTCACCCATAATCTCTTCCCAAAGAGCTCTTCAGATAAATTTTTCTCCTCAGGCCAGCCAAAGACTGATGAAGGTGAATTTCAAGGTGGCACTCACTATGTAGTGTGTGGTCCACCATTGTGGAAAAACCCTACAGTAAACCATTATTGTAAGGAAGCAGTGTAACAAAGCAGGAGACTTTCGCTTTGTGAATGTCAAGTGCAAGGCCCTTTCTCATGGGCTTCAGCAAATGAGTCAGAGACAACATGGCAGTCTCTGAACATACAAACACAAGCATTAGCAACACACTGCAGTCTCATCATACCAAAATTCTGTAAGGTCAATGATGACACAGTGTTGTCAATGACGACGTGACTGGCTTCTCATCAATCCCATTTCAGCACAGTCTTAGCTAACATCCACAACACTATATAACCTTCCATATGTTCCAGCTAACACTGTTTATTCCAAAATAATTCACTAGTTGAAGTTCTTTGAATATTAAATTCAGAATACATTTTGCTGCTAAATAAGTGCTAAAACCTGAAAAAAGGGAAAAGTTAAATTAAAAAGGACAAACATTTGGGATTGACAACCTTTCTCACTGAAATACAGATCATCAATTCTCCTACCTAATCCACCATCATTCCTCTGCAGAGATTTTACTATATAAAAATCAAGCTGATATGGTAATTCAGATGTTTAGCACCCATTGTTTGCTATTCCAGCTATTAAACAGCATTAGTTCAATACATGACTTTTTAGATAGCGTCTCAAGTATACACCACCCCAGGTCTTTGAATTTATGAGAGATTTGAACTCTTACAACAGAGCAAAGAATCACTAGCATTTTAAACTGTAGCTGGCAGTTTCAACGCAGCAGAGTTAAGTGATGTTTGCTTTGGTAACATAAGCTTTTATAACAGCCCAGTTAGGAAAGCTATCAAGATGCTTCAGGTGCTCGAACTTGGTAAAGGGAAGAAAAGAAAGCAAGCAATAACTACTGGACATGAATCATGCTCAAGTTATTTTTGTCATACAGTGACCCAAAATATTGCCAATGGGTTGGTGCCCTAATCACAAAGTTGTAAAGATGCCAACCTTTGTTTTTGACCATGTTGACCCCTGCCAAAAAAAAGGAGCCTTTTGAAGGAATTTCAAAATAGATCTGTTGCAAGTAGGAGATCAATTTGTAATTGAAAATTATTCAATGTTGAAATCAAAAGCAACTGACAAGCTACACAACTCAAAGCATTTTGTGCATATTGTTTAAATACTGCACAAGTACTTCTGCATGCAGTGCTACAAGTAAAGAAATGCATGCCCAGTTAGATGCAATTGACTTTTATTGAGAAGAGAATGTCAGGCTGAGCATTCCTCTAAATATAGGAATCAAGGACCTCAAAAAATTCCACACAAAAGGTTAAACCAAAGTTGTGGGTATTCAGAGTAAAACTGAGAAGAAAACTAGCTGAAGGGCAAGTTAGAAGCAGCCAGTGATCAATTACATCTTGAAGAACTTAATTAGTTGGGAACCTGGGAAGATCAAGGACAAGAATATTTAATGCTTGCTTTCTTCCCCTCCCTTGACGACTTATGAGGTAGTGGAAAGTATAGTGTACTGCAAAACTTAATGTAGTTTTTAAATCTATAATTTGAATTCAAAACCTGATACTGAATTGAGTATTTTATTTTTCAAACCAATTTTCTACAAGTTCTACTACTTTGCATTATTAAAAAAATCCATATGCAAATGAATAACATAGAAACTAAGAATATATCAGAGAATTCAATGCCTTTGAAGACCGGGAAGAAGATTCAATTAAGTACAACTCCCTGTCACATATATATTATGATTTATTGCCATGGATTTTCTGGTTTTCACATGAGCACCATTTAAAACAAACTCCTATGATGAGAACAAAAAAATCTTGATTATGTAATTGGTGGACCTCCATTTTCATTGATGATAAAATAATTAAATTTATCCAATTTTTAAATTCAATTACTGTGTAACAAACACTTGAAAAAAAAATCTCCACTTCAAAGTCAACAATTTTAGCAAAACTCTACCCTCTCCTTCCCAAGTTAATCTGAAAGATGACAGGATATAACATGATAACTTTGGCAGTTTTCAAGTGGGGAAGAAGTCACAACTTCGCTTCGATTTGTTACAACACACTTATGTAATATTCTAAGCTGGGTTGTTTTCTAGATCGTGAAGTAGACATGGCCAGATTAATTCACAAGGAGACATTTCAATACTTCTAAAATGGAAATAATCCAGTTTTAAGATATTTTCTAATTGGCTGTCCTTTCATATCCACCAAGCTGTGGCTGTGATATGAAAATATAATATGTGGAGTTAGAAGCACATTCATTTTCCACAGAGCAGTTACTGAACACAAAAATACACTACAGAACCCTAGGGCTACTTACCGCTGGGGAAGAAGTCTGTCACTGGCCAGGTAACCCGATTTATGGACCTCTTTGTTAAAATCTGCATACTTGGCTTGCACAGCATATGAAGCAAGCAGGACTGCAGTTTCAGGTGGGCAGTAGATTTCGTCATTTAGAATACCCTCCTTTACTTGCAAGAAGAATAGACGCTGTGTAATTTCTTGGATCAACTCCTCAGACACATCTTCTGGAAAGAATTTTGCTCTGAATTTAAACTGTAGTGGATTCTCTTTTCTTACATCCTGCTGAGTTACCTAGAACATACACAAATTACAGAAAATATTTTCCTCAGCTTCAACACAGAACAA
Organism: Mobula hypostoma; assembly: GCF_963921235.1. Lineage (NCBI taxonomy): Eukaryota > Metazoa > Chordata > Chondrichthyes > Myliobatiformes > Myliobatidae > Mobula > Mobula hypostoma. The sequence goes on from NC_086103.1 coordinate 140,581,171, forward strand.
CTGCACACTTCATCTAAGCTCATAAAAGAGATTTTTGTGGGACCTCATAAAATTTGTGATACCTTAACTGTATATTATTCCAATGTTTATACTCTACACATAAAACCCACAGTGATACGTGTATCAGTCCAAAAGTGAATATTCCCTAGGTTAAGATACAAAACAATACACTTGTGTTATTTATAAAAAGGATAGTTATGGAGAAATATACAAACCAAAGTGAATATTATCATCAGCTCATATTTCATTAGAACAATAGAGGGAGGAAGACAAGGAATAGCCAGAACTACTCAACTATTTTCTGGCTAGTCCAACCAGAGGCTCAGCTCTAAAGATTGACTATGAGGGCCAATACTAGGATCACTGACATTTATGTTAAAAACATGAATATGAATGTAGGAAGTATAATAAGCAAGGTTGAGGATGACTCGACAATTGGTTTTATGGGTAGCAAGAAGGGCTGTCCAAGGCTACATCACAATACAGATCAGCTAGAAAGTTGGGCACAGCAAGAGCACATGGAATTTAAATCCCAACCAAGGAAGGTAATGCATCTTGCAAGGGAAAACAAGGATAGGACAAGCAAAGTAAAATGATACTGCCCTATGGAGTGCTGATGAACAGGGGGGCCTTGTGATACATAAATTCCTGAAAAATTGGCACCACAGATGCAGCGGGTAAAGGCATAACAGGGAAACTGGAAAACAATGCTACAACTTCCTAAAGCATTGGTTAGGCCATACACTAAGTTATAAATGCAGCTCTGGTTGCTATTGCACTGAAGAGGGTGCAGAGGAGGTTGTGTAGAATGGAGCATTTCAGTTACAAGGAGAGAATAGAGGGGCTGTAAATTGCTTTCCTTGGAGCAAAGGAAACTAAGGTACACAAACATTAGGAAGGGATAGACAAGGCAGATAACAACATTGGTTGGGAGTATCTAAGATAAGGCAGAGACTTAATGTGGGAGGTAGGAGACTGAGGTGACACAAGGAGGATTTTTTTCTTTATTCAGCACGCCCCCGCCCCCCCCCCACAACAGTAGCTGCAACCTAGAATATATTGCCCAAGGTGATGGTGGTTATACTCTTATAACATTGAAGCATCTAGATAAGTACTTAAATTATCAAGGCATAGTCAGCTATGAACCTAATGTGGGTAAACTGGGTTAGTATAGGTGGGTGCTATTGACAGTGTGGTTTGAAGGGACCACTTCTATATTTGCAACTATGGCACCACACTAACCTTGTGCAGATGCCTCTTGATCTCAGAGTCCAGTAACAAAGTGGACTACCAGACATGCTGGGATGTGTCACTCAGTTTGTCCTAGACTTAAGCTCCAGCAGCTCAAAAACTTTGCATACAAATGGCCAAATGGTAAGACTCTTGGCCGTGTGGAGGATCAGCGAGATCTTGCGATCCATGTCCATAGGGCACTCAGAGCTGCTACGCAGATTGACAGTGTTGTTAAGAAGGCATATGGTGTGTTGGCCTTCATCAACTGTGGGATTGAGTTCAAGAGTCGTGAATTAATGTTACAGCTATACAAGACCTTGGTCAGACCCTGCTTGGAGTACCGTGTTCAGTTCTGGTCACCTCATTACAGGAAGGATGTGGATGCTACAGAGAGAGTGCAAGGATGCCATCTGGATTGGAGAACATGCTTTGAGAATAGGTTGAGTGAACTTCGCCTTTTCTCCTTGGAGCGACAGAGGGTGAGAGAGGTGTACAAGGTGATGAGAGGCATTGATCGTGTGGACAGCCAGAGGCTGAAATGGCTAACACTAGGGGGCATAGTTTTAAGGTGCTTGGAAGTAGGTACAGTGGGGATGTCAGGGGTAACTTTTGCCACACAGAGAATGGTGGGTGCGTGGAATGTACTGCCAGCGACTGTGATAGAGGCAGATACAATAGGATCTTTTAAGAAACTCTTAGATAGGTACATGGAGCTTAGAGAAATTGAGGGCTATGTGGTAGGGAAATTCTTGGCAGCTTCTAGAGTAGGTTACATACATCAAAGTTGCTGGTGAACGCAGCAGGCCAAGCAGCATCTGTAGGAAGAGGTGCAGTCGACGTTTCAGGCCGAGACTCTTCATCCTGAAACGTTGACTGCACCTCTTCCTACAGATGCTGCTTGGCCTGCTGCGTTCACCAGCAACTTTGATGTATGTTGCTTGAATTTCCAGCATCTGCAAAATTCCTGTTGTTTGCGTCTAGAGTAGGTTACGTGGTCAGCACAACATTGTGGGCTGAAGGGCCTGTAATGTGCTGTAGATTTCTATGTTTCTATGATGCTGAATCGCTTCACATCCCCTGTCCACAACCAGCTGCAGGTGGCCCAAAGGCTACAGCAAACATTATGGAAAAAAACTCAAACTACCAAAGCACCTAATGAAAAAGGTGCTCCAAGTACTGATTAAACAGTACTTCTTGTGACTTGCAATAAATGTCAGTTAATCAGCATCTGTTAAAATGCAAGCTCTTCATGTTTACAAGGCACATTAAACAAAAACCAATAGCTCAGTACCCCCTCCCCCCTCTGATCCCAGCTCTCATCCGTGCCGGGTCTTTACCATCCCCTCCGACCTTCAACTGTCGGAGGCAGAACGCTCTGTTCTCAGTAAGGGCCTCACGTTTGTCCCCCTTCGCCCACACCTCAGCGAGTTCCGTGTTCGCCATGATGCGGAACTTTTCTTCCGCCGTCTCCGTCTCCGAGCCTACTTCTTCGGCAAGGACTCTTCCACCCCCACCGATGACCCCTTCTCCCGTCTTCATCCCTCCTCTTCTTCATGGACACCCCGCTCTGGTCTTCTGCCTGCTCTGGATCTCTTTATTGCCAACTGCCGACGGGACATCAACCGTCTCGACTTCACCGCACCTTGTCCCCATTCCAATCTCACTCCTTCGGAACGCTCTGCTCTCCACTCCCTCCGCACTAATCCTAACATTATTATTAAACCCGCTGATAAGGGGGGTGCTGTTGTAGTCTGGCGTACTGACCTCTACCTTGCCGAGGCACAGCGACAACTCACGGATACCTCCTCTTATTTACCCCTCGATCGTGACCCCACTAAGGAGCACCAGGCCATTGTCTCCCACACTATCAACGACTTTATCCGCTCAGGGGATCTCCCATCCACTGCTACCAACCTTATAGTTCCCACACCCCGCACTTCCCGTTTCTACCTCCTACCCAAGATCCACAAACCTGCCTGTCCTGGCCGACCTATTGTCTCAGCTTGCTCCTGCCCCACCGAACTCGTTTCTGCATATCTCGACACTGTTTTATCACCCCTCGTTCAATCCCTTCCGACCTATGTTCGTGACACTTCTCACGCTCTTAAACTTTTCGATGATTTTAAGTTCCCTGGCCCCCACCGCTTTATTTTCACCTTGGATGTCCAGTCCCTATATACTTCCATCCCCCATCAGGAAGGTCTCAAAGCTCTACACTTCTTTTTGGATTCCAGACCTAATCAGTTCCCCTCTACCACCACTCTGCTCCGTCTAGCGGAATTAGTCCTTACTCTTAATAATTTCTCCTTTTGCTCCTCCCATTTCCTCCAAACTAAAGGTGTAGCTATGGGCACCCGTATGGGTCCTAGCTATGCCTGCCTTTTTGTTGGGTTTGTGGAACAATCTATGTTCCGTGCCTATTCTGGTATCTGTCCCCCACTTTTCCTTCGCTACATCGACGACTGCATTGGCGCTGCTTCCTGCACGCATGCAGAACTCGTTGACTTTATTAACTTTGCCTCCAACTTTCACCCTGCCCTCAAGTTTACCTGGTCCATTTCTGACACCTCCCTCCCCTTTCTAGATCTTTCTGTCTCTGTCTCTGGAGACAGCTTATCTACTGATGTCTACTATAAACCTACTGACTCTCACAACTATCTGGACTATTCCTCTTCTCACCCTGTCTCTTGCAAAAACGCCATCCCCTTCTCGCAATTCCTCCGTCTCCGCCGCATCTGCTCTCAGGATGAGGCTTTTCATTCTAGGACGAGGGAGATGTCTTCATTTTTTAAAGAAAGGGGCTTCCCTTCCTCCACTATCAACTCTGCTCTTAAACGCATCTCCCCCATTTCACGTACATCTGCTCTCACTCCATCCTCCCACCACCCCACTAGGAATAGCGTTCCCCTGGTCCTCACCTACCACCCCACCAGCCTCCGGGTCCAACATATTATTCTCCGTAACTTCCGCCACCTCCAACGGGATCCCACCACTAAGCATATCTTTCCCTCCCCGCCTCTCTCTGCATTCCGCAGGGATCGCTCCCTACACAACTCCCTTGTCCATTCGTCCCCCCCATCCCTCCCCACTGATCTCCCTCCTGGCACTTATCCGTGTAAGCGGAACAAGTGCTACACATGCCCTTACACTTCCTCCCTTACCACCATTCAGGGCCCCAAACAGTCCTTCCAGGTGAGGCATCACTTCACCTGTGAGTCGACTGGGGTGATATACTGCGTCCGGTGCTCCCGATGTGGCCTTTTATATATTGGTGAGACCCGACGCAGACTGGGAGACCGCTTTGCTGAACATCTACGCTCTGTCCGCCAGAGAAAGCAGGATCTCCCAGTGGCCACACATTTTAATTCCACATCTCATTCCCATTCTGACATGTCTATCCACGGCCTCCTCTACTGTAAAGATGAAGCCACACTCAGGTTGGAGGAACAACACCTTATATTCCGTCTGGGTAGCCTCCAACCTGATGGCATGAACATTGACTTCTCTAACTTCCGCTAGGCCCCACCTCCCCCTCGTACCCCACCTGTTACTCTTTTTAATGCACACATTCTTTCTCTCACTCTCCTTTTTCTCCCTCTGTCCCTCTGAATATACCTCTTGCCCATCCTCTGGGTCACCCCCCCCCGTCTTTCTTCCCGGACCTCCTGTCCCATGATCCTCTCGTATCCCCTTCTGCCTATCACCTGTCCAGCTCTCAGCTCCATCCCTCCCCCTCCTGTCTTCTCCTATCATTTTGCATCTCCCCCTCCCCCTCCAGCTTTCAAATCCCTTACTCACTCTTCCTTCAGTTAGTCCTGACGAAGGGTCTCGGCCTGAAACGTCGACTGCGCCTCTTTCTATAGATGCCGCCTGGCCTGCTGCGTTCACCAGCAACTTTGATGTATGTTGCTTGAATTTCCAGCATCTGCAGAATTCCTGTTGTTTGAGCTCAGTACCCTTCCAACTTTGGTAATGTCAGACTTGAAGATTTCCTGCACTACTGGATGTTGCTCCAATACCCCAAGACAGTTATTTCACTTTATAACTCTGCCCATTACTGTCACCCACCCACACTACATAGTATCACAGATATTCTCCCAGTGAGCTGATAGGGAGCAGGAAATGCACAAGGAGTCCAGAGCACAATTCCAGATTCCTTGGGTTTCAGATCCCAACCCTTTCCAGGCTGCACACCTGAACACCACTCAAGCAGCAGCATCCTGAGCTGTACTCCAGATACCAAATGGACAAATTAGTGAGCCAGGTATTAAACTATCATGTATTCTGAACAAATGGATACTGGATTAGAATTTTACTCTATATTGAAATATGCATCCCAATTACTACACATTTTCAAAGTTCCTTGGCTGATACATTTCTACCCCTTAAACATTATTTTTAAAAAATACCTTTTTGTTCAACTTCAGCCATGTAGTATAACCTTTACTGTCTATGTACTGTAGGCCAAAGAACCACACTTCTCTTAGTCCAACAGTTTTCACAACCTGAAAGAAAATCAATATAGTCACACTAATAAGTAAACAGCATTATATCTTTATACCAAGGCTGAAGATTAGTTTATAACCAGAAATCCATCCTATTCCAATTCATAACACATGATTTTGGTATTTCTTTTAGCAATACTTTTAGTATTAAATCATAACTTTTCACTGAAAGCAAAAAACACTGCGAACACTGGAAATTTGTTCATCTGCCAGCATTCCTGGAAAGACCAATTGTTCTGATGAAAGTCAGAGCTGAAATGTGAACTCTTTCCTCTAACAATGGATGCTGCCTCACAACACGCTGGAGGAACTCAGCGGGTCAGGCAGTATCCGTGGAACCGTTGACTGATCGTTTCCACGGATGCTGCCCGACCTGCTGAGTTCCTCCAGCATGTTGTGAGTGTTGCTTTGACACCAGCATCTGCAGAGTATTCTGTGTAATGGATGTTGCCTGACCTGCTCAGTATTTCCAGCATTTTCTTCCCCCGCCCCTTCGCCTATTCCTACTGGAAAGTATCACAAAGAATACATTTCATCTTACTTTCTAAACAGCATTGCAGATGGTACCAAATGGTTGCAGCAACAAAGGAACCAGACAAAGCCATTTAACCCAGTTCCAACATCGAACTGGGATGCTTAAATCTTTCTATTCCTTTATTTTTGCAAACTGCCCAAGGAGAATGTGTGCAAGATGACCAGATACGCTATTGCGAACCCTATTTAAGCCAGAGGAAAGGGGTAAATAGATGTACACAACACAGATGTAGGAAGCGTTATTCATTCAGCATCATTTTTATATCCTCACCACTTCCCCTGAAGATCACTTTCAACTGCCAAAAGTTTGGTTCCCATTTCTACTTGCACTTACACTTATTACTTCGCCACCCAGTCCCATTTAAATCATATTGGGACCATATCAAGCATCCCCTTCCTTTACACAACTTTTTTCCTAACCAAGAACCAACTGCCATACCATATACTGTACATACCAAATAAACCCATCTGTTTTGATCCTCTTCACTAACTGTACTGAGTTACATCAGAACATTCCCCAGAGGCTAGCATTATAGCACCACTGATTTTATTCCATTCCTGTATCTTGACTTTATTAGTTCCAAATTCATTCTTAAATTCCCTCCTCAGCAGCCTTTTGAACTCCACACTAGATATTGACTGACATTTAAATGACAAAGCAGTTAATCCGGAAAGTTTATGCTGATATTGAATCTGCTTGCCAACATAGTCTCGTCTCCTTTCTCAACACTTTGAATTTAAACACATTATCCACAATTTAAAATCTCTCAATGTTCTTGCATCACACATCTGCTTTAAAAGACTGTTGTCCTTCATTCAAATCCTACTCTAATCCCAACCTTCACAAAATGATTCAGCAATCTATTCTATTTTGAAACATTCTCATTAATTCTACTTGCCCTGAAATAATCCAAACTGTTTGACATAGTTTATTACTTCTGTTTTTTTCCTATTGTTCAAAACACAATGCAAATGGGAATTGCAGTGTTAAATTGCAACTTTAGAACTTCACTACTTCATAATCTTCAAATACACTTAAATATAAAAATTAAGCTGCACACAAGAGTGAACTGTAAATAACTGTGTGCTTACCTGATCAAAGAGCTGCTTGCCAGTTGTATTTGGCTGGATGGCAAACTCGAGCTCTGCATCCATGGTAGTAACCCGTACATTGATCTGTAAACAGGTAGAGAATTACATCCGTTAAACTAATGCTGTTAAGAAAGAAAAAAAAGGGGAAAGAGGAAGATAGAAAGGAAAAGAGATCGTGAAAATACTAACTAATTTTGCAGTCTGGTAAGGGACCAGCATTTTAACCCTCTTCCATTTTGAACAGCCTGAAAGTGCCATTTATGTAAGACCTGTCAAGTATAACCATTTGTCCCAGAAGAAAAATATTTTTGAAGTCAGACTGAAGCATCAGGGGATTGCATTCATCTATAAAAAGAATTAGTGGCACATGACGTGCCAATTACCGGTTAGGCTACGAAAAGAAAAACAACCTTACACTTTCAAAACTGAGAAAAATCAGGACATTAATTCAGAATCAGGATCCAGTATATTTTCTGGATACAATACAATTATGGGCTGTATACAAATAATCAAGGTCATTCCTCATTGCAATATTTTAGAAACACCCTAAGTTTCTACCATCTCTATCCTGCAAGCAGACTGAACAATTTCAAACATTACCAATGTAGCAAATTTTGAAAATCCATGACATACCCCAGAGCATCATAAAATAATATTTTTCTACAAATAACAATTTACTTCATGTCTAGACTGCTAAGTGACTTTGTGCCTCTGCAAAACAAAGTATCATGGATACCATCCTTTAAAACCCATTGCATCAAGTACTCCCATTGACAAACTCCGCAAGCAACCTCTGATTAAAACAAAGTGGGAAATTTCAAACCTTGGGTTGCTAGGAATGCAAAACTGCACCATAGTCAAATATCATTGTACTTAGAACGGAAGACGACAGAGTACTTCATGTTTTAGCAGATCCTGGGATCCTATGAGCATACATATTCGTGCACTGTGTTCATTGAATCAAGAACTTCAGCTTCCATTCTTCCAGGATTGACATATCCTCCAGGTGCCACACACAAAGTTGTCCACTTTTGTTCAAATTTCCCACTTTTCCTTTGTGGAAAATTAGGCCATTTTAAAACCAAACCAAGTGTTTTCCACTATTATGTAGTGTTAAATGTTAAAGAAACAGGCCCACAGATAATTAAAGCAACACACACACAAAATGCTGGAGGAACTCAACAGGCCAGGTGGCATCTATGGAAAAGAGTACAGTCAACCCTTCGGCAGGAAGGGTCTCCACCCAAAACGTCGACTGCACCCTTATCCATAGATGCTGTCTGGCCTGCTGAGTTCCTCCAGCATTTTGTGCGTGTTGCTTAGATTTCCAGCATCTGGAGATTTTCTCTTGTCTGTCCACAGATAATTCAGTGCTTACTTCAAAGCCATGTATTCTGCCCGTAATTCTATACAGTGCTTAGATTTTATGTTAATTAGAAAAGTGAAGGGAGTAGATTGGATAGCAAAGCAAAGCTCAGAGGCATTTCATCAGATTCAAACTGATTGGCAGTAGAGAAATACCAACCACATGCAAGCAAATGGGATTATTTTAATTTGGTATCATGGTTTCTGCTGACATGGCGGGCCACAGGTCATGTTCCTGTACCGCACTTTCCTTGCTTCTCTGTACACAGTCTGCCATTAAACTGAGCTTTCTCCACAATTTATCAAAACCATACTTCTGCCCCCAAAACATTTTCCTGAAATGTCTCCATACTACTCCATTTCCACAATATCCATTGTAAACAAACTCAATGATAGGTTTTAGAGGCTCTAACTCATCTTATTCATATGTATGTATTATTCCTAGGCCCCACCTCCCCCTCGTACCCCATCTGTTAGGCCCCACCTCCCCCTCGTACCCCATCTGTTACTCTTTTTTATGCACACATTCTTTCTCTCACTCTCCTTTTTCTCCCTCTGTCCCTCTGAATATACCTCTTGCCCATCCTCTGGGTCACCCCCCCCCCCGTCTTTCTTCCCGGACCTCCTGTTCCATGATCCTCTCGTATCCCCTTCTGCCTATCACCTGTCCAGCTCTCGGCTCCATCCCTCCCCCTCCTGTCTTCTCCTATCATTTTGCATCTCCCCCTCCCCCTCCAGCTTTCAAATCCCTTACTCTTCCTTCAGTTAGTCCTGACGAAGGGTCTCGGCCTGAAACGTCGACTGCGCCTCTTCCTATAGATGCTGCCTGGCCTGCTGCGTTCACCAGCAACTTTGATGTGTGTTGCTTGAATTTCCAGCATCTGCAGAATTCCTGTTGTTTTTATTCCTATGTCTTCTTGTTTTAGATACCTCCACCATTGGAAAGGTTCTGCCTATCTACTCACACCACCGCCCCACACACACACACACACAATTCTGTATACTTCTATCGAGTCATTCCGTCCTCAGCTCTAGATGAAACAGACTCAATTTCTGCATATAACAGAAATGCTTCAATCTAGGCAACATATTGGCAAACCTCCTCTGCATCTTCACCAGTACAATTTTGCTCTTATAGTGTTGTGACCAGAACTACACACATTAATCCAAGTGTAGCCCAAGCAATGTTCTATAAAGTGACCATTTTTAAAAATATATTATGTGCCATGACTGAATAAAACAAACCCCCACCCCATGTGCCCTCTGCACCACTATCTGCCTGGATACAAGGACTGGTATCCCAAGTTCCCTCTATTCATCAACCATAAAATGGGCCTTACCTGTTTAAGTCAAACCTTTATTCGACCTTTCAAAGAGCATCACTATGCAATTGACAGGATTACATTCCAACTTCCATTCTTCTGCCCAGCTTCCCATTCACAGATCCTGATTGTGCTACAGTCCAACAACCCTCCTCTTACCTACAAGACCATGTTATCTAATCGTACCTCCTCGTTCACATCCAGGTCACAAACATTACTAAGGGTTCCACATACAATCCTTGGTGGTATACCACTGACCACAGATTTCTAATCAAAAAAGCAACCAGCAAAGCTATTCTTTGCAACACACATAAAAGTTGCTGGTGAACGCAGCAGGCCAGGCAGTATCTCTAGGAAGAGGTGCAGTCGACGTTTCAGGCCGAGACCCTTCGTCAGGACTAACTGAAGGAAGAGTGAGTAAGGGATTTGAAAGTTGGAGGGGGAGGGGGAGATGCAAAATGATAGGAGAAGACAGGAGGGGGAGGGATGGAGCCAAGAGCTGGACAGGTGATAGGCAAAAGGGATATGAAAGGATCATGGGACAGGAGGTCCGGGAAGAAAGACGGGGGGGGCGGGGGGGGGGACCCAGAGGATGGGCAAGGGGTATATTCAGAGGGACAAAGGGAGAAAAAGGAGAGTGAGAGAAAGAATCTGTGTATATAAATAAATAACGGATGGGTTACGAGGGGGAGGTGGGGCATTAGCGGAAGTTAGAGAAGTTGATGTTCATGCCATCAGGTTGGAGGCTACCCAGACGGAATATAAGGTTACAAAGAAGGTTCACCAGATTGATTCCTGGGTTGGCAGGACTTTCATATGAAGAAAGACTGGATCAACTAGGCTTATACTCGCTGGAATTTAGAAGGTTGAGGGGGGATCTGATTGAAATGTATAAAATTCTAAAGGGATTGGACAGGCTAGATGCAGGAAGATTGTTCCCGATGTTGGGGAAGTCCAGAATGAGGGGTCACAGTTTAAGGATAAAGGGGAAGCCTTTTAGGACTGAGATGAGGAAAAGCTTCTTCACCCAGAGAGTGGTGAATCTATGGAATTCTGTGCAGCAGGAAACAGTTGAGGCCAGTTCATTGGCTATATTTAAGAGGGAGTTAGATATAGCCCTTGTGGCTAAAGGGATCGGGGGTATGGAGGGAAGGCTGGTACAGGGTTCTGAGTTGGATGATCAGTCATGATCATACTGAATGGCAGTGCAGGCTCGAAGGGCCGAATGGCCTACTCCTGCACCTATTTTCCTATTTTCTATGTTCCTCCAACCTGAGTGTGGCTTCATCTTTACAGTAGAGGAGGCCGTGGATAGACATATCAGAATGGGAATGGGACGTGGAATTAAAATGTGTGGCCACTGGGAGATCCTGCTTTCTCTGGCGGACAGAGCGTAGGTGTTCAGCAAAGCGGTCTCCCAGTCTGCGTCGGGTCTCGCCAATATATAAAAGGCCACATCGGGAGCACCGGAGCAGTATATCACCCCAGCCGACTCACAGGTGAAGTGTTGCCTCACCTGGAATGACTGTTTGGGGCCCTGAATGGTGGTAAGGGAGGAAGTGTAAGGGCACGTGTAGCACTTGTTCCGCTTACACGGATAAGTGCCAGGAGGGAGATCAGTGGGGAGGGATGGGGGGGACGAATGGACAAGGGAGTTGCGTAGGGAGCGATCCCTGCAGAATGCAGAGTGGGGGGGGGGGGAAGAGAGGGAAAGATGTGCTTAGTGGTGGGATCCCGTTGGAGGTGACGGAAGTTACGGAGAATAATATGTTGGACCTGGAGGCTGGTGGGGTGGTAGCTGAGGACCAGGGGAACCCTATTCCTAGTGGGGTGGCAGGAGGATGGAGTGAGAGCAGATTACAGAGAATAATATGTTGGACCCGGAGGCTGGTGGGGTGGTATTATGGAGAATAATATGTTGGACCCGGAGGCTGGTGGGGTGGTATTATGGAGAATAATATGTTGGACCCGGAAGCTGGTGGGGTGGTATTACGGAGAATAATATGTTGGACCCGGAGGCTGGTGGGGTGGTATTACGGAGAATAATATGTTGGACTCTGCTCTTAAACGCATCTCCCCCATTTCACGTACATTTGCTCTCACTCCATCCTCCCGCCACCCCACTAGGAATAGGGTTCCCCTGGTCCTCACCTACCACCCCACCAGCCTCCGGGTCCAACATATTATTCTCCGTAACTTCCGCCACCTCCAACGGGATCCCACCACTAAGCACATCTTTCCCTCCCCCCCCCCTGCATTCCGCAGGGGTCGCTCCCTACGCAACTCCCTTGTCCATTCGTTCCCCCCCATCCCTCCCCACTGATCTCCCTCCTGGCACTTATCCGTGTAAGCGGAACAAGTGCTACACATGCCCTTACACTTCCTCCCTTACCACCATTCAGGGCCCCAAACAGTCCTTCCAGGTGAGGCAACACTTCACTTGTGAGTCGGCTGGGGTGATACACTGCGTCCGGTGCTCCCGATGTGGCCTTTTATATATTGGCGAGACCCGACGCAGACTGGGAGACCGCTTTGCTGAACACCTACGCTCTGTCCGCCAGAGAAAGCAGGATCTCCCAGTGGCCATACATTTTAATTCCACGTCCCATTCCCATTCTGATATGTCTATCCACGGCCTCCTCTACTGTAAAGATGAAGCCACACTCAGGTTGGAGGAACATAGAAAATAGGAAAATAGGTGCAGGAGTAGGCCATTCGGCCCTTCGAGCCTGCACTGCCATTCAGTATGATCATGACTGATCATCCAACTCAGAACCCTGTACCAGCCTTCCCTCCATACACCCGATCCCTTTAGCCACAAGGGCTATATCTAACTCCCTCTTAAATATAGCCAATGAACTGGCCTCAACTGTTTCCTGCTGCACAGAATTCCATAGATTCACCACTCTCTGGGTGAAGAAGCTTTTCCTCATCTCAGTCCTAAAAGGCTTCCCCTTTATCCTTAAACTGTGACCCCTCATTCTGGACTTTCCCAACATCGGGAACAATCTTCTTGCATCTAGCCTGTCCAATCCCTTTAGAATTTTATACATTTCAATAAGATCCTCCCTCAATCTTCTAAATTTCAGCGAGTATAAGCCTAGTTGATCCAGTCTTTCTTCATATGAAAGTCCTGCCAACCCAGGAATCAATCTGGTGAACCTTCTTTGTAACCTTATATTCCGTCCGGGTAGCCTCCAACCTGATGACATGAACATCAACTTCTCTATCTTCCACTAATGCCCCACCTCCCCCTCGTACCCCATCCGTTACTTATTTTTATACACACATTCTTTCTCACTCTCCTTTTTCTCCCTCTGTCCCTCTGAATATACCCCTTGCCCATCCTCTGGGTCACCCCCACCCCTTGTCTTTCTTCCCGGACCTCCTGTCCCATGATCCTCTCGTATCCCTTTTGCCTATCACCTGTCCAGCTCTCGGCTCTATCCCTCCCCCTCCTGTCTTCTCCTATCATTTTGGATCTCCCCCTCCCCCTCCCACTTTCAAATCCCTTACTCACTCTTCCTTCAGTTAGTCCTGACGAAGGGTCTCAGCCTGAAACGTCGACTGCACCTCTTCCTAGAGATGCTGCCTGGCCTGCTGTGTTCACCAGCAACTTTTATGTGTGTTGCTTGAATTTCCAGCATCTGCAGAATTCCAGTTGTTTGCGTTCAAAAAAAGCTATTCTTTGCCTCCCTTTACAAAGCCAGAATTCAGAGCTGGATACGTGGATATGTAGGTCTCTTTGAATGTTACTTGTTTTCACCACTTCAAAAAGTTTTGTTTTGCACACCAAAACTTCACATTTTTCCATACCGCAACTATCATGTACTTATCACTCACACAGCTCATCTTTATCCCTTCAAGTGCTTTTTTTTACATTTTTAATTCTGTTAGATTCTGTATCAACAGACAATCAGCAATGTACATCAGTTTGAAAGAAATTTTTCAAGCAGGTTAGGACATGAGTGGGTTTGGAATGTAAATTTACACTCAGCTGCAGAGTTCTGTGCAACAAAAAAAACGCACACTACTTAGAAACATAGAAAATAGGTGCAGGAGTAGGCCATTCGGCCCTTCGAGCCTGCACCGCCATTCAGTATGATCATGGCTGATCATCCAACTCCGAACCCTGTACCAGCCTTCCCTCCATACCCCCGATCCCTTTAGCCACAAGGGTCATATCTAACTCCCTCTTAAATATAGCCAATGAACTGGCCTCAACAGTTTCCTGTGGCAGCGAATTCCACAGATTCACCACTCTGTGAAGAAGTTTTTCCTCAACTCAGTCCTAAAAGGCTTCTCCTTTATCCTCAAACTATGACCCCTCATTCTGGACTTCCCCAACATTGGGAACAATCTTCCTGCATCTAGCCTGTCCAATCCCTTTAGAATTTTATACGTTTCAATAAGGTCCCCCCTCAATCTTCTAAATTCCAGAGAGTACAAGCCTAGTCGATCAAGTCTTACATCATATGAAAGTCCTGCCATCCCAGGAATCAATCTGGTGAACCTTCTCTGTACTCCCTCTATGGCAAGAATGTCTTTCCTCAGATTAGGGGACGAAAACTGCACACAATACTCCAGGTGTGGTCTCACCAAGGCCTTGTACAACTGCAGTAGTACCTCCCTGCTCCTGTACTCGAATCCTCTTGCTATAAATGCCAGCATACCATTCGCCTTTTTCACCACCTGCTGTACCTGCATGCCCACTTTCAATGACTGGTGTATAATGACACCCAGGTCTCGTTGCACCTCCCCTTTTCCTAATCGGCCACCATTCAGATAATAATCTGTTTTTGCCATCAAAGTGGATAACCTCACATTTATCCACATTAAACTGCATCTGCCATGAACTTGCCCACTCATCTAACCTATCCACGTCACCCTGCATCCTCCTCACAGCTAACACTGCCGCCCAGCTTCGTGTCATCCACAAACTTGGAGATGCTGCATTTAATTCCCTCATCTAAGTCATTAATATATATTGTAAACAACTGGGGTCCCAGCACTGAGCCTTGCGGTACCCCACTAGTCACTGCCTGCCATTCTGAAAAGGTCCCGTTTATTCTCACTCTTTGCTTCCTGTCTGCCAACCAATTCTCTATCCACATCAATACCTTACCCCCAATACCGTGTGCTTCAAGTTTGCACACTAATCTCCTGTGTGGGACCTTGTCAAAAGCCTTTTGAAAATCCAAATATACCACATCCACTGCTTCTCCCCTATCCACTCCACTAGTTACATCCTCAAAAAATTCTATGAGATTCGTCAGACATGATTTTCCTTTCACAAATCCATGCTGACTTTGTCCGATGATTTCACCGCTTTCCAAATGTGCTGTTATCACATCTTTGATAACTGACCCTTGCATTTTCCTCACCACCGATGTTAGGCTAACCGGTCTACAATTCCCCGGTTTCTCTCTCCCTTTTTTAAAAAGTGGCGTTACATTAGCCACCCTCCAATCCTCAGGAGCTAGTCCAGAATCTAAAGAGTTTTGAAAAATTATCACTAATGCATCCACTATTTCTTGGGCTACTTCCTTAAGCACTCTGGGATGCAGACCATCTGGCCCTGGGGATTTATCTGCCTTCAATCCCTTCAATTTACCTAACACCACTTCCCTACTAACATGTATTTCCCTCAGTTCCTCCATCTCACTGGACCCTCTGTCCCCTACTATTTCCAGAAGATTATTTATGTCCTCCTTAGTGAAGACAGAATCAAAGTAGTTATTCAATTGGTCTGCCATGTCCTTGCTCCCCATAATCAATTCACCTGTTTCTGTCTGTAGGGGACCTACATTTGTCTTAGCCAATCTTTTTCTTTTCACATATCTATAAAAGCTTTTACAATCAGTTTTTATGTTCCCTGCCAGTTTTCTCTCATAATCTTTTTTCCTTTTCCTAATTAAGCCCTTTGTCCTCCTCTGCTGGACTCTGAATTTCTCCCAGTCCTCAGGTGAGCCACTTCTTCTGGCTAATTTGTATGTTTCTTCTTTGGAATTGATACTATCCTTAATTTCCCTTGTCAGCCACAGGTGCACTACCTTCCCTGATTTATTCTTTTGCCAAACTGGGATGAACAATTGTTGTAGTTCATCCACGTTGTTGTAGTTTAAATGCTTGCCATTGCATATCCGCCGTCAACCCTTTAAGTGTCATTTGCCAGTCTATCTTAGCTAATTCACATCTCATACCTTCAAAGTTACCCTTCTTTAAGTTCAGAACCTTTGTTTCTGAATTAACTATGTCACTCTCCATCTTAATGAAGAATTCCACCATATTATGATCACTCTTACCCAAGGGACCTCTCACGACAAGATTGCTAATTAACCCTTCCTCATTGCTCAATACCCAGTCTAGAATAGCCTGTTCGTTGGTTGGTTCCTCGACATGTTGGTTCAAAAAAAAAACCATCCCGCATACATTCCAAGAAATCCTCTTCCTCAGCACCCTTCACCCAATCTATATGTAGGTTGAAGTCACCCATTATAACTGCTGTTCCTTTATTGCACGCATTTCTAATTTCCTGTTTAATGCCATCCCCAACCTCTCTACTACTGTTGGGTGGCCTGTACACAACTCCCACCAGCGTTTTCTGCCCCCTGGTGTTATGCAGCTCTACCCATATCACTTCCACATCCTCCCGGCTAATGTCCTTCCTTTCTATTGCATTAATCTCCTCTCTAACCAGCAATGCTACCCCACCTCCTTTTCTTTCATGTCTATCCCTCCTGAATATTGAATATCCCTGAATGTTGATCTCCCATCCTTGGTCACCCTGGAGCCATGTCTCTGTGATCTCAACTATATCATATTCATTAATAACAATCTGCACTTTTAATTCATCCACCTTGTTACGAATGCTCCTTGCATTGACACACAAAGCCTTCAGGCTCGCTTTTACAAAACTCTTAGCCCTTATACAATTATGTTGAAAAGTGGCCCTTTTTGATTTTTGCCCTGGATTTGCCGGCCTGCCAATTTTACTTTTCACCTTACTAGTTTTTGCTTCTACCCTCATTTTACACCCCTCTGTCTCTCTGCACTTGTTCCCATCCCCCTGTTGTGAACTAAGCTCCTCTCTCCTAGTCTCACAAATCTCCCCGCCAGGATATTGGTCCCCCTAGCATTCAAGTGTAACCCGTCCTTTTTGTACAGGTCACACCTGCACCAAAAGAGGTCCCAATGATCCAAGAAACTTGAATCCCTGCCCCCTGCTCCAATCCCTCAGCCACGCACTTATCCTCCACCTCATTGCATTCCTACTCTCACCGTCGCATGGCACAGGCAGTAATCCCGAGATTACTACCTTTGCGGTCCTTTTTCTCAACTCCCTTCCTAGCTCCCTATATTCTCCTTTCAGGACCTACCACGACCTCTGGCTCCTCACCCTCCCACTTCAGGATATCTTGGACACGATCAGAAATATCCCGGACCCTGGCACCAGGGAGGCAAACTACCATCCGGGTCTCTGGACTGCGTCCACAGAATCGCCTATCTGACCCCCTTACTATCGAGTTCCCTATTACAACTGTCCTCTTCTTCCTTTCCCTACCCTTCTGAGCTACAGGGCCGGACTCTGTGCCGGAGGCACGGCCACTGTCGTTTCCCCCAGGTAAGCTGTCCCCCCCAGCAGTACTCAAACAGGAGTACCTATTGTCAAGGGGCACAGCCACCGGGGTACTCTCTATTACCTGACTATTCCCCTTCCCCCTCCTAACCGTGACCCACTTGTCTGCCTCCC
Organism: Mobula hypostoma; assembly: GCF_963921235.1. Lineage (NCBI taxonomy): Eukaryota > Metazoa > Chordata > Chondrichthyes > Myliobatiformes > Myliobatidae > Mobula > Mobula hypostoma. The sequence continues at coordinate 140,598,975 of NC_086103.1, forward strand.
ATGGCCCCGGTGTGATCACCTGCCTGTAACTCCTCTCTATCCCTGACCAGACGAAGGTCATCGAGCTGCAGCTCCAGTTCCCTTAGGAGCTGCATCTCCATGCAACTGGCGCAAGTGTGGACGTCTGGGAGGCTTGGAGACCCCAGGGCCTCCCACATCCGGCACCGAGAACAACAAGCTACCCTCACACTCATACTGTCCCTCTCTTCAATTAACAACAAAAAAAATGAATACCAAACCTTCCTCGCCTCTCCCGTTTCCGCCTAAGCCCATTGAGCTGAAGCCCTTAAGCCTTCACTCTGCTCCCGGCTCACTCCGCAGCTCGCAAACTACGCTGCCCACTGTAAGAGGCTGTGTTCCTTTTAAATCTTCCGCGCTTCACTGCCCGATGTCACACGCCTGCGCAGTCCCGCCCCTCTGAACGCCAATGGAAAAAAAACGAAAAATTCAAAAATGGCTTCCTCCACACTCCCGCTCCGATTCTCAGACTTCCTTCTCCGAATCATTTACGTAATCATTTCTCAAAATTGAAATTTAAGAACTGCTTCATGCACAACCAGTATAAAATTCTGCATAGCTTATATTAAGTCAACAGAAATCATGATCCAAGGTTGTAGTAAATACAAATTTAGGGATTGTCCTTAAAAAAAGGGAAGCCTACCACTATTGAATTTTAAGTGACAGTCAAGATCAAATAAACATTTTCTCTGGAAGAATTTTTTTTAATATGAACCACATGAGTTTGCAAAAAGGAAAATTAGGCTTAGGAATTGCAAGCCAGAGTGAAGTGTGATAGAGAAATGACCACCATATATAATATAGACAGCAGTATTAGCGTCATGTTAACCATTGGCAATTGACTTTTTTTTTTAGGTTTTTGTAAATTTGGATGGGTTCCACGACCCTGCTCATTACCTTAAAATATTAAATGTTAACAGGTAACAGCTGTCATGTTTAAAACTGATTGGAGTTTAAAAATGACATTAAATAATTGCAAGAAAAAAGAGGCAATGGGAGAGAACAAATGGAAAGGAAACATTGCTCCACTCACTTTAAGTATTAGCATTATTATTACATCAAAAATTCAATTCATCAAACTCCAAATTACTTCATAGTTTAAAAACTTCAATGCTGCATTCTCATCTCACACACCTTTTTCTTCCCCAAATGATGGATCTCCATTGTACTTGAGGGAGTCCATTCCCAGGTTTGATTGCAACTCCCCACTTTTCTAATGTAATATTGACTGCATATGGAAAATAGTTATGATCTCCACCTCATTAGTTTGGATTGTGAGATTGGCAATTCAACCATTCCTTTGAAATACAACTCATTCTGGAAGCACATGCCAGACAAAACAAGAATACAAATCAAAAATGAGGCAAAAAACATGTGGGATTTGTAAAATTGCCATTTTTCTGCCAAACTACGTTAACTTCAAGACAGATTTTTCAACTTGGTATATTACTTTCAAGTTCATATTACTCAAATTTTAAATCATAGAGTGCAGGCTAAACCATTGCTACAAATCACATTTGTACACATTAACATGCTTACCAAAGTGCAAATCTACAGACAATTCAGACTTAGGAAATAAGAGAAAAAACTCAAATGTTTGGCATATTAACTGTATAACTTGAGACAGATTACATTTCTAATGTAGTTAATAATGTTGACATTGTCCCAAAAAGAACTAATTAGTCTTTTACTAAAATAATGGATTATTGCCTTACAAGGCAGTTTAGATCCCAAGGCCTATTAGTCCAAGGAGAAGCCCTTTTGCAGTTTCCCAGAGCATTTTCAATGCAGCCTTTAGTTTAACTGGGGAAGCTACTGACCCTTTATTGAACCTAATCATACTGAGAATTATACTGGGTTCAGATTAACTGCTAGAGGAAAATAATTAGTACATCACAACCTTGAAACATGCATAATGCTTGTACATTTACTACAAGTCAATCTCAGAGCTGAAATAACAATATGAACACAATAAATGTGTGGTCTCTGATTAGCAAGACAAACATACTAGTGTTTACCAGAATGGAGAGATATAACTTGATCTGCAAAATACAGCTCTTCTTCCATGCTACACCTACAATTTCTTAGCCATGCAGAGTACTGGACAGGAGGCCCTTCAGCTACCATGACCACATGAACTATCAAATATCCACCTATTCAAACCTCATTTATCAACACTTAGTCCAGGCTCTTCAATACCCAAGCAGTCGAACTACTGTATACTTAAGTGTTACAAACATACGAGCCTCCACCAGAAGTACCAGACTCCAATTAGTCTCTGAATGAAAGAAATTCTCAGATTCCCCCTCAGTCCATTAGTCCTGATCTGAAACTCAAATTCATTAGTGTTAGAAAAATTTTCTGTGAGGGAAGTTAGTGATGTAGCCACAATCCAAAAATTGACAAAATGATTGAAAATACTTTTTCATACAAGAAAAATGATTGAACAACAATATACTTTCAGCTTTCCATTCTCACAATTCTGCATGTAGCTTTTTTTACAAAAGAATTTTAAATGGTGTAGATTTGCAAAAATGCATTTGATTTCTTCAATAAGAGAATGCACCAGTGTATACTAATTCCTTTTAAAAGGATTTGCTTATCTTCCCTACCCCCTCCAAACACTCAGAAGAATATCTACATTTATTCAATTTTTTTTAAAAAACACAACTAAAAGAATTATGAATCTACGAACAGCTTAGTGCCATAGAATTAGGGGTTCTCAATGCTGAAAGACATTCAAATTAAAGATTGGTGGAGAAATAATCTGGTTAAATAACCTGGCACTGGTTTGTGCTTAATGTTCAATTATATTAAAAAATCAAAATGTAGTATTACTTATTTATGTATGCAACTCGTTCACTTCAATTTAGCATAAGGTATTTAAAAGCAACACAAAAACCTGAAAACATTTCTTAGTTGCTGAGTTCCTCCAGCATTTTGTGTTGCAAACATTTCTTAGCCCTCATGCAAACACATTTGTAAGGAATATTTATCTTTAATCCCATTTTATAGGCTGTGTGTATTTGTATTATTAACTTCTGTACAAAGTTAAGAATGACACTATAGTTAGCAACAGCTATCATCCTGGGTGTAGATAATAGAATTAAGATGGACTACAGGCACTTGACCCCATGACATTTGAGGGCAGATGCACAACTTCTTACTAACTAATCTTCAGGTGGAAGATCTCAGAACTAAAAAGATAACTGGGGAAAATCCTATAAGCACAAGAAGAAAGAACATTAAATAGTACTCAAGCAGCATTCACCCAGAAAAGCATATTGAAGATATGAACCACATTTTTTAAAAAAATGTAATACACCAAAAGTTCAACAGTACAATTCCATACACACAGACAGTAAATACTAGTATGCCTGAAATCCAACCATTTGTTATTAACCAAGCTTGGATTTCTGACAAAAGAGGAATTGAATGCCAATTAACAGCAAAAGAACTAAGCAAATGCAAGCAATAACCAAGACATTTCAGGCAACGGGTACCTGTGCAATATAACCATAAACTGACCTGTAGTTATAGATAGTTAATGCACTTTACATCCTTGGTTGATTATGGATTTTATAGTAGTCAAAAAATCTTGACTTTTGGGGAATGGCATGAGATAATGTGAATGACTGCCACAAATTAGCAAGGTTTTCCAAGATGTCCTAGGGAATTGGCTACAAGGATAACAGTGGATTGGGTGCCCTACACTGAATAGGTCAAACTTTCAGAAGCTTCATGAAATTCCACATTCATAGTGGAACCTGATACGACACAGCACACAATGCATTCTGCTGTAATTCTAGGAACAGCTTTTGAGGGAAGTATCAAGTAACTAAAATGTTTACATGCATACGAGTTTTCCAGTCAGTATTGAAACTATACTGTACATGAAACAAATATAGACCTATTTTCACATTAGAGGCTTGTTGTATAGTCAGATATTAAATGAAACCAGTTCACCTATAATATCACAACGCCCACAAGTAGCCACACAAGCCAAAGCCACAGCTGATCACTAGCCTTTCAGTCAGTTCTCTGGGAAAGTTATGCTACAATAACCCTTAATGTCACTAGCTGAATAATGGAACTTTTAAAAAGAACATTAAAAACTGATACCAACTATGAGTTTTAGAAAAAAAGTTCTAAATCATATAAGATTTATAAAATCTCAAGGATACAGGCAACCTTTGCAAATAAATGGTTGCATTCGTAGAAAGGGGTCTGTATTGTGATTTTCCATAATACGAAGCCTCATTAACTTCTTGATGCATGCGTCGATAGAGTTGCCAAATTCCAGCCCCTCTACCCCACACCACAAATTCTAGAGAAAGCAAGTGTTACTCTGATCTCATTTTGTTTAGTGATTTGTGAATTCTGCAAGGGTCAACACAGGGTTGTGCCTGCAGCGCAAAGACACATAGTTCAACCACCCAGCCCCAACATCAATTGAAAAGACATGTATAGTTTAATGTCAACATGCTTTCACATTCCATTCGCTCAGTCACGGGTCTAGTGAAATCTAAGCCCCAAAGCAATTTGGAAAAGGCAGAGACACATTCTTGACCCAAAATGTCTAAATTACATGAAAACATCACAACTGCCTTGAAGGAAATAGACAAGGAACCAAGTATTTTGGAGGCTTAGAGGTTTAGACAAATTCAAATAAAAACAGCAAATCTCTTGTTAAAATATTTTTCTAAAGCAAATTTCCTTCAGATGCACTAATCATATTGTGGGCACCTTACAACTATGTAGTTCATTCTCAGAGAACATGGTAGACAAGCAAAACTGCAAAAAAAATTCACAAATACCAAAGAGGTAAAAACATTTCTTTAAAAAAAAATCATGGAAGCTATGGATACTGGAAATGTGAAATTTAAAAACAGAAAATGCATGACACTCAGCAAGTCAGGCAGTATCTGCATAAGACAGTTAATATTTCAGGTTGAAGGTTATTCAAAGTTTGGTAGCATGAGGTCCAAGTTACCTTGGGAATAAGCTGAGGATTGAGGTCATTCATTCAGCTATTGACTAGGTGACCATTGGAAATTATTCCACAGCAGCTCAGGACTTGCCTTACCACAGATATTTCCTCAGACTCTTCCATCCATTCCTCCATCTCTTCTACAATTCAAACTTATTTTCCCTTTCCAGTTCTGATGTGGAGCCTTAACACTTTCCCTTTCAACAAACCAGGATCCTAGTTCACACACTGACCTTTAAACTACATTGGGGGTGGGGAGGGGGGGTCCAACTACAGCTCTACTTCCACAAATAATGATGTACCTTATTAAAAAAATGATTTAAATATGGGATCTTAATAGGAACAGCTTTTCTGAACCATTGAATGTCATCAGTACAAAGAGCCAAATATAATGGGTTAGAATTTTACTGTGCATTGCAATTTTACTGGTTTGCAACTCCCTTGTTCTTATTAATAACAATGCACAAAAGAAAACACTTTATATATAGCACAATGCAAAAGTCTTATTCATTTTCCAAATAAGTGCTAGAGAATTTTTGTATCTCACCACTTTTCAAATAAAAACTTGATTACTTTCTATACAGCCCAGTGTATGATTAAACAAAGATAAGAAACAGGATTCTAATGATCAATGACATGATGAGTTGAATGAACTAAACTGATTAACTGAAACAGAAATGCGTTTAGAAGGAATCAAACTGGGTAAAGGACAACCAAACTAAAAGATGAGGGTGTGGCAGATATGACAGTTTAATCTTCAAATCAACAATTCTCACACCATGGCAAGACAGGTGGTCACCTTGCATCAGTAAGGTTTTTCACAAGCAAAAATTTCACAGCAGACGGGTTTCAAGATGTGCTGTCTGAGTTCTTCTGAAGAAGCACTAAGAACAGGCAAGGTTGAGGACCAGAAACAGTGGTCGGCCACAGAAACTAAGTGCAGCAGCAATCAAATTGTCCAAGACTTCTATCAGCTCTGAACTCACAGAAACAACTGGAACCCAAGTACAGCCCCACAATCCAGTGAAGTCTTCTACAGAGAAGAGTTGCTGCCAAAAAGTCATTCCTCCAAAGTGGAAACAAAGCCAAGCATCTCACCTACGGACAAAAATACAGGACTGGGGTTGCTGAACAAGGGCAGCAGGTACTCTGGACCGACTGGTTAAAATTGGAATTTTTGGCTCACACAGAAGGCAATTTGTCCGTAAAAGAGCTGGGGAGTGCAACATGGATGGTATCTACAGCCAACAGTGAAGCATGGCAGAGGTTCCCTACGGGATTGGGGCTGCATTTCTGTAAAGACAGTTGGTGACCTGCTCGGAATTAATGGAACCCTCAAAGCTGAGAAGTACATGCAGATTCTCACCCATCACGCAATACCATCAGGGAGGCATCTGATCACTCCCAACTTCATTCTGCCTCAGGACAATGACCCCAAACCCAAGTTTATAAAGAACTACTTTCAGTGAAAAGAATAAGGAATTTTGAAACAAATGATATAGCCTCCACAGAGCCCTGATCTCATCATCATCAAAGGTGTCTGGGATTACCAGGATCTCACCACCAGGCACATCTCCTTCTCCACGTCCGCCTCCATTTATCACAGGGATCACTCTCGCTGTGACTCTCTCATCCGCCAAACACCCTGCAACCACAATAAGTGTTACATCTATCCCTACACCTCTTCCTTAATCACTCTCCCTCCCAGTGTAGCCTCCTCTACATCGGTGAGACCCAACTAAATTTGGGGATCACTAATTGATGCACAAACGCGAGGAGTTCTGCAGATGCTGGAAGTTCAGGCGGCACACATCGGGGTTGCTGGTGAGCGCAGCAGGCCGGGCGGCGTCTCTGGGGAGGGGTGCAGTCGACGTTTCGGGCCGAGACCCTTCGTCAGGACTCTGGCAAGGGGTCTCGGCCTGGGGCATTCACTGTGCCTCTCCCTAGAGATGCTGCCTGGCTGACTAATTGATGCACCTTCACTCTTTCTGCTGCAATAACCAGTATATCTTGGTAGCCAGTGATTTTAATACCACTCCCCATTCACATACTGACATGCTGCCCATGGCTTTCTGTACTGTGAAGTTGAGGCTAGACACAGATTAGGGGATTAACACCTCATATTCCATGTTGGTAGAACTAGATAAGGAGTACACAGATTGGAGAACCTTGAAAACCTTTGATTCCCCGGTTCTCTGGTGGGAAGCCACCAAGGAGAACATCAAGAAGTTCTTCATAAGCAAGGGTATCCAGAAAGCAAGCCAGGAGCAGAGGGAACTGGTTGAGGCAGGTTTGATGTTCTCATTTAAAGTTAAATTGGATAGCTATATGGACAGGAAAGGAATGGAGGGTTATGGGCTGAGTGCAGGTCGGTGGGACTAGGTGAGAGTAAGAGTTCAGCATGGACTAGAAGGGCCAAGATGGCCTGTTTCTGTGCTGTAATTGTTATATGGTTAAATGGAGAGACAGAAGCAGGCAAGCCAGCCAAAGTCTGCAGAAGAATTGTGGCAAGTTCTCCAAGATGCTTGGAACAACTCACCAGTTGATTTTCTTATAAAACTACACGACACTGTACCTAAGAGAAATGATGCAGTTTCAAAGGCAAAGGGTGTTCACACCAAATGTTGTTTTGATTTTGTTTTTTTTTAAGTTTACTGTCTTAACCATTTTTTTTTTATTTAGAAATTTTTCATTTCACTATTTTTGAAAGCATCTTCACTTTACCCAATTTCTTTTACATCTGCCCAAGGCTTTTGCACAGTACTGCATGATGTCGATGTGCAATAATGGATTTTAGGGGAGTAATCAACCCACTCAACCTGCAAAGTAGTCAATTAATCAACAGCTGGAAATGAATTTAAGATGGACAAGCAGTTCATTGTGATAGATCAGAAATTTCAACTTTTATTTCAAAAACAGTAAGTGCAACCCTAAAAAGGTACACTATGACAGGATAGCGAAAACTAATACAATGCAAGCAAATCATTTGCGCTGGAATTAGAAAGACTCGAAATAAGACTTGACAATATCAAAGCCTGTGCATGCTGAAAAATTATGCAATTTTAGTCTGGACCAAGAAATCTTAATGAAGCTCTTAAATATGATCAACTACTTATGAAGAGCATAGACAATGTTTAACTGTTATAAAGTTAACATAAGGAATAGGAAGTACACTGATGAGCAGTTTGAAAGATCATAGTTGGCCTTGTTTCAACACCATTTGCTAGATACCACTAGAAAAGAACACCATTTAGAATCAATTAGGAATTTCAGCACAAACTAGATGCTGTATGCAGGAGCAAGGACTGCATTAAGGAATATGTTGGTCTTTACTGAATGAGAAACAATGGAAGTACACAATTAGAACATAACCTTAATTTCAGAGCCTCAAGTAGATGAAAATTGACGGTGCAAAAGTTTAAGATTAAGTCTGCATGGATCTTTTGATTACAAGTGACAGTCAAAGCAGAACTAAATGATATTAGAAATACTAGTCATATATATATATATATAAAAAATCACCCCTCTCACTAGCACACTTATTCAATAAACTTATTCCTGTACCTTAACATCCGCCGGATGATGCTGAGGATGTTCTACGAGTCTGTGGTGGCCAGTGCTATCATGTTTGCTGTTGTGTGCTGGGGCAGCAGGCTGAGAGTAGCAGACAGCAACAGAATCAACAAACTCATTCGTAAGACCAGTGATGTTGTGGGGATGGAACTGGACTCTCTGCCGGTGGTGTCTGAAAAGAGGATACTGTCCAAGTTGCATGCCATCTTGGACAATGTCTCCCATCCACTACATAATGTCCTGGGTGGGTACAGGGGTACATTCAGCCAGAGACTCATTCCACTGAGACGCAACACAGAGCGTCATAGGAAGTCATTCCTGCCTGTGGCCATCAAACTTTACAACTCCTCCCTTGGAGGGTCAGACACCCTGAGCCAATAGGCTGGTCCTGGACTTATTTCCTGGCATAATTTACGTGTTACTATTTAACTATTTATGGTTTTATTACTATTTATTATTTATGGTGCAACTGTAACAAAAACCAGTTTCCCCCAGGATCAATAAAGTATGACTATGACTAACCCCATATTTCCCAAATCCCAATCCCCACAATCAACTGGTAAATTTCCGCTATAGTCCTGCTATCACAACTACCGTATATTAGTCTGAAGCATGGATATAAAAATTGTACATACAACAGCCATACCAGCTCCCTATACAATTTCAGCAATACCTTAATTCTTGAAGTCAAATCTTCTCCAGTAAATACCAGAATTGAGTTCTGGGGAAGTGGCAGCTGCTCAGCTAGATGACCCAGGCATCGGCACCATTTGGTCCACGGTTGAAAAGGGAGATATAGCTCAGGCAGAGAAGACGAAACACGCTGCGGTGCCTCCATTACTGAGAGAATGGCCCAGGTTGGAGTTGAATTACCAGATCTTACACCAGGTCACGTCACCTCCGGACCGGCCTCAGTGTTCCCAGCTGGTTCTGCATGAGAAGTATCGGAGGATTGTGTTGAGGTCACTTCATGATGACTCTGGACATTTGGGGGTTGAGAAGACCTATGGATTGCTCAGAGATTGGTTTTACTGGCCCCAAATGAAGCCGGAGGTTGAAGAGTACTACAAGTCGTGTATTCGATGCATACGGAAGACGACTCTGCCTACGAGGGCTGCTCTGTTGTCCCACTTGCAGAGTGCAGGGCCCCTGGACCAGATGTGTATGGATTTCCTATCAATAGACCCAGATGCCAGCAACATGGCGAATGCCTTAGCCATCACGGATCACTATACCAGATATACGCAAGCTTTCCCTACCAAGGACCAGAGGGCATCCACAGTGGCTAAAGTGTTACGGGAGAATTATTTCATTTATTATGGCCTTCCCAGGTGGATACACAGTGATCAGAGACAGGATTTTGACAGTAGGCTCATCCATGAGTTACGGAGCATGTTCGGAATCGAGAACTACTCCCTATCATCTGCAGGGTAATCCCCAACCCGAGGGAGGTTTAATCGGACTTTACTAAACATGAAAGGGTGCAGAGGAGATTTACAAGGATGTTGCTTGGATTGGGGAGCATGCCTTATGAAAACAGGTTAAATGAACTCGGCCTTTTCTCCTTGGAGCGACAGAGGATGAGAGGTGACCTGATAGAGGTGTATAAGATGATGAGAGGCATTGATCATGTGGATAGTCAGAGGCTTTTTCCCCAGGGCTGAAATGGCTAGTATGAAAGGGCACAGTTTTATGGTGCTTGGAAACAGGTACAGAGGAGACGTCAGGGGTAAGTTTTTTTGCATTATGCAAAGAGCGATGAGTGCATGGAACGGGCTGCCGGCGACAGTGGTGGATGCATACACAATAGGGTCTTCTAAGAGATTCCTGGATAGGCACATGGAGCTGAGAAAAATAGAGGGCTATGGGTAACCCTAGGTCATTTCTAAAGTACATGTTCGGCACAGCATTGTGGGCCAAAGGGCCTGTATTGTGCTGTAGGTTTTCTACGTTTCTAAAGGCCACTTTCAGTAATGTATATACATGACACTCAAGTACATCTATTCCTTCCACACTCCCCAAAAAGTGGACTCGCATCTTAGTCTATTTACCATATCCCCCTGTAGGCCTAGTGCCTCACATGGCAACTGAGCCTCATGTACATTTTCTTTGATTAAACTTGGGCCCCCATACCACATCAGAAATGCATACCGAAGAGCCAGGCTTCAGTCTCTCAACCTGCTACTTTATTCTTTTGTTTTTACATCCTTTAACCATTCTCCATCTACACTTGCACATCATCCCCAATCCCATATGCTCAAATTTGCTTCAGTAATATGCACATCTTATCGAAGGCCTTCAAAAAAAAATACAAGTATACCACATCCATTGGCTCCACCACAATCTTGTACCGATAACCTTAATCTACATTGTCAAACAAATTTCCCTTTCAGAAACCCATGCCAATTCTGCTCAATCCTATTACTACTGAAGTCCCTATTCCCTATTTTCTGTCTCCTTCTTTCCCCAAAGAATGGGGAAGGCGCCATTTGAACAGACAACAAACCCATCAACATTACCCTGCTATATTTTGCTCTTTTTGCACTACTTAAATTTATAGTATATTTTATGTATGCATTGTACTACTGCCACAAAACAAATTTTACAACACGTTAAGTGATATTAAACCTGATTGTGATTGCCCTTTGGTAGGTAAAGTTACCTTAAACTTTGAAGTGTGGGAACCATTCTAGAATTTATGGCATTTTGTAAGGTGGCAAGCAATGTAACTACCATCTCCATAAGCACTTCTTAAAACCTTGACTTGGAGGTCAACAAGCCCTGGGCGATTTAAGAGCTTTCAGGCCCATTAAAATTTCCCTTTTTAAAAAAAAAACACCAGTTTCTTCTAGTTCATACTCTGATTTTGTCTCTTCTAACAAGTTTACTTTATAATCTTATTTCTGTAAAAGGGTATTTTGATGGCACCCAATAATTCACCCAAAGCCAGAGCTTTCAATTTTTTAAAACCATTTTTCCATTGCTCTAAAGTTAAGTGGAGATATTCTTTGACTCATCTAATAATACCTTATTGATCACAACTCATTTGCTATTCTGTACTAAGCTATTTTTATTTCAAAAATAAGCCTTTTTCTTAATTAGACCATAAGATATTGGAGAAGAATTTGGCCATTTGTCCATCAAGTCTGCTCTGCCATTTCATCATGGCTGATCTATTTCCCTCTCAGTCCCAATCTCCTGCCTCTCTCCATAATCCCTTCATGTCCCGACCAATCAAGAATCCAGCAACTACTGCCTTAAATATACATAAAGACTTTGCTTCCTCAGCTGCCTGCGGTAACAAATTCCATAGAATCACCACTCACTGGCTAAAGTTCCTCACCTCCATTCTAATTAGACGTCACTCTACGATGAGGCTGTCTCCTCTGGTCTTCGACTCCCCCACAGTAGGAAACATCTTCTCCACATCCAGTCCATTGAGGCTTTTCAACATTCAAAAGGTTTCAATGATGCCCCCCTTCATTCTTCTCAATTCCAGTGAATACAAGGTCAGAGCCACAGCGCTCCTCACATACAGCTCTCAATCCCAGAATAATTTTCCTGAACCTCCTTTGAACCTTCCACAATATCAACACATCCCTTCTTAGATAAAGGGCCCAAAACTGCTCATAATACTCCAAGTGAGGCCTCAACATTACATCCTTGCTTTTATATTCTAGCCTTCTTGAAATGAATGTTAACAACACATTTGCCTTCCCCGCCACCAACTCAACCTGCAAATTAACCTTTTGGGAATCCTGCATGAGGACTTGCAAGTCTTTTTGCACCTCATATTTTTGAATTTTCTCTCCGTTTAGGAAACAGTCTACACTTTTATTTCTTCTACCAAAGTGCATGGCCATACACTTCCCGGCACTGTATTCCATCCGCCACTTTGTCCATTCACTTAATCTGTCTGTCATTCTGTAGCATCTGCTTCCTCAACACTAACCACCTATCTTCATATCATCCACAAAGCCATCATCCAAATCACTGACATAACACAAGCAGTGATCCCAACACAGACCTCTGTCGAACAGCACTGGTCACTGGCAGCCAACCAGAAATGGCTCCCTTTCCTCCCACTCTTTGCTTCCTGCCAATCAACCAATGCGCTATGCATGCTAGTATTTTTCTGGTCGTACCACAGGCTCTTAAACTTATTAAGCAGTCTCATGTGTGGCACTTTGTAATATATAACTGTACGATGCATTGCTTTCTTTACATTCATAATGTCAGTCTAAACAATCAGTGTTACTAGCACTACGCATTGGTAGCATAAGCACATTCTGTCTACACATTTCCAGGGCCATTCATTTGGCCACCTGTTGGAATGGTGCAAACTTCTGCATTTAAAAGGCAATTACAGCTGACTCAGTGTCCAGTGGCAGAAGAATCCTACACCACAGTCCTTCCGCACATTTGGCTGCATTCCACCAAAGAAGTTTCCGAAGGACAATGCCTCAAGAAGGGGGCATCCATCATTAAGGACCCTCAACATCCAGGACATGCCCTCGTCTCATTACTACTAAGGGAGGAGGATACAGGAGCCCGAGGACACTATCTTTTAGTAACAGCTCCTTCTCCTCTGCCATCAGATTTCTGAACAGTCCTTCAATTCATGAACACTACCTCTATTTTACTCTTTCTGTACTATTTAAATGAACGTTCATGCTGTAAATTTATAGCAATTTTTATGTATTGAACTGTACTGCTGCCACAGAACAAATTTCACAACATGTCAATGATAAACTAGATTTTGAATCCTCTCCAGGCATTTCATTGTACTGCAAGACAAAGGTATCAAGCAAAATAAAAATTCTAGCAGCAGTTGATGTGTGCCTTGAGGAACAGCCAATAGATCAGACAGTCCTCAGTGATACAACTGTTCAGAATGACTAATAAGGACAATGCGTCCTTTTCCAAACCTCTAATGCAAATACACAGTTCTTAAAAAAGGTGGAAGACACTCATTTTTTTTTTGCAGCCTGCTTGAGAGCAAGATTCTGACTGCACAGAAAGAATACAACAGGGAGGTCTCTTCTCACAACCAGTCAACAGAAGTCTTGATACTTATTGGCAAGTTCTGGTGATGAGGCATTCTGCCTGATGATTTGGATCGTCTGCTTAGGGATCCACCCTACAGAACACATCATGTCTTTGATCAGCAGAACATTCCATGGAGACTACCAACTTCTGGACTTGTAGTCAGGGCGCTTTTCTGAAAATCCTCTTCCCCAAAGGATAGGTAGTGTGAGGTTATTGCATGAAAGCAGGCCCAGGCCTAACCTTCACAATAGAGACAGGTGGAACTTTTGCACATGATGACACAGTGGCTGAGCGCTTTGGTTTCAGCATAGCCTTCTGCAAACAAACATTATAAAAAAAGGGTACCAGCAGGACAAAGGCAATGTTGGATATGCTTTTGCCCCTTTTCTCCAGGAAATATGCATAGCTACCCACACAACCCATTCCAGCTCAGATTCCCAGAAACACCAGAAGATGGCTCAGACGACTGCCAAAGCAGAGATTCAATGAGTGATCACCTGCACCAAAACAGAGAACTGTGCATTTGATGATCAGGCGTATACCAGTTATTGACAGGGAGTACTGCTCCCACAGTTCCTACTTTTGTTTCACCTTGGTTGGTCACTCAAACCAATTTTTTGGTCATACATACACCCCTGAACCAGCCTGGCACCTTCAGGTAGCCACACTAGAAGGGAACGGAGTACTAGTCAGCTCCATTGCCCAAGAGCACAGCCTCACTGTTCATGCCGTTGACTCTGGCCCTCGATGACAACTCAGACTGGCTACAGATCTGTGGACCAACTGTCAATCCACTCAAAAGACTGCAACATAATCCAATGTACAGGGAGGATTTGATCAGAGTACTCCACCTGCCTGGCATCACCCATTCTGTCCACATCCATGCCCAGTTCTATGCAGCACACGAAAACCAAGTGGGAAACTCTGCCTTCCTTTGCACTTGGTAGGAAAGCTGCTACCTGCTCATTTAATTTGCTGAGACTTTGCTTCAAACCAGACCCATACAAAACTGTTCCAATGGAACAGCCCCCTTTACCCAATGATCTCCGAATTGAAATTCATTTCTGCTACACCAATATCTCAGTCTCTATTGCACTGTTGGCAACTCCCATGGAGCTCAGGTAGAAATACAATAAAGTAATCGGTTTCATCCTGCAACATAAATTGGATCTTTCCCTCCAGTTACTCTCCAACTCTTGAGATGCATTTAATGATGGTATCAACCAGACAACAGCCTACAGAACAGACCCCAACTGAATAGAATGGCAAACAACAGGAATTCTGCAGATGCTGGAAATTCAAGCAACATACATCAAAGTTGCTGGTGAACGCAGCAGGCCAGGCAGCATCTATAGGAAGAGGCGCAGTCGACGTTTCAGGCCGGGACCCTTTGTCAGGACTAACTGAAGGAAGAGTGAGTAAGGGATTTGAAAGCTGGAGGGGGAGGGGGAGATGCAAAATGATAGGAGAAGACAGGAGGGGGAGGGATGGAGCCGAGAGCTGGACAGGTGATAGGCAGAAGGGGATACGAGAGGATCATGGGACAGGAGGCCTAGGGAGAAAGACGGGGGGGGGGTGACCCAGAGAATGGGCAAGAGGTATATTCAGAGGGACAGAGGGAGAAAAAGGAGAGTGAGAGAAAGAATGTGTGCATTAAAAAGAGTAACAGATGGGGTACGAGGGGGAGGTGGGGCCTAGCGGAAGTTAGAGAAGTCAATGTTCATGCCATCAGGTTGGAGGCTACCCAGACGGAATATAAGGTGTTGTTCCTCCAACCTGAGTGTGGCTTCATCTTTACAGTAGAGGAGGCCGTGGATAGACATGTCAGAATGGGAATGGGATGTGGAATTAAAATGTGTGGCCACTGGGAGATCCTGCTTTCTCTGGCGGACAGAGGGTAGATGTTCAGCAAAGCGGTCTCCCAGTCTGCGTCGGGTCTCACCAATATATAAAAGGCCACATCGGGAGCACCGGACGCAGTATATCACCCCAGTCGACTCACAGGTGAAGTGATGCCTCTCCGCCAGAGAAAGCAGGATCTCCCAGTGGCCACACATTTTAATTCCACATCCCATTCCCATTCTGACATGTCTATCCACGGCCTCCTCTACTGTAAAGATGAAGCCACACTCAGGTTGGAGGAACAACACCTTATATTCCGTCTGGGTAGCCTCCAACCTGATGGCATGAACATTGACTTCTCTAACTCCCGCTAGGCCCCACCTCCCCCTCGTACCCCATCTGTTACTCTTTTTAATACACACATTCTTTCTCTCACTCTCCTTTTTCTCCCTCTGTCCCTCTGAATATACCTCTTGCCCATCCTCTGGGTCCCCCCCCTTGTCTTTCTCCCCGGACCTCCTGTCCCATGATCCTCTCGTATCCCCTTTTGCCTATCACCTGTCCAGCTCTCGGCTCCATCCCTCCCCCTCCTGTCTTCTCCTATCATTTTGCATCTCCCCCTCCCCCTCCAGCTTTCAAATCCCTTACTCACTCTTCCTTCAGTTAGTCCTGACGAAGGGTCCCGGCCTGAAACGTCGACTGCGCCTCTTCCTATAGATGCTGCCTGGCCTGCTGCGTTCACCAGCAACTTTGATGAATAGAATGGCATGTTGTCCCCCATCACTACAATGTTTTTCACTCCAAACTTAAAATAGTTCACATACCGCTGTTCTGTGGGTAAGTTTATCCTCCCTGCAGTCTCTCTCATCTATACAGCAGTGCAGTACCTGCTCCTATACCATTTCACCATCTACTGAATTCCACACTATTTACTCTCTTGAAATAATTCCAAGCAAACTTTCCCCCTCCCTAAAGCACTAAAGTCCAAACCTCACACATCAACTTGACAACTCCGAGCCAAAGTTCAGCCCTACACACATTTACGGTCAGCACACCAGGCTGGAAATCCCACGAGATGTTGCAGGCATACAATAGTTAGAGCACATTTCCACTCCACTCATTGATACACGAGCCACTCAGAAGCCGACCAAGGAGAACAGAATGGCATTGATGGATGCTAACAAACTAATGTAGGAGTCGGAGAGGCAAAGCAGAGGTTTGCCACTTCACTTTGATAATGAACTTCTAATACAGCCACAAGCCTCAGGAGAGGAGGGGGAAAAAAACTGCGAATAAGAACATTTCCATCATTTTCTGCTCTCATTTCAACAGGTCCATCAATATCTGTGGAAAGAAAGCAAAGTTGATTGTTTAAGGCATAGCTTTCGAAGCTCAGAAAAAAATTTGATATCATCCAGAGTGAACAAGTAAAGGAGCAATGCAAAGGAGAGGGGAGGCAGAATTAAGTTCAGCATTCCCAGGAGACAAGTAGCAGAGAAATAACAGATGAATAAAAACAGAAAAAGATCGCAAAATGAAATGCGAAGTAAAATTCAGTACCACAGCTGAGCCACAGTCACAAGTACTGGAAATTGTTACACAACCAAATAAAAACACAGGGTCAGGCACCATCTCTAGAGGCAGAAAGAATTAATATTTCAGGTCGTTAGCCCCTTATCTAGTTTGGAAGGTCAGCTATCAAACAAGTGTTAACACTCTTCCTCTGCCCACACCACCACTATCCCCCACACAGATGCTGATCAACAAGCATTTCTAACATTTGTTTTAATTTTATCCAGTCAGCCCTGTGAGTATTCTTGCCTTCCACAATACCACAAGGGATAATGAAAAGTCTCACTGACATTTACAGGTTGACAAATTAAAACTATTCTCAACTCTACTGGGATCAGGTGCAAAAAAAAAGACATAACCAAAAAGGAGCAGCATACTACAAGAGATACAAATGAAATGCCACCCTTAATCATCAGAAGGCACAGCAAAGTATCAAACAGCAGTGGCAAACCGTACACCATCGTCTAAATCTTGTGATTTATGACAGACACTATCTCCTACCTAAACAGCGACAACCTAAGTATTTTGAAGACAACGACAAAGTACAGAAAACATAGTTATTATGTTGCAATATCTCTCCTCTTGCAAGACTGATTGATATTCCATTGTGTCACTTGACCTAGAAATCTCTGAATACATAGAGAAGTTTGGGGCAAAAACATTCATTTAGTCTAGGTCTTGAAGAAAAGAAGCCGCCTTCCCATGGAGGTGAAAGCACAAGTGTTACCTTTTGTTTAATTAAGCATTGTTCACTTAAATCACCATTTATCACTGAAACAGAAAGACAAGACAGCTACCAGCAAAATACCTCCAAAATGCATAATAGCAACTTAACTGTAAAAGTTCATTCTGTGCATTTTAAAGTGGACACCCTCGCAGTTTGCATATTTTTCAAGGATATGACCATAATTATAGTTGTCAACATGTTGCTTTTAATAAAGTTGGTACTTCCATAAACTTCATTGAAAAAAGGCACTGAATATGCTTTTGTGATACAATACTACTGCTGGCAAAAATAATCTAAGGGCTGCTCGGTTTAATGTAAAGAGCTTGCCATGTTCAGGTAGATATTTAATATTGCCTATTCTCTGTTTAAGCTTCAAGTTCTAAAATTACTGCAGATTTCTAGTACCCTTATAGTGTAGATTTCATTAACAAGAATCAAACAGAACTGCTAAGATATGCTACACATTTGTACTGTGAATGCATCTTAACTACCACAAACACACTGTGAAAACATCAGTCCCAAAGCTTTCCAGGTGGTTTTTACCAAGGTCATCCAGGCAATTATAAAAGCTGCCTAATGGGACTCCAGTGCAACCATTATAATTAAAGACACTTTAGATTGCTTGAATAGAAGCATATCAAAAAGGAGCATTATTTATTAAACTGTGCTGTTATTTTAGTTTTATTCTTGAAGGAAAGTTAAGTGAGGAGCACATGGAATTCCAAATTTCAAAATAGCTTTGTTCAATAGGTTTATGACCCAAGAGGTTACAGTAAGTTACAAAATATAGTGATTGAACACAACATTTGCAGCAATAATTAAGAAAGATCCTTTCCAAATAGCTATCTCCTTTTCTGGTGCAATTCATTTTATAGCAAACTTCAAACAAGCTCATTAAGTCACTTATATTGAGAAAAAAAGCATTAAGGGGCATTATTTTTGTACATCAGCAAATGGTATGATAAAAGCACATCTTAACTCATTCCAGAATATGAATCTTAAGCCACTGTTCAACACTGACAAACAATAGTTTCTCCAAAATATTTGAAGACCAAAGCCATCATCTCATCATCAACCATAATAAATTCTTGCACATGTCCAGTTCTCATTAAAAAGTAGCAATAAAAAAGCAAAAAGGCAGCTGTTTCCCCATACAAAATGCATGTGAATAGGCACCAATTCAAACCCATCTACAATCAAACAAACCACCTGAACAACAGCTAAATATAGAAGGAAATAGACAAGTGGGTGACCCATTGGGGCACCTCTTGAGAGAAAGGTAGTGTAGTGTGATGTGATGTGCTTTGGAAATTAAAGAACTCTATGTATTAAAGAAAGACAGATGCGTAGCAAGACAAATATTGCTCCTCCTCGTTTAACGAAGGATTCTTTATACGACCACATTTCTGGTTGATCTGCCAGCCTTCAGGAATACACTAACATTTTCATTTCTTTTTCCACAGCTTAAAGCCACATACAGCTGACCATGCTGGAATACCGGTTTCTCCAGAAAAATCAACACATTCTCCATGGTTTGGCCTTGTGCCTTAAGTATAGTCATAGCAAAGCATGACTGTATCCGCAACTGGCTCCACTGAAGAGGGACATCTTCCCCTTCTGATAAATTGAGAATAATTCTTGGGATCATGACAATATCATTTTTGAATGCACCAATGTTTATCTTTGCTACGATGAGATTGTCGTGCAGTTCTTCCTCCATCATTTGCGTTCCATTGCAAAGCCTTGGTGGATCCAAGTTCCTCATTGAAATGATGGGAGATCCCCTCTTCGATTCCAGTTTATGTGGTGGCAATCCAGAGAGTTCGACGGAATCAAGGAATTCTGTAGGAAAATGAGTGGTGTTAGCTCCTTCACTTACGGCACTGAAGAAGCAGTATTCTTTCATGATTCCAGGGAAGTGTCTAATGCATGTGAAGTTTATTTTTCCATCATTTCATTAAGAGGAACCAAGATAGAATTCCTCGAGAAGAGTTCTGCAGGATTGTCGTATGTCAGGTAGATGAAATCAATGCATTCTTCCATAGTTGTTGGTGGCAGAATCATATCTTCAGGTAATTTGATTTCATTGTTTTCATTTTTCTCAATCTTGTCTTCTCCAACATCCAATAAGAACTGAGAATATTGTCCTTCTCCCTCACTCAATCACATTTCTCTTCAACTGAGACTTGATGAAGCTTCTCCATAAGTATGATTTTTTAATGCATGAATTCTCCACATCAGCGTCATTTTCGTGTTTCACAACTGTTAGAAGCTGATGGAAATCGCCACAGCAAATGGTTAAAATACCCCCGAAGGCCTCATTCTTGCCGCATACATCACAAAAAGTGCGGTCCTCGGCTTCAAAGCTTTCCCTCCTGATCATGGGGCACTCATCCCAGCCAATAGGCTTCGCATTTTGGAGTAAATTTGCAGTATTGGAGTTTTTAAAATCGATGTTACAAAGGGCAACCTCATTGACTTTGAGGGGTATTTTGAATTGTGAATGCGCTGTCCTACTACCAGGCACCTCTGTCTCTTCCTCTCTCCTCCTTCTCTGCCTGTTGTTGTCATTCTGGAGACGTGCAAGCCTGTCCTCCTCTGTCTCCTCTTCTCTCATCTTTTTTGTCCTAACTCTTTGATCCTGGAGTCGTGCCGCCCTGGCCTCATCCGATTCTTGTTCTCTCTCTCCCCTTGCCGCTTCCCGACGATGTTTGCAATCATCTCTTATCATAATGTCCCCCTTCTCTTTCCACTTGGTATAATTAGGCTATCCATATATTTTTTACCCTAATGCTTGATAGAAGATAGGAAGCAGTAACACCAAAGCCTCCAAAATGCTGTTGATTCTTGATGATGTGGTTGGCGCTCTCCTAAGTGGATGTGATATAGTCACCGCTGTCCTTTGACTGCAGCAAAGGGTTTTATGGGAGTCTCGAAGTACATCACCACAATAAGATTTAATTTTCTCTTATCAATGGGTGGCAGTTCGATCTGTCCCAATCCTGCACATGCTGATTAGCAGAATGTGACCCCTCGAAATCCCTCCCCCTCCCTTCCCCCATCCCAGTTTCACTCTGCCCCCTCCCCCAGCTGCCTATCTCCTCATGGTTCCACCTCCTTCTACTACCCATTGTGCTTTCCCCTATTCCTTCTTCACCCTTCCTGCCTATCACCTCCCTGCTTCCCCTCCCCCACCCCTTTATCTTTCCCCTTACTGGTTTTTCACCTAGCACCTACCAGCCTTCTCCTTCCCACCCTGCCCCCTCCCCCTTCATTCCTGATGAAAGGTTCTGGACCTACACATTGACTGTTCTTTTCCATGGATGCTGCCTGACCTGCTGAGTTCCTCCAGCGTATTGTGAGTGTTGCTTTGACCCCAGCATCTGCAGAGTATTTTGTGCCCTCGAAATAGAGCTGCCCTGCCCTTTTGCTCTGATAAGTGTCGCTGCTGAGGCTGGCCATGCGCATGCGTCAGGCTGTCGCGTCCTGATTTCCATGATGGCCGTTTGGGTCTCGGGTGAAAGCCAGCCTGTTGATTTTTAGCGAATGAGCAATTTTATACGAATATATAACCCTGAACTTTGCGTGCATTCTATAAGTTAGCGCATTTGAATTCAATTTAGCCAAGTGCCGCTATAATGCACCATTTGCGCTAATTGGAGGTCACAAACAGACAAACAGAGCATGAGAGTTTTAGTAGTATATAGATCAAATGAATGCCAATACCCACAGAAACACGTCAGGAGACAACTTAACACTTTTCCCTCTCTTGGAAAATGTTTTTTGGAAATTTAATTAGAAACTGTCAGCTCCTTATGGCAATTGGGTTTGAAAGCAAGGCAACCATAAAGATCTAATGGATTATAGATTCATAACACAAGGGGGTGGGGGGGGGGAAGAGAAGAGACTGGGAGATAGAGACATTCACCATACATACCCATCAATTCCCTCTAGATTCTATAACATGTACACAGCAAGGAATTTGCACTGCAGGTCTGTATCAACTCAGGTCAGTGGAGCTGTGAGACAATGACTCTGCTACCAGCACTACCTTGTGATGATGTACATTTCTACTGCTGATGATCACAGGACCTCATGGATGCCTAGCCCTGCGCTGCTCAACCTGTCTGAAACTATCCAATTTAGTAAGTTCATAGTGCCACACAGCACAATGGCTGGCAACTTTGTACAGAGCAAGATTTTGTCTCCAAAGACTGCAGTGGTTATATCTATCAATGCAGTCACAAACAGATGCAAATGCCACAGGCAAACTGGGGGAACATGCAAGTTTAACATTGGTTCACTCATGATCAGCAGCAGACCCAGAAAGGTAGCTACATACTTCAGTACTCAACTAGCTCATTCTGTGGTAGTGCGAGCCAGTCACTGTAGATCCCCTTGTGTGCCCCTGCTACTTTCAGTATTGTTCAACAATTGAAGCCACTGATCAATCAGTTGAGGCAAGACAGTAGATAGCACTTGAAGTTTCCTTGCCCATGTTTGACCAGATGTCATGAGTCTCCAAGGTGTCTGGAGATGTTACTGAAGACCAAAGATACTACTGCCTCCCATACTGACACGTGGGTCTGACCTGCCACTGAGAGAAGGCACAACCAAGAATTGCAATTGGATCTAGCACACTGTCTACAAAGCAAGATAATGAGAGTATATTAGGCTGTTGAGTTATTAGGCTGTTGAATAGTTCTCCTAATATAGACACAAGGCACCAGACCTTTGCAAAGACCTTGCAAGGTCATCCAAACTGTAATCAACTTTGCTGACTCCACATTCAGGTATCTGAATCAACCGCAAATAGTCCATTCCATTTTATTCCTTTCTGTTCAAACAGAAGTTATACTGATACACCTGAATGACTTGCTAGGCTACTTCAGAAAACTTTTTTTTCAATAAAAGAAAGGGAGCAATCTGGAAGATTATCATAGTTATGATTACTAGCTTATTTCCACCATCACCATCCCTCTCCCAGTTCCCAACTATTGGCCAAATTTAAATTTCATAGCTGCTGTTGTGACATGTGAACCTTTCCCTGCTTTGTTAGTCCAAGTATCTGGATTATTGGTCTGGTAGTCCAGTCACTACACAATCACCAAAGCAACCCACCTCAATACAATTTATTCTGCTTGCGATCTGGGCATCTCCCGAAGGCAAACATTCATTGACAATACATAAAAGATCATAAGATGATCATTCTTATTTTCAGAAGATCCAGGATTTTGACTCAGTGAGGAAGGAATGGCAAAATATTTCCAAGCCCCTTTGTGTAACTTGAAAGGAAGCCTCCAGGTTATCATGTGTTCGTGCAACTGTCCTTGTCCTTTTTGACAATAGTTATGAGTTTAGGGACTGTCAGTATGATCTATGTGAACAACAGTACACACAAAACCTACTGCACACCAATAGTGTGAAAATTCCTAGTCGTGTTCAAAGTAGAATTTATCAGAGTACATACACATCATCACATAGAACCAACCCTGAGATTCTTTTCCTGCGGGCATACTTAGCAAATCTATAGAACAGTAACTGTAAACAGAATCAATAGACAACAAACTGTGCAAATATAAATAAATAGCAATAAATAACAAGCATGAATTAACAAGATAAAGAATTCTTAAAGTAGACCATTGGTTACGGGAACACCAGAAGTAGAATGAGTGCAGTTATCCCCTTCTGTTTAAGAGCCTGATGGTTGCGGGGTAGTAACTGTTCTTGAACCTGGTGGTGCAAGTCCTGAGGCACCTGTACCTTCTACCTGATGGCTGCAGCAAGAAAAGAGCATGGTCTGGGTGGTGAGGATCTCTGATGATGGATGCTGCTTTTCTATGGCAATGCACCACGTAGATGTGCTCAATGGTTGGAAGAGTATTATCTGTGATGTATTGGGCCAAATCCATTACCTGTTGTAGGATTTTCTTCTCAAAGGCATTGGTGTTCCCATACCAGGCTGTAATGCAGCCAGTCAGCACACTTTCTACCACACACCTATAGAAATTTGCCAAGGTTTTCGATGACATGCCGAATCTCTGCAGACTCCTGAGGAAGTAGAGGCTCTGTAGTACTTCTTAGCAATTTTATTTATATCATTGGTCCAGAACAGGTCCTCTGAGATTAGTAACACCCAGGAATTTAAAGTTACTGACCCTCCCCACCTCTGATCCTCCAATGATTACTGGCTCATGAATCTCTGGTTTCCTCTCCTGAAGTCTACTATTAGTTCCTTGGTCTTATTGAAAGGTTGTTGTTATTATACAATGTTATTAGTGAAATAACAGCAAGTTACTGGAGAGCATGTACAGCTTGACAGAACTATGACAGCACTTGTTAGCAATCTACTACTAACTGAGTGCAATTGGAAGGCATTTAACTGATGGAATTTATCTTGTTTTTTTTTGTGTAAGCCCACCTACCAGGCCAATTCAGGGCTGTCAGGCAACAATGTGGCATTCAAGGACATATTCTAAAACAAACCATATCTTCAGTACTACAACAATTATAATAAACTTGTGTCAGTAATGCACAACCACCAATAAATTTAACAAGCAATCTGCTGACTTATAGTCACCTTCAATACCATTCCAAGCAATTCTTTATGGATTTGTCCGTTGGCAAAATAAGCAGCATTTACAGAGGCTCAATTTCACGACACTATCTAAAGAAATTTCTGGAAGATCATACATGTGGTTCACAAATTATCAATACCCAGATATTTCCAGTTCATTACTGCTCATTTCTACTAATCAACAAGGGCACAGTAGATGGCACTCTGTGACAAACCCCCTTCTCCCCCCCACCCCCACAATCACCAACAATGAGGGAAGGATGCAAGCTCTCCCAGTGGCAGGCTCAATACATCAGCTTTAGACATACCCATTTCCCGCCATTCATGCAATGTGACACAATATCTGTCTTCACCAACAGATACATACCAAATTTAATTCTCATGTGGCAAAATTCTAAAGGGCAATTGATGTTATACAATTATATGGGCATCCATTAGTCTCATGAGACCATGGATTTGCACCTCGGAAGGTTTCCAGGGCGCAGGCCTGAGAAAGGTTGTATGGAAGACCAGCAGTTGCCCATGCTGCAAGTCACCCCTCTTCATGCCACCGATGTTGTCCAAGGGAAGGGCATTAGGATCCGTGCAGCTTGGCACCGGTGTCGTCGCAGAGCAATGTGTGGTTAAGTGCCTTGCTCAAGGACACACACACTGCCTCAGCCAAGGCTCAAACTAGCAACCTTCAGATCACTAGACGAACACCTTAACCACTTGGCCACGTGCCAACACTATACAAACAGCACTTAAAATGCATTGGTGCTAGTCAAGAAGATTAAGGACGTGAAGTTTCTAGCAGTGGTCGTTAATAGATTGTACTGATCCAACTAAATAGACACCATGGCCAAGAAAGCACATAAGCACCTCTACTTTCTAGGGAGGCTAAGGAAATTCAGCATATCCTTGTCCAGCTTCACTTTTATTCCCCCTCCCCCCCCCCCACATAGATGCACCACAGAAAACATCCCAGCTGGAAGCATCATCTCAACTGCTCTGCCCAACACTGCAAGCAACTGCAAAGAGTTGTGGACACAGCTCAGCATATCATGAAAACCAGCCTCCTCTCCATGGAGTGCCTATACTTGTCACTGCCTCAGTGAAGCCTCAATGACACCCCCTACACCAGGCATTCTCTTTCTTCCCCCTTCTATTGGGCAGAAGAATGAAATCATGACAAGATAGACCCTCACAACTTACGTCATCATGGATTGGCCCTTTATTATCTGCCTGCACTACACTCTTAACACTGTTCTGTATTCTGTAATTACTTTTTCCCCTTGTACTACCTCAATGTGCTCAAGTGAAGAAATGATTTTTAAGGATGCATGCAAGATTCTTCTACTCTACTTTGTAGATATAATAATTTATCAAGTTACATTGATCAGTTGTAAGATTAGTATTCTAACATGTTAACTACTGAATTAAGAGTTAGCTCAAAGTTCAAAGTAAATTTATCAAATGACATATGTCACCACAAACAACTCTGAGATTAGTTTCCTTGAGGTCATACACAGTAAATCCAAGGAACATAATAGAATCAATGAAAGACCGCACCCAACAGTGTGGACAAACAACCAATAAGCAAAAGACAAAAACTGCAAACACAAAAATAATAATAAATAAGCAATAGAGAACATGTGATGGAGTCCTTAAAGTGAGTCCATTGGTTGTGAGAACAGTTCAGTGATGAGACAAGAGAAGTTATCCCCACTGGTTCAAGAGCCTGATGATTGAGGGGTAAAAACTGCTCTGAACCTGGTAATGTGGGTTCGGAGGCTCCCGTACCTACTTCCTGATGGCAGCAGTGAGAAGAGAGCACGACCTGGGTGGTGGGGGGGCCTTGATGATGGATGCTGCTTTCCTGCGACAACACCCATGTAAATGTGCTCAATGATGAGGATGGCTTTACCGTCGATGGACAGGACCATATCCACTACTTCATGTAGGAATTTCTATTCAAGGGCATTGATGTTTCCATACCAGACAGTGATACAACCAGTCAATATACTCTCCACCACATATCTAAAGCTTATCCAAGTTTTGCATGTCATGCTCAATCTTCAGAAAAAGTATGAGGCCAAGGTCATGAAGCTTATCAATTTTGAGGAGATGTTAGTATTGAATGTGGAGCTGTTGTCAATAAAGAGCATCCTGATGTATGGATCTCCCCTGTCCAGATGTTCCAGGGTTGAGTGAAAAGCAAATGAAATGGCATCTGCTGTGGACCTGTTGCTCCAGTTGGCAAACTGGTGCTGACTCAAATCATTTCTCAAGCAGGAGTTGATAACTTTCATCACCAACCCCTCAAGGCCCTTCATCACAGTGAATGATAGTCATTGAGGCAGATTACCATGTTCTTCTTGGGCACCGGTACAGTTGAAGCCTGCTAGAAGCAGGTGGGTACCTCTGACTTCCGAAGCAAGAGGCTAAAGATATTGGTGAACACTCCAGCCAGTTAGTCAGCACAGATCTTTAGTACTTGGTCAGGTCCTCCATCCAGGCCAGATGATTTCCAGGGTTCACCCTCCTGAAGTATAGTCACGTCAGCCTCAGGGATTAAAATCACAGGATCATCGAGGGATGCGGAGGCTGTAGGATTTGAGAAGGTTCTTCCATGTTTTGACTGTCAAAGCAAGCATAAGGAGCACTGAGTTCATCAGGGAGTTAGGCCCCGTTGTCACCCATGTCATTTGGTTTCACTGTGTAAGAGATAATAGCATTCAAGACCTGCCACAGCTGTCGAGCATCCTTCAGTGATTCAAGTTTAATCCAGAATTGCCACTTCACCCATGAGATGGCTTTCCAGAGATCATTCCTGGACCTCCTGTACTTTACTTGGTCACTAGACATGAATGTCATTGATCTGGTCCACAGAAGATTAAAGATCATGGTTCATCCAGGGCTTCTGGTTAGGGAAGACTCTGAATGATTTTGTGGGGACACACTTGTCTATGATTGCTTTTATAAAGTCTGTAATAACTGATGTATTCATTCAGATCTCCTGATGAATCCTTATACACGGCCCAGTCCTCCAGCTCGAAGGAATCCTGCAGCCATTTGTTTGCTCTTGTGACCACCTTTTTGTTGTCCTCATCCCTGCAGCCTTGCTCTTTACCAGCTGCCTGTCTGTATCAGGCAGAACAGCCAAGTGATCAGATTTCCTGAAATACAGTCTGGGCATCGATTGGTAGGCATTCCTTATCATGGTACAGCAATGATCTTGTGTTGGGCCCCTGGTGATGCAAGTTATACATATGCTGATTGTAACTGGACAGAGATTCCCTCGAATAAGCCTTCAAAGTCAGCATTCACAAATCCGCCTCTGAGCATAGTCACAATTAACAAACTCTGGCAGAATTACCATACAATTGCTGCTTTTGGTAATGCACCTGTATTTAATTAACACATTTAACAGCACATGCCCTATAAAAAACCTTACAGAAATTTAACTGCTGTTTTAATACAGGAAACAAGTCATTGTACTTTAAAATCACCAATCAGCTAAGTTACATTGACCACAATTTGAAAATTCATGGGGTTAGAGGTTCTGGGCTCAAGTCCCACCAGAGAAGTGTAAATACCCAAGTCACGACTCCAGTATAGAACAGAAAGGGTGCGACACAGCGGTACAGTCTTTCAGACTAAATGTGAAGTGAAGTTTCAGGCAAATGCAAAGATCCCACTGCGCCATTTCAAAGACCGGGAGGAGAGTTACCCAACACAATACATCCTCATTCAACATTAATGCAGGTACTTCAACACTTTGTAATAGTTCTAGGATTTTATCATGCTGCTTTTCCAGCATTAAAATAAAATCAGTGAAACATAACTGGAAAGTACTTCAGGACATCCTGAAATATCAATGCAGATGAATCTTTGAACGTTCTTACTGTTAGTCATTATCTTCACCTTTCTTTTTAAGATAGGCTGAGAAGTGCTGCAAAATCTTCCACAGATGGGGCAACAGGTGATGGGACAGGCTCGTGGTAGTTTGTTGTCATCAAGGACTTCATTTTATGCTGGCTACTATATATTCCCAGCACATGGACTCAATCCTCAGCACTACCTCAGATACCCCTTCTGTACTTTGAATGGTTGTGGAAATCAGTACAGATCCTACAAATTGTAATGATGACTTTGAGAATACCTCTGGAGTTGTCCATCTGCCATAGGCGAGGCCCCAGAGGACTAGAGAGTAGCAAATGGTATTTCTTTGTACAAGGGAAATAGAGGCAACTCAGGTAATTATAGGCTAGTGAGCATCATGTCAGTGGCAGAGAAGCTATTGGTGAGGATACTGAAGGATAGGATTTATGCACATTTGGAAAGGCATGGCCCAATTAGAGACAGTTAGCATAGTTTTGTGTGGAGTGATCACTTCTTGCATCTTGATTGACTTTTCTGAGCAGGTGACCAAGGTGCTTGATGAGGGCAAGGCAGTGAATGTTATCTACATGGATTTAGTAAGACACATGACAAGATCCTCATGACAAACTGATTCAAACATGCGTCGGATTCAGGGTGAAAACTGAAAGATTAAATTCAGAACTGGCTTGTCCATAGAAGAGCAAAGGTGGAAGGCTGATATTCTGGCTGAAGGTCCGTGACCAGAGCTGTTTCACAAGGATCAGTGTTTGTCATATATATCAGTGATTTGGATGAAAATGCAAGTGGCTGGATTAGCAAGTTTGCTGACGATACCAAGATGGCCGGAGTTGTGTACCATGTAAAGGGCTACCAAAGAAAACAGTGAGGTACAAATCAGTTACAGATATGGTTGCAGATGGAGCTTAATCCAGCCAAGTGTGAGATATTGCACTTTGAGAAGTCAAATGGAAGGAGCAGCTATCTAGTTAATAGTAGGGTCTTTAGTCGCACAGAAATCTTGGGGCCCAGGTCCATAGCAAAGATATAAAGATTGGCTTCATTTGTCAAATGTACATCAAGATGTACAGTGAAATGTGCTGTTTGTATTGACAACCAACACAGTTAGAGGATGTGCTGGGAGCAGCCTGCAGGTGTTGCTGTGCTTCCAGCACCAACATAGCATCCCCACAACTATACATGGTTGGAATGTGGGAGGAAATGTAAGCGCATGGTCACGGGGAGAATGTACAAAAACTCCTTACAGACAGTGGTGTGAATTGAACCCAGATCACCGGTGCTGTACAGTTGTACGCTAACCAGTACACCACCGTCCACCCTTCACTGAGAGCAGCTACACAAGCAGATAGGATGGTAATGGCAGCATATCAAATACTTGCCTTCAGTGTAAAAAGTAAGGAAGCGAAGCTGCAGCTACACAAAACTTTAGTCAGACTGCACTTGGAGTATTGTGCACAGTTTTATTTTTATACAAATGCAGACAGTGGTAGGTGCCTACAATGGGTTACTAGGGATAGTAATGGAAGCAATGGAGTTTATGAAGCTTTCAGATAAACATGTGAATATGAAGAGAACGGAGGGATATGGAGGGAAGGACATTTAGTATAAATCTGCATTACGATCAGCACAACGTCGTAGGCCGAATGACCCATGTAGTGCTGCACTGTTCCCTGATCCTTGCTAATCTCTTCAAGACAGAGCTCTAAATGGAAGCTACGTTTCAGAAATGGACATACAAGCAATATAGTTTATCCATTATAGACAATTCAGTTTCAACAGGGTCTTAGTGCTGGGGACATTTGCCTAGGAAAGGCAAACTCATTTATCTTTCCTATGGACCTGGATGAATTTGCAGTGTGAAGCAAGCCCACACATTGCCTTAACATCTTGCTCCAATACTTCCCACCTCTGACATGCTTCCTGCTGAAGTGGTGCTAATTATGCTAATGAAATCAATATTCAGTGTCTGCAGTCTGCAACCAAGATTTCCATTACCCCCCCACCCATTTCACTGGTACAATTGTCTGTGCAGAGACAGAACTCCCAAGATATCATTAACTCTGTGACAAGAATAGGGGTCTTACATAATACAAGGTCCTCCGTTCCACTCCCACTGTAAAACACCACCTTCCAGCAATTAAAGTTTCATTGCAAGAAACTGAAAAACCTGGACCACCCTCACCTCCCCTTCCAATCGAAAGCAGACATCAAGTGAAGCTCATTTATTTTAAAGAGAGTGTCAGTGTTTAAACATCAAGGACTCAAGTCTATACAAATTTCATGGTCTACAGACTAAGACCTGAACTTATTTCAACCAACACTTCAACTGATTAGCTTCACTGTTTCAACAGCATTGCACTAAAAAAACCATTAATACATCACGAAGATGCAAGTCAGGTACAGTTTTGCCAAAAGGTACCCTACCTCCAGTTATGACCTCAAAATTAAGCTCATTTTATAGAAGCCACCAGTATTTACCTGCCCATTTGTAAACAACCCTTGAAACACATTATAGGTTTCTCAGATCAATATAAAAAACAGAAATAACACTGAAATGCATTCCCTTTAAAAGGCATCAAGGTACAGTTTAAATGAATTTAACTAAGCCACAATAATTTAAGGAGAATATATCTGTACCTCCCTCTGCAATTGGATCCTCGACTTCCTAACTGGAAGACCACAGTGTGCGGATTGGTGATAACGTTTCCTCCTCGCCGACAATCAACACTGGCGCACCTCAGGGGTGTGTGCTTAGCCCACTGCTCTGCTCTCTGTATACACGTGACTGTGTGGCTAGGCATAGCTCAAATACCATCTGCAAATTTGCTGACGATACAACCATTGTTGGTAGAATCTCAGGTGGTGCCAAGAGGACGTACAGGAGTGAGATAGGCCAACTAGTGGAATGGTGCCGCAGCAACAACCTGGCACTCAACGTCAGTAAGACGAAAGAGCTAATTGTGGACTTCAGGAAGGGCGAGACGAAGAAACACGTACCAATCCTCATAGAGGGATCAGAAGTGGAGAGAGTGAGCAGCTTCAGGTTCCTGGGTGTCAAGATCTCTGAGGATCTAACCTGGTCCCAACATATCGATATAGTCATAAAGAAGGCAAGACAGCCGCTATATTTTATTAGAAGTTTGAAGAGAGTTGGCATGTCAACAAATATACTCAAAAACTTCTATAGTTGTACTGTGGAGAGCATTCTAACAGGCTGCATCACTGTCTGGTATGGAGGGACAACTGCACAGGACTGAAAGAAGCTGAAGAAGGTTGTAAATCTAGTCAGCTCCATCTTGGGCACTAGCCTACAAAGTACCCAGGACATCATTAGGGAATGGTGTCTCAGAAAGGCAGCGTCCATTATTATGGACCTCCAGCACCCAGGGCATGCCTTTTTCTCACTGTTATCATCAGGTAGCAGGTACAGAAGCTTGAAGGCACACACTTAGAGATTCAGGAACAGCTTCTTCCCCTCTGCTGTCTGATTCCGAAATGGACATTGAAGCTTTGGACACTACCTCACTTTTTTTAATATACAGTATTATGTACAATGTTTTTGTACATTTTCTTAAATTTATTCAATATAAGTAATTGATTACTTATTTATTGTTTTATTTTATTTATTATTTTTTCTTTCTCTGCTAGATTATGTATTGCATTGAATTGCAGCTGCTAAGTTAACAAATTTCACATCACATGCCGGTGATAATAAACCTGATTCTGATTCTGTGATGCACTTTTATTCAGGAACTTGAATGGGACTACACCATACAACGTAGACTTAAGAAAAATAAGAATCTAAAAATTTGTTACAAGTAGCATCAAAATATTCTCAAATGGAACAAATACATGGACAGGTCCATGCATAACAATTTCAACAGCAAATAAATCTGATGGAGGAACTCAGCAGACAGAACAGCATCAGTGAGAGAAAAGAAAATGTCAACAATTTGGACTGAAATTCTGCACCACTGAAACATTGACAATTTCCTCCCTCCCACTGATGCTGCTCTACCCACTGAGTTCTTCCAAAGGACTGTGCATTGCTCCCGATTCCAGCATCAATCATCTCTTGTGTCTGCACAGTTTTAGACAAAAAATTTCATCTCAGATAAAGAGAAAATCCATTGGATTTCTTCCAAAAAAGACAAAGTACTAAATGAGAATCAATGAGTCCCATGTCCAACATTTTGCAGTAAGTGAAGCAAATTGCCCTTGCCACTAAATTCAAAGGAAGATTTAAGTTTTTATGCCAAGGACATGGTATCTGATGCCAGGTATCAGTACAATGGGATCCCTAGCATTCAGCAAGTATGCTAATAGAACGGCCAACCACAAAGAAAGTCTCAAACAAACCCACAAGGATAAAGCACAACTTAATTAATAATGAAACATTTTCTTTAGAAAAGTACAAAATAAAAATTAAACACCAATGGTAAGTAAAGAAGCAAACTTAAGTTTTACTTTGAAAACCTAGTTATTTCTCTCTAGATCAGAGAGCTTAGTAATAAAGATTCAGTAAAGTATTAGAATTTCAATATTATAAGCTCATGAACAATAGACTTGTTACTGTAACCAAAAAAATCTGGGTCATCCTATTTAATATGCACAAAAGACAAGGTCTAGACCAAGAATAATTTTCTGTAAAAAATACTAATGTTACAGTTCAACTTAAATCAAACATGCATAATTATGAGATTACACAAAAAGAAAAAGCTTCCACTATTCACATTAATCACTGGTTCCTCTGAACCAACATTATATCATGTACAGTTCCAACTTTTAAATGGAATTGTTTAAAAACATTCAAATCACCACAGGATTTGAAAGAGGGTTGGTTTACTTGCGAGTCAGGGAAACTGGCACTAGGAGCAAGGTAAAATGAAATTATGCAGACACGAGGAAATCTGCAGATGCTGGAAATTCAAGTAACACAAAAAAAAAATGCTGGTGAACGCAGCAGGCCAGACAGCATCTATAGGAAGAGGACTTAGTCCTGACGAAGGGTCCTGGCCTGAAACGTCAACTGCACCTCTTCCTAAAATGAAATTATGCAGGCCACAGTGAAAATGTCATGAATAAAAATCATGTAGACTTATTGCTCCAACTTTTCTTCACTGATCTATGTAACTAAATTAAATCAACTACTTTTGATCAGAATTGCTAATCTCCAATTTCTACTATGTGCCTCGAATCCAGGGGAATCATTAGTGTGATGTATTAAACTCCAAGACAGGTTTAAATACATCCTTGGGTAAAAGATGGCTTTCAAGAAACTTACATCAAGTGAGTTTGAGTAAAGTAACTGAAGCATCTAGAATGAGGACTTCCATGAAAAATAGAAACAGCAACATGAATAAGTAAGACTAGTTAGTCTAAAGACTGAAGAAAACTCAATATCAACAAGTTATTCTAGTCTCCAACATTCACTTCTTTCACATGAATGGGCAGTGAATAAATAAACAGAACTAACTTCACATTAATACTGTACTTCTAACTGCAAAGGCAGCAGCTCAGACCCATCAGGAATACTTCAATGAGAAATCTCTTAACAAAATGTAACAAAACCTTGACACAGTTGGGCTGAAGGTTGCCATAACAAACCATATGCACAAATGTAAAGATTCTGACTGGAGCCAAAAAGTCATTTCAGAATGTATCTTACGAAAGTTATGCTATTCTACCCAAATAAATAATGCATTGAAAAAGCACTTGCAATCTGGAGAATGTCAGTTGTACAGAGAATTTTACCACATTTTGTGGTAATGAGTAAATGACCCTTTCTAACAAATTCAGATTTGTTGGTGATTCAGGTTATTGACTCAAATATAAAGCATCATATTATTCTACCTACATTAATTGAATTAAAATGTGCCTTTATGCTTCAAAATCAACTCCAATAAATGAATCTCCAATTTATGCTGAAAACAGTTATATTTTCTTACACATTTTCTAATAAAATACAAATTACTAGTTTTAAAAATATCCTCTTGCTACAGATGCCCGAGACATTATATTTCCATAATTCTTCCAAATAGACTTGCTCATTTCATCACAAAACACACCAATAAACAAAATAATTACTGTTTACAAAAATATTATAATTTTCTTTAAAACCCAAAACAGTGCCTGACAGTACTTAATTTCAAACTTTCCATAGACAAGAATGCATTGATTTAACACTCAATAGTTTAGAATGA
This sequence comes from Mobula hypostoma, assembly GCF_963921235.1. NCBI lineage: Eukaryota > Metazoa > Chordata > Chondrichthyes > Myliobatiformes > Myliobatidae > Mobula > Mobula hypostoma. The sequence goes on from NC_086103.1 coordinate 140,633,408, forward strand.
AAATACAAGCCAGGATTCAAGTGCTAACCTAGACTTCAGCAGAAGTGGGAAAAGGAGTGCAAATATAGTAATAGAGCTAGTTTTTGCGTATTTGCTACAAAAATAAACACACGATTGCACAGAAAGAAAGTGATAGTAGTTTAATGCTAGTTTAGTCACTACAAAATAATAGACAATTGCTCAGAATCTGTTCCGAACACATACCAAGGAAACCTCAAAGCTGTAGTAGAATAAAACTTCTCTCATCAATGCCCAACATCATTTTTTCAAATGGGGGTACTAGAAAAGGCAAGAATCAGTCACATCAGATACATCTTTGATTTAAAGCAGCATGAAAATAAACAGTGATTAAAAGAGCTATGAAATTTAGGACAAAGCCCAAAGATTAAAATTATTAAATCCTTGGCTGAAAAAAAAGAAAAACAGCACACTTTGTCATTTCAGCTTTGTAAGTGGAGAAGTTTAAAACTACGAGCTGCTTGAAACAGCTACTTGGCCAACAAATGAAGAAAGCAAGAGAAAACAATGACTAATTTGATTATATTTTTAGATAAGGGGAAGAGTGTATGTGTTGGCAGTGTAATCAATGTGGGAAATTGGATAGGATGTCCTTGCAACTCTTAACTCCAAGACAGCGTCTTAACTCAACTTTGATCACTGGTATCCCAGAGTCTGTAAAACAAGGTATAGAGTACAAAAGACCATGCTGGACCCAATATGGAAGACAGAACCCTAATTTGGAACCTATACCAAAACAAAGACTTCCAAAACAGTACAAGTATTATAGTTGCCTGAACAGACTAGAGGGGTTGAGAATAATCATCAGTACAGAAGGCTAACAGAAAGCTACAAGAAGTTAATAGATGCATTTTAAATAATGCACAGTTATAGAGAGAACAAGGAATAAAAACATGTTTAGTGACTAAATTACTGATTAATATAGATTTTGGGAAATTGGCAAAAGAATCAGATGAAAACCAGATTTAGATTCAAAATTGCACCATGCAGAATGGTTGTGAAATTAGTTTCCATTGCACTTAACAAAGAGAACTTATCAAGAAGACGTTTCAATGAAATGTGGAAGACGTTTCAATGAAATGTGGAAGGCGTTAATAGGGAAGGAAAAGGCAAGGCAAACTGGATTACTCTTCAGACTCCGAAAGCAGAACGATTCTTGTGTGACAAGAGTCCTAGACTAAACATAATACACAATTAATACTGAGGGAAAAAGGACACTCTTACAGAACTCAACAGGTCAAATGCAGGAGTGATATAGGTGCCTAGAATCAGGTATCTTGTTCTCAAAATAGTAATCATCCATTCAGGGCAGATGTGCAGACATTTCTTCATGCAAAACTTCAGTTACTGAATATATTTAAGTCGTTTTTCCTTATCAAGAGAAATATGAAATATGGGGTTAGTGCAGCAGATGGCCTGAGGTAGAGATTAGTCATGATCTTAAAACGGAGGAGTGGAATGGCCAACTCCCGTTTTCATTTCTTACGTTCCTAAACGAATCTCCTACATGATTTTCAACTCAGCCCTTCCACACACCCCATTGTAACCCTAGCCCAAATACAGAATATCAATATCCAATAAGTTTTAGAAAAACATTCAGACGTGCAACATTTTAGGATTACATTGCTAAATACATTAAAAGTAGTGCAGATAAATATCCATCATTTATTTACCGGCTTCGGCATTTTGCTTCCACCCCCTCGGTAGCAGCCTAGCTCGGTGCGGTCGGTCTAATCCCTCTGTTAATACAAAGGAAGGGGATTATATATAAAGCATTAAGTACATATTTTGTCTATTTACAGATCACCTTGTAATTACAAGATATCGACAATTGCATTGTACCGTATCGTATTAAATCACTCTACCTACCATTCGGTGGCCCAGCTCGACCAACACCAATTGCACACCCTCTCCCGTTTAATGATTGGCAGCTCCAACGTTTATGGAGAAAACCACCAGGCCGACAAGCAACACGTTAAATGACGAGATTGACAGCCTCTAACGCCAATGAAGATGGTGATGAGGCGGGGTTTCCAACTCCAGCCCCACCACCACTTGTGCAGGCGCCTCCGATGTAATTGACAGCGGCAGCCGCCACTGTAACTGCCCCTAACCTTTAACTGTGGTTGGTCAAAACATAATCGGTACTATTAACGGTTTTAGTAAACCAATCAGTGGGGCCGGAAGGCGGGATTTACATTATTCTCTGCGATTCGATGCCTCGTTGAGTTTGATTATCGGGAGTGAACACCAAGTTACTACTTGGCGCCGACGGACCGATGCTAGCTTTTTTTGGAAGAGAAGCGCAACCAAATTATCCGCGGAGCAAAATTTGTCAAGTTTATTGAAAATAGTAATTAAATATGGACGCTGACATAAAATTAATAAATTTCTCACAATCTTACGAATCTTATTCTACAGAGACAGCATTAGGTGCAAAGAAAACGATTTAAATGTTGGCGCAGTACGTTCAATACATGAACGGAATAATACCGCATTGTGACTATATGATCCTTGCTGCGACAGTGAAGGAATGCATGCTTTAAACAAAAACACTATTAAAGTTAATTTAAGTATACTTTGTTTAAACCAGTAACTGTCACAAGCAGTTGAATACCGACCCGAAGGAATTAATTCCACCCATGTGAAGCATTTACACGTATACAACAGACGAAGGGATCGTTTAAAAGATTTTGCAAACAATATTGATAACCATTCACACTTAAACCTATAGTTCGAAAAATTAAGGTGTAGCAGTAGAGGGGTACACTTCAAATCATATTCTCAATACGCGATCCCTTTGTTCCACTGGCCGCAAATATTCCCGTTCATTCAACTGTTGCAGTTCAAAGTCTTACTCAACCGGTTAGTTACCATGTTTCAATATTGAACCAAATAGACGCAATGTTGCCAATTAGAGTTCAATGATTCGCAAAATGAACAGTCTGTCGTGTAATATAATTGTTAATAAGATTTCCTCTCATCTATGTATTGGAATATTTTTCACATTCATTTGAAGAAGTTAAGCAGAGGAATGTAGCGGATAAGGCCTTTACTCAGCCTTCATTAATACCTTAAGGCCCGAAACAGGGAGAAGCATTCGGGCAGGGAATTCCTCACACTCGCGACTGGTATTGCTCTAGAAGTAAGGCAAAAAAAAAGCAGCAAAATTTACCTGGTCGTATAAACTGACCTCTTTAGAGGTCACGTGAGAAAACTCCCAAGCAAATTGTCCTTCTCAGATTTCTCTACTGTTGCTGATGAAGCGATGCAATTTTCAGCAAAAGGATCGCAACATGGCCGCCAGCGAGAGTAAGGCGTGGTCCCCTCTGACACATCTCAGAGCCGCCGTCATCTACATGGCGCTGCCTGCCTGTGCCCCCTGCCTCGCTCGCTTTTCCCCCCTTTCTCCTTGTAAAATGAGACGGTACAAGCAATGCCAGAGATGGCCGAGGGAACTGCCCAGGGCGATGTCAGCTGCGCCAGTGACCCACGCTTTACTGGTGACAGCGCACTGCGAACGTTCCGAGCCCCGCTGCTGCAGAGCTCGGCTCGACTCACTTCCAAGCCAGGGAAGGACGCGATTTGATTTATTTTCATTACCTAGACTGAGTAACAACTGTCTAATAGGATTTTAAAACCCAAACTATGTCTGCCACGAATGTGTAAAATAGGTTCTGCAAGCGGGCATTACAGATTTTTTTATCACTTCATTATACGGAGAATTTGCCAATTGTGATAATCGTCTTTGTTGTTCTAAAATATATATATAACAGAAAATTATACAGACATACATTATTTCTTACTATACTTGTATAGCCCGGTGTTCACTTCCAATAGATAGTAATTGTCAAGAACATAATTAAAAGATCTTTCACTGTTTTAAAAAAAAGTATGGTTTCAGATAACTTAATCCCAGATGGCGTTAATTTTCTTAATTAAGTAATACGAACATAGTTTCTTTAACTTGGCCTGCCCAGACTCATTCATTCAAGTTCGCTGGGCCGCACGTCACAAGCGTGGAAATAGGCACCGCAGGCTGTTCTGACTGCGCAAGCCATAATTAATGGACAATAACTTGCTGTCAAAAGAAGAACAAGGCTATTCGCACCCGTTATTATCGCATGAACAAATACTGCTGCAAATTCTGGCGAGGTCAGATACGTGCATAATTCTCAAATTTGCCGTGTGATTTGTACCCTCCTTAATGACCTTCACAAGACGGCATTTGCTGACTGTCTCGCTATTGAAAGGCATGGAATGAAATGAAGATACAGCAAAATTGTTATAGATGCAAATTAAATTTGCCATAAAATGATGTCTTGCAGATTCCAGTCTGACGACTTCAATAAAAAAACTTATAATGCTGGGGAAACAAGCAGTTAAGGCAGCAGAAGTGGCGAGCAAAACAGCTAATGTTTCAAGCAAGTCTCCTTGCCACCTAGTCATGTGATAAATTACTGTCATTCAGCATCTCTGATAACATTTGTTAATAGTATAAACTTTTCAGACCAGTTATTAACTGGTAGTAGCTTTATAAGTGCACAATTGTATTGTGTTCAACAAAACCCAAAAAAGATTTTCAGGAAAATTGGCCCAGTTGCACCCAATTTTTTTGCCAAGTTATGTCCACTGCAGCTGGAGTGGTGTGGTATTCTTCCATGTAAGTACCAGCCAGGCTGAGAGTGCTTAGCCAGCTGCAGCAATAGGCAGAATTCAATTTACCCACTCTATACTTTCCACACAGTCCTGTGGTCAGTTCAGTTAAAGAACTACTCTAATGCTTACTCTGTTCACCTACAGCCTGGGTGACAAGTTATCCTTACACTGACATGATCAATTCACACATTTAGTAACGTGCCGTGAGTGGGATGACTTGCTAGTGGAATTAGTGGATGCGTGTTGGGTGAGATTTGTATAGGCACGTGTATGGGACAAGTACGGACACTATTGTCTGGGTGCAGGTCGATGGGATTGGGCATGAACTAGCTGGGCCAAAGGGCCTGTTTCTGTGCTGTAGTGGTCTCTGACTATGAAAAGAAAGGTTTTAATACAACCTTTTTCCCGTGACAGGTTATCAAAAACGAGAAGGCATAGATTTAAGGTGAAAGGAAGACGTTTTAATGGGTCTTTAATTTTTTTTTACACAGAGTGTGGTTGATATTGGGAAGTTACTGCCTGGAGGAGTCAGTTACAAATATTATGTTTACGAGAAAGCCAGACAGGCGTGCTGAATGGGCAAGGCATACAGTACCAAAACACAGACCTAATGCAAGCAAATTGGGTCAGCATTTTTGGGCAAAATGGCTGGTGTTAGAACATATTTTCGACTTAGGCTACGTCCACACCAGACCGGATAAATCCATAACCAAAGCTTTTTCTCTTCGTTTTGACCCTCCGTCCACACTGAAATGGCGTTTTCCTCCCCCAAAAACGGAGATTTTCTGAAACGCCCTCCAGAGTGTGTAAATTTGAAAACGCCGATTGTGCAGAGCAGTGTGGATGGGGTAAACGGATATGTTTTAAAACGCTGTCATGACGTGCTGGAGCAGACGGTGGCAGCACGGCATGTCATTGTTTTCTTGAACGCAACCCCCACACAATCTAACAATTTCAAAACAGACGGCAACGAGACTGAAGCCAGAAGAGTTAGAAATGTAATCACCAAATACTTTGACCCATAGCTTACCGAATAAATAAATATACTCACTTTGCCCTGTTTTCTGTCCTTGCTTGTATGAAGATGGTTTACCTATTTATGCAAGTACTTCACTGACAATAATATGTAACAGCCTAATGTAACATTGTATGGAAATACAAGATAACACTGATGCAGACATGTTTTATACATTTAATAAGGCGCTTTATTTGTCATGGTCCCTTCTGGCAATCCCCCACCGTACTATTTACCTCAGGAATTGGGCTTCAATCCCCTCATTTAATTTCTAATCATTCCCAGTTTTCACTAACTACACACACCTGCTTTCTATCAGAAAATGCAGGATAAAGATCCTGTGATCACAACAAGGAGCTGCCAGTTTGTTGGTTGACTCCAGTGTGAGTAACCTCGTTTCATGGTTCTTAGGGTTGTTCTAAGTCTAGCATCGCTCCTGGATTCTCTCCAAACCCAAGACTTCGGGTAAAGGCTCTCCTGCAAACCAATTCCACGCTTGCTATGGCGATAACGCCTCCCGACTCTGCCCTCGCGCCCATGTTCTGCACTTGGGTTCGTCCACCGCCATGCTTGTGTAACATTATTAATGTATTGCTTGTGCAAACATTCAATAGATACAATTGTCACTTTTGCCCAGTAACTTGTTTTTATTGCAAATGTTAAATACAGCAAAATAATACACAAAGACATGGCAAAAGTAAAGGCAAACAGATGAGGTAACAGCAGATTTCACTTTTGCCGAGTAACAAACCTTATTGCATTTAGTTGTAGCTGTCGTCCCTTTCATCGGTGAAGAGACTATGGCTGTAGGAAATGTTTCTGGACAAATGCACACCAAGTCTTTCATTTGGCAATTTCCTTTTAAGTTTTTCTAGTCTAACTGGGCAAATGCACACCAAGTATACCGTTTCCTCTTCGCTTGTTTTCTGTGTGTCCTGCGCGTGCCCAGTAGGAGGAGATTCACCCAAATTTCCATTCTAATGTGGACGGAGGTATTTTGAAAAATGCCTGGTGTGGACGCCTATCATTTTTACGCAAAACCAGTGTTTTCAATATTATCCGGTATAGTGTGGACATAGCCTGAGGGTGTATAGTGAAGTATTAACTTCAGCAACCAATCTTCAGACCTGAACATGACTGTAAATTAAAATTTAAAATGCAGCTCTGGGCAATAGGTTCCCAGAGCTGTGAACTGCAGTTAATTGAAAAACCAATGTTGATTAACATTTATTTTGGGTGTCTGGAGTGTGGGTGCAAAGATGGTGTGAAAGTTATCTGTAATTCAAAGGAAGCATTGTAGATACGTTGTAAACATAGAACCGTCCTTCGATCTTTAGCATATAAGATGTCATAATGTTGGGTCAAACAGGCCTCTTCCTCCCCAGGGGTCTCCATATGATGCCTGCTGTGTCTTATTTTGTCAAATAAAAGACAACTTCACATCTACCAGCACCATCTCTCCAGTGACTTTGTACACATTACAACAGCTGGTAGGGACTTGGGCAAATGCAGGTCAATGGGCACGTCTCTGCATGGTGCAACTTTGTAACCTTCCGGCCTTTCAACCTCTGACCACATGGTTGGTGGCAAGAGCTGTGGGCTCACTGTGGTGGGTTGTGAAGCCTCCAGCAGAACATCACAAATCTTGACACCTTTCTGCAAGGTATGTCCATGGCTTTTGTTATATGCATCCTGCCTGGGCAGGGCTGCATTGAGAACCAAGGTCATTGGCTATCTTGTCAGAGGATAGTCCCTTTTGCAAAACAGACATTGACTTATTGTGGTGGCTCAAATACAAGCAGAAATAGCATAGAATGAAAACTACATTACTGTTGCCAGGATACCATCTATGACTTGTATGATGTATTGCTTATAATCACAGAGGAGCTAGATGCTTCAAGCCAAGCACTACCTCAGCTTATCAGAACAAATTTGCAGCCTGATCTGTTGAATACTTTAAACACGTTCTAATTTTATTTTATAACAGTTTGCCGGTCCATATGGCTAATTACCCCAACTACAATCCACACTTACTAAGCACATTTCCAGAGATATTAATTTATAGAAGAATTTGTTGGATGAAGCAACTTTGGATCCTGAATAATGAAAAAATTATTTTGTATGAATAAATAATGTGCTAAACAACAGGCATCGTTAGTGTCATTTGGAACATGCACATATTTGTGGGTTCCTATTGTTCTGGATGCTGTTTCATTGAGTGCTTTAGTCTACAAGTGGACATTTATTGGAAGTATGCACAGCAGGGAGGTCATGATGTCACTTTTTATGCTATGCTACTTTGATGCCACTATATTCATTTTAGAGCAGAAGAATCCAGGTATTGGCTTCTCTTAACTTCACACAACTACAGACTTGTGCCCAGAACCAAGAAGATCCATTTAACCATCTATACTTCAAAAGTTATCCACTACATACATATTAATTTTAGGTTGATATTTAGGGTGTTTGAGACCTTCAAATTTCAAATGCCTGAACTTAGGAACGGCATGGCATATCGTGAAGGAATAACTCATCACCACAAGGTTTAAACACAAACTGCTTGCTCTCAGTGGATTCTCCTTTCAATACAGCAAGACCAGGAGAGTGAACATAATGCAACCATTGCAGAATGAGCTGTTGGGAGAGTCGGGAAGGGAGGAATAACAGGGAAACCTAACTGAAATGCTAGAGTCGGATGAGCTTTGCATGTGGATTGGTGCTGAGGTACAACAAAGCAACACTGGGCAACATTCTGAATTTCTGAATGCCAGAATGTCTCTCTTTTCTCCATAAATTGGCATTGATAGCAACTAAACAACAGGCAACTAAACAACAATTTGGTATCAAGCTTAAACTTGTAATGGAGAGAAGCTTCCCCTCAGCAATTTTCCTTGCAGCAAATCGTCTCGTGAAATTCTAACAACATCTTTCAGTTCCTCAGTAAACTGCTTGATAAGAATTTGTCCAGAATCTCACTGTAGATAAGCTAAGAATTGACCTGTGTGCTGTATGGCAGGTCAGATCTGTCCAGGGTTTCTAAAAAAGCAATTCTTCTTCCCAACCCTGAAACATCTGTGAGACATTTGTGCCTCAAAAAGGACATCTTTATGAAAATCTGCCACCTGCTGCAGCCAAATGTGCCATCAGAAAGCATGGCAAGGAACACATCACAGTAACCATATCACGTTGATAGGTCTCAGGATTTTCCATCCACTGTTGCTTAAGAGAGGTCAGTCAGCTTTGTGTTTTAGAGGGTGGGTTATAGTTTACTTTCTCTTCCTGAAAAGCAGCAAGAGAAAAGGATGCGGTGCCTTGCTAAGATTGCCACCCTCCATGTGATGCGATATAAACGTGCAACACTCTGCAGTTCAACTCTTCCCCACACTACAGAATTCTTCACTCACAGTGTTAGCTGACATCTGACTACAGGCAGTAACTCGGGGAAATCACTGTCCTATAATCATAACCACAATCACGATGTTCTCATCCAGTTCTGGCATGTCATGTCTACTGCATTAGAACCACAGTGGTAATTCAAAGAATTGGTACTAGTTCTCAGCGTGGCTGATTACTCTGTTGTGCTTCACCGAGGAAATGAACAAAGTGTCCGCTATCAGAGCTACATATACGAGAGGTGGTTTTCAGATGGGAAAATTGCTATGGGGAAATTACTTCCTTCAAGATTTGATCACAGTAATAGGGTCTGTTGTTTCATTTCCAGTGATGCCAACTGGGGACAAAAGTAATGAGCTTCAAGTTCCTGAGCATCAACATCTTAGATGATCTACAGTAGGTCCAACACATTGATGCAATCATGAAGAAGGCATGCTAGTAGTTCTACTGCATTAAGAGTTTGAGATTTGCTGTGTCACCAATGATTCTTGCACATTTCTACAGATGAACATTAGATTAGATTAGATTCAACTTTATTGTCATTGTGCCGAGTACAGATACAAAGCCAATGAAATGCAGTTAGCATCCAAACAGAAATACAAGAATAATGTTATTTATAAAATAACTGTGAATAAAAAGTTAGTACTACAGCACACAAATATAAAAGTACTGAGACAGTACAATATGGGTGCAATACTGCTTAGCGCTGTGATGTGAGGTTCAGCAGGGTCACAGCCTCAGGGAAGAAGCTCTTCCTGTGCCTGCTGGTGTGGGAGCAGAGGCTCCTGTAGCGCCTACCGACTGGGAGGAGAGTAAAAAGTCCATAGTTAGGGTGAGATGCATCCTTGATAATGCTTTTCGCCCTGCCCAGGCAGCGCTTATGGTAGATGTTCTCAATGGTGGCCAATTGGGTGTCAATAATCCGCTGGGCAGTTTTCACCACACACTGGAGTGCTTTGCGGTCTGATACGAGACAATTGCCATACCACACTGAGATGCAGTTGGTGAGTATGCTCTCAATGGTACAGCGGTAAAAGTCCGTCAGTATCCTGGGACAGAGGTGAGCTTTCTTCATGCTCCGCAGGAAATAAAGGCGCTGTTGCGCCTTCTTGATCAGGATGGAGGAGTTCAGGGACCAGGTGAGATCCTCGGAAATGTGGACACCAAGGAATTTGAAGCTTGATACACGCTCCACTACAGCTCCGTTAATGTAGATGGGGATGTGAGTGTGGCTCCTAGCATGCCTGAAGTCCACAATGATCTCCTTGGTGATCTCCAGGATGGAGAGCATCCTGACTATTTGTATCACCACCTGGTATGGAGGCTCTAATGTGCAGGATCAAAAGAGGCTGAAGAAGGTTGTAGACTCAGCCAACTCCATCATGAGGACAACCCTCCCCACCATTCAGGACAGCTTCAAAAGGCGATGCTCAAAAGGTGGCATCCATCATTAAGGACCCTCCCCATCTGGAAATGCTCTCTTCTCATTACTACTTTTGGGAGGAAATGCAGGAGCCTGAAGCCCACACTCAACATTTTAGGAACAGCTTCTTCCCTTCTGCCATCAGATTTCTGAATGGTGCCTGAACCCATGAACACTAACTCACTATTCCTCTTTTGCACTAGTCATTGTAACTTACAGTAATTTTAATGTTGCACTGCACAAATTTCACAACATTTGTCAGTGATAATAAACCTGATTCTGATTCTGACTGATGTACAAGTATTCACTGTAACTTCAGTCGGTGGTATTCTAACATCAAGCTAAACGCAAAGCTGATTCTACTGTAACGCTGCATTTGCAGTTCTACGCACCAGTCTTTCATAACTTCTTATTCCTAAACACACGTTCAGCAGCAGGAAAGCTGCTTCACAAAATGTATTTAAAAAGCAACATCAACTACATGTAGGCTAGATGTCGGTTGATTTTGTGTGGGTGTTGGAAAGACTTTATAAGGATTCTTGCTTCATGTTCCTAAGGTCTACAGGGAATGATATGACAAGAAGGTTATTTAACTGACTTCAACATTTCATCAAAATGCTCTTTCTTCCTGCCTTATGTGCATCTGCAGGGTTTATAATATTATATTCCCTTTATAATACATCATGACTGGGAAAATGAGGAGAGCATACATACAGTGAGGCAAGCTGCTACAAGAATGAAATGGAGGGGGAGAATTGCTTTCACCTGGAGGCTACATGAGCCAAGAGTGTTCCAAGGAGCAACCTTCAATAAGGAAGCTCTACAGAGTCAAGCAGCATTCAAACACGCCCTTCAGCCCATAAGACCATAAGATATAGGAGCAGAAGTAGGCCATTCGGCCTATCGAGTCTGCTCCACCATTCAATCATGGGCTGATCCACTTCATCAAGTCATCCCCACTCCCCTACTTTTACCCCATACCCTTTGATGCCCTGGCTAACTGGTCCATGCCCATCCAAGCCAGTTCCATTTGCCAGCATTTGATCTATAACCTTTCAAACTTTTCCAGTCCATGTACCTGTCCACTGTCTTTTAAATATTGTTATTCTCCCTGTCTCAATCATTTCTTCTGGCAGCTGATTCCACATAGATACCACTGTTTATGTAAAAAGAATTACCCCTCATGTTATTTTAAAATCTCTCCCCCTCACCTTAAAACTGCTGTCTTGTTCTTCATTCCCCAACTCTGGGGAAAATACTGACTGCATTTACCCTATAAAATCATATACATCTCTATAAGTTCACCTTTTAGCCTCCTATGCACAAAGAATAAAGTCCTAGCCTGTCCAATCTCTCCTTCTAACTCAGTCCCTCAAGTCTTTGCAGCATCCTTGTAGATATTTTCTGTACTCTTTCGTGTTTAATAACATATTTCTTATGGCGGGGCAACCAAAACTGAACACGATAATAGTGCAAGTGCATCCTCACCAGCCAGACCATGATCTCCCAGCTTTTATACTTAATGCCCTGACTTACGAAAGCCAATGTGCCAAAAGCCTTTCTCACCATCCTGTCTACATGTGACTGCACTTTCATGTACTTGTACTCCGAGTTTGCTCTGTTGAACCATAGAACACTACAGCACTACACACTGTTCTACAACACTTCCCAGGGCCCTGCTATTCTCTGTAAAAGTCCTACCTGGATCTGTCTTTCCAAAATGCAACACCTCGCACCTATCTGAATTAAACTCCATTTGCCCGTCCTCAGCCCGCTTACTCAGCTGATCAAGATCCCTCTGTAATTTTTGATAACCTATTACATTCTTCACTATACCACCCATTTCAGTCATCTGAAAACTTACTAACCACACCTTGTACATTCTTCTTTTAATTGTTGATATAGATAACAAACAAGAATGGGCCTAGTGCCAGATTCTGAGGTTCACCACGTCATGGACCTCCAGTCTGAGAATCAACCTTCCACCATCACTCTCTGTCTTCTACCATCAAGCTAATTGTGTATAAAATTAACCAGCTATCCCTGGATGCCACGATACCTAACTTCCCTGAGCAGCCTAGCACGTGGAACCTTATCAAAGTGCATATAAACCACATCCAGCACCCCACCCTCATCCATTTTCTTGGTCACCTTATCATAAAAACTCAATCAAGTTATTAAAACATGATCTCTCATGCACAAAGACATGTTAATAACCCTAATCAAGCCTGTCTTTTAGAATAAAAATGTATATCTCATCCCCCAGAATCTTCTCCAGTAACTTACCTACCACAGATGTTAAACTTACTGGCCTGTAGTTCTCTAATTTTCCTTTGCTGCCCTTTTTAAATAAAAGCACTGCATTCACTACCCTCTATTCTGCCAAAACCAGGACTCCCACAATTTCTTCTCTAATCTCTCACAATGTTCTTGGATAAACGTGATTAGGTTTAAGTCTGAAGTATTTGTGGGACAGTTCCAGTAACACAGAAGTTCCATCCATCAATGTTATTTTCAATGATTTTCAATGTCAATGATAACTTTATTCATAATCATAAAATAATACAAAAAAGAACAATGCACAGATCTTTACATTAATTGTAAGCATGTCAGTATGGATAGAGTGGATGCTTCCATTAGCAGGAAAATCTAGGAAAGCAGATCACAGCCTCAGAATAACGGAATAAACATCTTCACTTGTTGTCACAGAAGGCTGTGGAGGCCAAGTCATTGTGTGTGCTTAAGGGAGAAAGCATGAAAATGGGGTTAAAAAGTCAACCATTATTGAATGGTATAACAGACTTGATGCACTAAATGATCTAATTCCGCTCCTACATCTATGGTCTTAAAATGTCTACTGTTACGTACCCCGTAACTGGGTTGCCAAACCAGCAGAAATGGATCACTCAGTTGGAGTCTGGAGTACTAGAACTAAGAACGTTTTATTAAAGAAACAAGCAACACAGTAATCGAAAAGATAATAAATGCAACAGTTCAGCGATGATAAACACACATATGCACAGAATTAAGATAACAGCATCAATCAAGCTCTATCGTTGTCTAGGGGTAAATGACCAAATTTCAAAGTGACTCAAAGTTCAGTCCAGTTTAGTAGTTCAGTTCGCAGTAATCGTTGCCATGGCGATGGACAACGTGGGGGGAGAGAGAGAGAGAACAGGAACAACTGATCATTCAGACACGGCTTCACTCACAGACCGGCGATATGGCTCACAAGCAGCTTTTGGGCAGGTCCTTGGTGATGTCACTTGAGGTCACCGACTGTGACCCCTCCTCCAGATGCGGTCGATCCTCTGCAGTGAACCCGGCACCCAGGCAAGGGCGGACACACACCGGGTTCCCGCTGATCGTACCTTTCCACCCTGGCCGATGTCTGGTACTTCCCACCGACTCGTGAGAGGCGTACCACTTCCAGGGTCTCGTTACCTCGGGTGGCGTGTGTGTCCTGCCTTAGCGAACCTGTCTTTTTTTATACCTCTGCTGGGGCATCGCCTGTCCACCACTTCAAATAGTTCAGGGTTCAAAGGGGGAGCCGCTCCAGACAGCTCTCTCACCCGTCCCTTCATTACACATCTCCAGACGCTGCTCCATTGTTCCTTATCTCTCCTTCCCCTGAGGGCAGGTGGCAGACCACTTGCTGATGTCACTGATGCTAACCCAGGCCAGCAAACATCTTATCTATGTGTATTCGTCACACTATTTATTAATGATATTTGGCCAATACATTTAGTAGTAGTATCAGAACATTATTTTAGCACCATTGTCACTCGTGGATCCCTGGGGTCATAAGTAGTACATGTATCTGTGTATTTTCAATCTCAAAAATAAACTTTATTCATAAAAATATACATACATACAAAAAGAAAGAACACAGTGAAAAACTTTACCTTCTTAGATCATTTGGTTAATATATTCAGTCATGTTAAAGCATTTTAAAATGTTGCTACCCATGGTTCCCTGCGGTAATACGCCCTTCCATTGTTTGTGGGGCTTCTCCTCTGCATTCAGACTCTCAATGTCCAATAGTGGTGTGATCCTTCCCTACAAAGACTTCCCAAGGTTCAGTACAGCCCTCATTAAGTACTCCTGCAGCCTGGAATGTGCTGGTCAACAGCTGTGCTGGAAGAGCAATAAGTTTCACATGGACCAAATAACGTTTTTTACTAAGTTGATAATCTTCCAGCCGCTCTTGAACAGAACGGACAGACCTTTGCTTCACAGCTGCTTGGAATGAACTAAGACAAGAATCCTTATGTGCTTCTCCACACCCTCTTAGCAAATCCACATTCTGCAAAGAGCTGGGTAACTATCTCCTCAGTGCAGTCACCCCAAGTCAGCATGTTTTGGGAATGATATTTCCACTGTACAAAATAGATCTGACCAGGAAGGTCCCTCTTACCACCAGCCAAGAGGTGTGTTGAGGCATTTTGCCAAATAGACTAATTTGATTAGATTAGATTTGCTCAGATTTATTAATTATATGTACATCGAAACATACAGTGAAATGTGTCTTTTGCATTAACAACACAGCTTGAGGATGTGCTGGGCAGCCCATATGTGTTGCCACACATTCCAGCATCAATATACTATGCCCACCATGTCCAGCAGAGTAACACACAGCCAACATACAACAAGCAACAACAGCAAAACAAACCCCTTTCTCACTCCACATACACAGACAGGCCTGCAACCCGAGAACAGGCTGCCTCTGGGCCTCTGATCTCCAGACTGCAGCCCTGGTCTTACAGACATCAGGGCTTTGAACTCCAGTCTATGGCCCTGGACTCATAGACAACAGGCCTCTGAACACCAGACTGTGGCCCTAGTCTCACAAACATCAAGCTTCTGAACTCCAGACTTGCCAGCTTGGGAGCTTCAATCTTCTGGCTTTGGCCTCCAGACTCACCAGCCTCAGTGTTGCAACCTCCAAGCTTCACCCTTCATAATCACCAACCTCAGGATTGCAGCCTCCGGCTTCACCAACCTCAGAGTTGCAGCCTCTGGATTCACCAACCTCAGAGTTGCAGCCTCTGGATTCACCAACCTCAGAGTTGCAGCATCTGGATTCACCAACCTCAGGATTGCAGCCTCCAAATTCACCAACCTCAGGATTGCAGCCTCCAAATTCACCAACCTCAGGATTGCAGCCTCCGGATTCACCAACCTCAGGTTTGCAGCCTCCAAATTCACCAACTTCAGGATTGCAGCCTCCAAATTCACCAACTTCAGGATTGCAGCCTCTGGATTCACCAACCTCAGGATTGCAGCTTCCAAATTCACCAACCTCAGGATTGCAGCCTCCGGATTCACCAACCTCAGGATTGCAGCCTCCAAATTCACCAACTTCAGGATTGCAGCCTCTGGATTCACCAACCCCAGGATTGCAGCTTCCAAGTTCACCAACCTCAGGATTGCAGTCTCCGGATTCACCAACCTCAGGATTGCAGCCTCCAAATTCACCAACCTCAGGATTGCAGCCTCCGGATTCACCAACCTCAGGATTGCAGCCTCCAAATTCACCAACTTCAGGATTGCAGCCTCCGGATTCACCAACCTCAGGATTGCAGCCTCTGGATTCACCAACTTCAGGATTGCAGCCTCTGGATTCACCAACCTCAGGACTGCAGCTTCCAAATTCACCAACCTCAGGATTACAGCCTCTGGATTCACCAACCTCAGGACTGCAGCTTCCAAATTCACCAACCTCAGAATTGCAGCCTCTGGATTCACCAACCTCAGGATTGCAGCCTCCAAATTCACCAACCTCAGGGTTGCAGCCTCTGGATTCACCAACCTCAGGATTGCAGCTTCCAAATTCACCAAACTCAAGATTGCAGCCTACGGATTCATCAACCTCAGGATTGCAGCCTCTGGATTAACCAACCTCAGGATTGCAGCCTCCGGATTCACCAACCTCAGGGTTGCAGCCTCTGGATTCACCAACCTCAAGGTTGCAGCCTCTGGATTCACCAACCTCAGGATTGCAACCTCCAGATTCATCAACCTCAGGATTGCAGCCTCTGGATTCACCAACCTCAGGATTGCAACCTCCAGATTCATCAACCTCAGGATTGCAGCCTCTGGATTCACCAACCTCAGGATTGCAACCTTCCGATTCATCAACCTCAGGACTGCAGCATCTGAATTCACCAACCTCAGGATTGCAGCCTCCAAGCTTCAACCTCAGGGCTTTAACCATTGGACTCACTAGCCTCAGGTTTTGATCCCAGAACTTGCCAATCACAGGCCTGAAACCTTAGGACCTGTGAACTGGCCTCGGGCCTAGGACTTGCTGATTTTGGACCTTCCAATGCCAGGGTTAGATCTGAATAGTTTTCTGAGGGAACCACACATGTTCAAATGGTAACTGCAGGGTGTTCCATACCTACCACTGCCTGTTGGAGTCCCTGTTACTCCTACAGATGATTACCTTCTCATTCTCTATCTAACTTTTATATTTTACCCTTGGTGCCTGAACCATCTGGATGCTTGGCTGAGCAGATTTTAAAGTGTACATTTTCCAAAATCTTGTCTTCAGCCCATCTGTAATTATAGCCACTTTCTATGTGAGGTAAAGATCTCTTCTCGGGACCTTCCATTTTCCAACATTTTGTAGCATCTCAGATGTACTACATAGAAACACAGAAATCTACAGCACATTACAGGCCCTTCAGCCCACAATGTTGTGCCAACCATGCAACCTACTCTAGAAGCTGCCTAGAATTTCCCTTCCACATAGCCCTCTATTTTTCTAAGCTCCATGTACCTATCTAAGAGTCTCTTAGAAGACCCTATTGTATCCACCTCTACCACCTTCGCAGGCAGTGCATTCCATGCACCCAGCACTCTTTGTGTGAAAAACTTACTTCTGACATCCCCTCTGTACCTACTTCCAAGCACCTTAAAACCCCCTAGTGTTAGCCCTTTCAGCCCTGGGAAAAAGCCTCTGGCTATCCACACGATCAATGCCTCTCATCATCTTATACACCTCTATCAGGTCACCGCTCATCCTTCGTCACTCCAAGGAGAAAAGGCCGAGTTCACTCAGCCTATTCTCATAAAGCACGGTCTCCAATCAAGACAACATCCTTGTAAATCTCCTCTGCACTCTCTCTATAGTATCCAGATTCTTCCTGTAATGAGGTGAACAGAACTGAACACAGTACTTCAAGTCTGATATTGCTGTTACATTAAGGTCTTATGTAGCTGTAAATTACCTCATGGCTCTTGAACTCAATCCCATGGTTGATGAAAGCCAACACACCAAACGTCTTCAGAGCAACACTTAACTATACTTCTTAACAATACTATTGAGTATTTCATATTAAATCTGAGAACGCAGACCTAGGCTTAATTGTTTTTTGAAGATAGCCATGCTCCACAACAAAGCAATAAATGCTATAGTGTTTAAACGGTGTTGCCTAAGAGAAACAATTTAGCAGGAAAACTGGAAGAACTCTTGAACTCTTGCACCTTGAAAACTACCATGGGATCTTCTATTTGCAGCGGAGAGACAGGAATTTCTTCATTTTAACATTTCAATAACACCTCATCCTAAGTACAGCATCTTCAATAATGCCTACCTTATTGGTATTGTTCTGAGGCATCAAGTTTTTGATGCCTCAGAACATCAACTACGTAGCCCAATTCTGCAGTGAAATTTAAATTTATGACCTTCTGACTCAGAAGGTGCTGTGACCACACCAAAACTGACAACGTAAGCGCCTTTTAAGTGGCAATTTGTGGTAGACAGAGACAAAAATAAAGGAAAAAGATATTCCTTATTCTACAAAATCACTGTATTTAAATTATGTTATGTGAGATTATTAAGACTTATCGTTTCAGAAGAGAACTTCAGATAACTATGCTTGCAATGCAGTTTCAAATGACATATGTAATAGAACAATACCTGTTCTTCAACAAGGTCAACAGTGAATCAATGCCAAACCACAAACCATTAAACAATGAAAGAAAGTTAAACTTAGTTAATATGTACCAGAATACTTTTTTTTAATTATCCTGTTTTATAAATATACCATAAAGTTGAAAGACAAGATATATAACGTATACAACAAATGAGAAGAACAAATAATATTAACTTGTGATTATAACACTGAATGTCTAGGCGACTAGTTAAATTGCATCAACTCAGTAGTATCTAAGTATAAAAAATGGTGGAAATACTCTGCAGGTCAGACAGCATTTAGAGATACTTTATTGTTGTTGTTGTTCGTCCATCGTTGACGTCGATGAGGACCTCGACACCATTTAATGGTGTCCAGACTAGCGCGTGATTTGGATTTAAGTGAGGGAGAGTTGCGCAGCGTCAGCCTCACTCTCTCTTCCCAATTCCCATCTGGATCCAGTGGTGAGACAGAACCTAGACGGCTGGAGATGGGACTAGTCGCAGTAGATGACCAGGACATCTTCTGTGTCTTGTCCTGCTCTACACGTTCCACGACGCTTGCAGAGACCGCCTTCTTGACCGTTGGACCTTCCATTGGTCTCATCTGCTCAATCCGCCGGAGTCTGTCTTCACATGCTGGGATAGACAACTCCGTATCTCACCGAGGGTTTGAGACCCGTCGGCTACCCTCACCTGGTTTAGCCGGCTTGTCGAAGCCGTTGCCCGGGGTGTGGCCGCTGTCGCATGCAAACAGCTACGGGGAGCCACAGGTGAGAGCTGAGTGCCAGGTGGGGACCAAAGGTGGACTAACTGCCCTGAAAAGGACGTGACATGTTCCCCCACCAAAGGTGCTACCCCTCCCTGACTCCCCATACACCCCAGAGATACTTTATATTTTATACTTTATTGGTACTAGAACGTACAAACATCACAGTGATATTTGATTCTGCACTTCCCACTCCCTGGATTACAAATATTAAATATTAAAAATTAGTAAATATTAAAAATTTAAATTATAAATCACAAATAGAAAATAGAAAAATGGAAAGCAAGGTAGTGCAAAAAAGCCAAGAGGCAGGTCCGGATATTTGGAGGGTACTGTCCAGATCCGGGTCAGGATCCGTTCAGCAGTCTTATCACGGTTGGAAAGAAGCTGTTCCCAAATCTGGCCATACGAGTCTTTAAGCTCCTGAACCTTCTCCTGGAGGAAAGAGGGATGAAAAGTGTGTTGGCTGGGTGGGTCGTGTCCTTGATTAACCTGGCAGCACTGCTCCGACAGCGTGCAGTGTAAAGTGAGTCCACGGGCAGAAGATTGGTTTGTGTGATATGTTGCGCCGTGTTCACGATCTTCTGCAGTTTCTTTCGGTCAATAGACAATAGACAATAGGTACAGGAGTAGGCCATTCGGCCCTTCGAGCCAGCACCGCCATTCACTGTGATCATGGCTGATCATCCACAATCAGTATCCAGTTCCTGCCTTATCCCCATAACCTTTGATTCCGCTATCTTTAAGAGCTCTATCCATCTCTTTCTAGAAAGCATCCAGAGACTTGGCCTCCACAGCCTTCTGGGGCAGAGCATTCCATATATCCACCACTCTCTGGGTGAAAAAGTTTTTCCTCAACTCCGTTCTAAATAGCCTACCCCTCATTCCTGAACTGTGGCCTCTGGTTCTGGACTCACCCATCAGCGGGAACATGCTTCCTGCCTCCAGCGTGTCCATTCCCTTAATAATCTTATATGTTTCAATAAGATCCCCTCTCAGCCTTTTAAATTCCAGAGTATACAAGCCCAGTCACTCCAATCTTTCGACATATGACAGTCCGCCATCCTGGGAATTAACCTTGTGAACCTACGCTGCACTCCCTCAATAGCAAAAATGTCCTTCCTCAAATTTGGAGACCAAAACTGTACACAATACTCCAGGTGTGGTCTCACCAGGGCCCTGTACAGCTGCAGAAGGACCTCTTTGCTCTAATACTCAATTCCCCTTGTTATGAAGGCCAACATGCCATTAGCTTTCTTCACTGCCTGCTGTACTTGCATGCTTGCTTTCAGTGACTGATGTACAAGAACACCTAGATCTCATTGTGCTTCCCCTTTTCCTAACTTGACTCCATTTAGATAATAATCTGCCTTCCTGTTCTTACTACCAAAGTGGATAACCTCACATTTATCCACATTAAACTGCATCTGCCATGCATCTGCCCACTCACCCAGCCTGTCCAAGTCACCCTGCATTCTCATAACATCCTCCTCACATTTCACACTGCCACCCAGCTTTGTGTCATCAGCAAATTTGCTAATGTTACTTTTAATTCCCTCATCTAAATCATTAATATATATTGTAAACAGCTGCGGTCCTAGCACTGAACCCTGCGGTACCCCACTGGTCACCGCCTGCCATTCCGAAAAGGACCTGTTAATCGCTACTCTTTGTTTTCTGTCAGCCAGCCAATTTTCAATCCATGTCAGTACTCTGCCCCCAATACCACGTGCCCTAATTTTGCCCACTAATTTCCTATGTGGGACTTCATCAAAGGCTTTCTGAAAGTCCAGGTACACTACATCCACTGGCTCTCCCTTGTCCATTTTCATAGTTAATTCCTCAAAAAATTCCAGAAGATTAGTCAAGCACGATTTCCCCTTCGTAAATCCATGCTGACTTGGACCAATCCTGTTACTACTATCCAGATGTGTCGTAATTTCATCTTTTATAATTGACTCCAGCATCTTTCCCACCACTTACGTCAGGCTAACCGGTCTATAATTCCCTGTTTTCTCTCTTCCTCCCTTCTTGAAGAGAGGGACAACATTAGCCACCCTCTAATCCACAGGAACTGATCCTGAATCTATAGAACATTGGAAAATGATTACTAATGCATCCACGATTTCTAAAGCCACCTCCTTAAGTACCCTGGGATGCAGACCATCATGTCCCGGGGATTTATCAGTCTTCAGACCCAACAGCCTATCCAACACCATTTCAGGCCTAATATAAATTTCCTTCAATTCATCCATTACCCTAGGTCCTTTGGCCACTATTACATCTGGGAGATTGTTTGTATCTTCCCTAGTGAAGACAGATCCAAAGTACCTGTTCAACTCGTCTGCCATTTCCTTGTTCCCCATAATAAATTCACCCGCTTCTGTCTTCAAGGGCCCAATTTTGGTCTTAACTATTTTTTTCCTTTTCACATACCTAAAGAAGCTTTTACTATCCTCCTTTATATTCTTGGCTAGTTTACCTTCGTACTTCATTTTTTCTCCACATATTGCCTTTTTAGTTACCTTCTGTTGTTCTTTAAAAGTTTCCCAATCATCCGGCTTCCCACTCTTCTCCGGTCTTGGACAGGACAACTTCCATACCAGGTTGTGATGCACCCTAGAAGAATGCTTTCTGCAGTGCATCTATAAAAATTAGTGAGGGCTTTAGGGGACAGGCCAAATTTCTTTGGTTTTCTCAGGAAGTAAAGGCTCTGGTGGGTCTTCTTGGCAGTGAACTCTGCTTGGTTGGACCAAGTCAGGTCATTTGTGATATTGACCCCAAGGAACTTAAAGCTTTTGACCTGTTCCACTTGCGCACCACCGATGTAAATTGGGTCATGTGGTCCGCTACTCCTTCTGAAGTCAACAACCAATTCCTGCATCTTGCTGATGTTGAGGGATAGGTTATTGTCTTCGCACCATGTCACCAGGTTCTTAATTTCCTCTCTGTACTCAAACTCATCATTACCCAAGATACAGCACTGTAACAAGCCCAATTATAGTCATGTGATCAATTAACCTACTAACCTGTATGTCCTTGGAATGTGGGAGGAAACCATAGCACTGTAGGAAACCCATGTGGTCATGGGGAGAATGTACAAACTTCTTACAGACAGCAGTGGGAGCTTAAGTTACAGATCACTGATCTTTCACTACAAGATTCTGAGTTAAAGCACATTTGTTGTGCTAACTAAGCAGGAGAATCTCAATGATATTTCATGATCACCCACCAGCTAAACATTCTAACCACAGATTACTTAATCTGAGAAAACATTAAGCCATCCAGATAATTCAAATACAAATTGTCTCTTAATTCAGGATCAATGAGGAGGGAAGAAAACCTGACATATAAGAAGTACAAAGTCTAGAGTCATCTGGGTAAAATGAATCTGAAAACTAATGCTAGACTTTGTTAAAAGACTGGTAATGAAAAAACATGGTCTTAGAAATTATTTGGTATTATATCCAATATACATGTATGAAATGAACTTACTAGTGTCCAGTATAGCAGGCAGTGTGCATCTATCTGACAGTGGTAATAATTGAATTACTCTTCTAAAGAACAAACTTTATCAAGTGATAAATCTAGGCATATCAATGACTGATGAAACTCCATTCTGGTAAGTATGAAGTGATGCCTTTTGGGAGGTCTAATGAAGGCACCACATACATCATAAATGGATGGCCTTGTGGTCATTATTGACAAGGAACTTTTGTCTACAAGTCCATAGATCTGTAGAGGTGGTAGCACAGATAGATAAGGTGATGAAGGGGACATTTGGGATGCTGAGCTACTTGAGTTATTGTCACCTTCCTATCAGTATGAACCAGTCTGGCCATTCTCCTCTGACCTCTCTCATTAAAAAGGCATTTTCTTCCACAGAACTGCTGCTTACTGAATATTTTCTTGCTTTTTTGCGCCACTGTAAACCCTAGAGACTATTGCATGTGAAAATCCCAGAAGATCAGCAGATTCTAAGATACTCAGACCACCCCTTCTGGCACCAACAATCATTCCACAGTCAAAGTCACTTAGAACATATTTCTTCCCCATTACAATGTTTGGTCTGAACAACAACTGAACCCAGGTTTAAGGCACTGAATAAGAGGGTTAGAAGGGATCAGTGCAAAAATGTTTTAACCCAGAGGGTGTGCGCTGCCTGAGAAGGAAATAGAGGCAGGTATTTGAACAGAATTTAAAATGTAAGTGGACAAGTAGTCAGATCACCAAGGCATGGAAGGAAGGCTGTGAATCAAGTGATGGGAAATGAGATTAGTACAGATAGATACTTGGTGGTTGACATGGAGATTATGATCCCAAGAGCCCATTTCTCTACTGTATTACTCCACAGTTCTGTGACAAATTCCATAAAGGAAAGTAGTGACACCACTGCTAAAGACCTTGATGTACCAGGTTTCCTTCGGCATCCGAAGGTAGAGCGTTCCTATGAAACAGTTCGTAAGCGGGAATGTCATAAAGCGAAGAAGCAATTACTATTTTATTTATATGGGAAAATTTTGTGAGCGTTCGCAGACCCAGAAGTAACCTACCAAATCCTGCCAAATAACACATAAAACCTAAAGTAACAGTAACATATAGTAAAAGCAGGAATTATATGATAAATACACAGCTTATATAAAGTAGAAATACTTTTCCACAATCATTGCCTGAACTGTTCTCCGTAGCAAAAATCTCACGCAAGCGCCGTCGGCAAAAACACGGTGCAAGTGCTCCCCAGTAACCTTTAAGCTATGAAGCTGCCAAATCATACCAAATAACACGTAAAAATACACAGCCGATATAAAGTAGAAATAATGTATGTACAGTGTAGTATCACTTACCGGAATTGGGACTGCGCCGAGCACACTGATGACGGTGTGATAGGCTGAGTCATCAGAGTTTGGGTGTTGCAGTGGCCCCCACCCTCCAGGCCGCCGACCGATACCGATCCACGAAGCGGTAGCCGGGACGCACCCAGCACATCTTTAAAAAAGCTGAAATAAACAAGCTAATTAATTAGGTGCCGCCCGGCACGTAATTGTCGGCCCAGATCAGAGACGATTGCCGATTGCGGCCTGGGTGTTGGGGTGGTGCGACACTGGGGTGTCACCTCATCGTCGTCTGTTTCCATTAGAGCAGGCATCTCATCTTCTCCTATGACTGCCCGCCTCGATGTCGAAGGTCGAGGTTCATCGTCTGTTGTGGCTGATGTGGAAGGCTTGCTTGACTGCTGAGCCTCGTGCATTTTTCTATCATACAGTTCTTTGTAAGCACTCAAACCATCCTGCAAATATGCCCTAAACCTACGTACCCTTTCAAAATTAAAGTCGTACTTTATCATTACTCATTCGGTTTCGATTGTTATCCTTTCCTCTTCCGATTGCATCAGCTCTTCATCTATCAGTTCTTGGTCATGGATGCCAAAACCTCTTCAACATCATCTTCGTCAGCTTCCACAAGCCAAACTCACTTAGTCCTTACTTCGTTCACTACGATCAAAACACTTAATTATGTCTAGTTTTACGCTAAGTGTAACACCCTTACGAGCTCTTTCAGGCTTTTCCGATACCATAGAACTCATCTTGCAAACGGCAGCTCACAGGCACGTGTTTAAGCAATGCCAGCAAGAATGCCATTCCAAATCCGGGGAGAGCGGCTGCTCGGGGCGCGTGCTGCCTTTTATCGCACTCTGATTTTCTTCGCGCGCTGCTTTTTTCGTAACAGTGAAAACACCTTCTGTTAGCGAAAACAGGGTACTAATGTAGGTCTTTCGTAACAGTGAGGTTTCGTAAAGCGAACGTTCGAAAAGCGGGGGATACCTGTATTCCAGTGTGTCACCGAGGCTTCAAGAAGAGATTTCAGTGATGTTTGATGATAATTAAACATAGAAACATAGAAAATAGGTGCAGGAGTAGGCCATTTGGCCCTTCGAGCCTGCACCGCCATTTATTATGATCATGGCTGATCATCCAACTCAGAACCCCGCCCCAGCCTTCCCTCCATACCCACTGACCCCCGTAGCCACAAGGGCCATATCTAACTCCCTCTTAAATATAGCCAATGAACTGGCCTCAACTGTTTCCTGTGGCAGAGAATTCCACAGATTCACCACTCTCTGTGTGAAGAAGTTTTTCCTAATCTCGGTCCTAAAAGGCTTCCCCTCTATCCTCAAACTGTGGCCCCTCGTTCTGGACTTCCCCAACATCAGGAACAATCTTCCTGCATCTAGCCTGTCCAATCCCTTTCGATCTTATACGTTTCAATCAGATCCCCCCTCAATCTTCTAAATTCCAACGAGTACAAGCCCAGTTCATCCAGTCTTTCTTCATATGAAAGTCCTGCCATCCCAGGAATCAATCTGGTGAACCTTCTTTGTACTCCCTCTATGGCAAGGATGTCTTTCCTCAGATTAGGGGACCAAAACTGCACACAATACTCCAGGTGTGGTCTCACCAAGGCCTTGTACAACTGCAGTAGTACCTCCCTGCTCCTGTACTCGAATCCTCTCGCTATAAATGCCAGCATACCATTCTCCTTTTTCACCGCCTGCTGTACCTGCATGCCCACTTTCAATGACTGGTGTATAAGGACACCCAGGTCTCGTTGCACCTCCCCTTTTCCTAATCGGCCACCATCCAGATAATAATCTGTTTTTAAACGCAAACAACAGGAATTCTGCAGATGCTGGAAATTCAAGCAACATACATCAAAGTTGCTGGTGAACGCAGCAGGCCAAGCAGCATCCACAGAAAGAGGCGCAGTCGACGTTCCAGGCCGAGACCCTTCGTCCAAGGGTCTCGGCCTGAAACGCCGACCGCACCTCCCTCCACAGACGCCGCTCGGCCTGCTGCGCCCACCAGCAACCTTGACGTATGTTGCAATAATCTGTTTTCCTATTTTTGCCACCAAAGTGGATAACTTCACATTTATCCACATTAAATTGCATCTGCCATGAATTTGCCCACTCACCCAACCTATCCAAGTCACCCTGCATCCTCTTAGCATCCTCCTCACAGCTAACACTGCCACCCAGCTTCGTGTCATCCGCAAACTTGGAGATGCTGCATTCAATTCCCTCATCCAAGTCATTAATATATATTGTAAACAACTGGGGTCCCAGCACTGAGCCTTGCGGTACCCCACTAGTCACCGCCTGCCATTCTGAAAAGGTCCCGTTTATTCCCACTCTTTGCTTCCTGTCTGCTAACCAATTCTCCACCCACACCAATACCTTACCCCCAATACCGTGTGCTTTTAGTTTGCACACTAATCTCCTGTGTGGGACCTTGTCAAAAGCCTTTTGAAAATCCAAATATACCACATCCACTGGTTCTCCCCTATCCACTCTACTAGTTACATCCTCAAAAAATTCTATGAGATACGTCAGACATGATTTTCCTTTCACAAATCCATGCTGACTTTGTCCGATCATTTCACTGCTTTCCAAATGTGCTGTTATCACATCCTTGATAACTGACTCCAGCAGTTTCCCCACCACCAACATTAGGCTAACCGGTCTATAATTCCCTGGTTTCTCTCTCCCTCCTTTTTTAAAAAGTGGAGTTACATTAGCCACCCTCCAATCCTCAGGAACCAGTCCAGAATCTAACGAGTTTTGAAAAATTATCACTAATGCATCCGCTATTTCTTGGGCTACTTCCTTAAGCACTCTAGGATGCAGACCATCTGGCCCCGGGGATTTATCTGCCTTCAATCCCTTCAATTTACCTAACACCACTTCCCTACTAACATGTATTTCGCTCAGTTCCTCCATCTCACTGGACCCTCTGTCCCCTACTATTTCTGGAAGATTATTTATGTCCTCCTTAGTGAAGACAGAACCAAAGTAATTATTCAATTGGTCTGCCATGTCCTTGCTCCCCATAATCAATTCACCTGTTTCTGTCTGCAGGGGACCTACATTTGTCTTTACCAGTCTTTTCCTTTTTACATATCTATAAAAGCTTTTACAGTCCGTTTTTATGTTCCCTGCCAGTTTTCTCTCATAATCTTTTTTCCCCTTCCTAATTAAGCCCTTTGTCCTCCTCTGCTGAACTCTGAATTTCTCCCAGTCCTCAGGTGAGCCACTTTCTCTGGCTAATTTGTATGCTTCTTCTTTGGAATTGATACTATCCCTAATTTCTCTTGTCAGCCACAGGTGCACTACCTTCCTTGATTTATTCTTTTGCCAAACTGGGATGAACAATTGTTGTAGTTCATCCATGCAACCTTTAAATGCTTGCCATTGCATATCCACCGTCAATCCTTTAAGTGTCATTTGCCATGTCTATGTCTTTGGACTGGGGAAGGAAACCAGAGCACTCAGAGAAGACCCACGCACTCCACAGGGAGGACGTGCAGACGCCTTACAGACAGAACCAGATTTGAACTCTGAACTACAGAAAGTCCCGAGCGGCAATAGTGTCATATTAACCGCTGCACCGCCATGCAGTCTCCGATTACATATCCTGTAAAGATCTTATAGATTTCAATAAGGCCACCCCTCTTTTTTTCAATCTCCAAAGTATACAGATCCAAATCTTCAGCTTCTCACAATAACACAACACTCTCTTCTCAGGAATTAACATCTTATGGACTGCCTCCAAGGCCAGTATATCTTTTCTTAAATAACTGTACACAATACTCAAGGTATGACCTCAATCCCTTACTGTACAATAGTAATAGACCATCTCTAATATCAAACCTCCAACCCCTTATAATAATAGAGGTGATGGGTTAAGGAGGAAAGGTGAAAAGTTTAAGGGGAACATGAGGGGAAATTTCTTCACGCAGAAGGTAGTGACAGCGTGAAACAAGCTGCCAGTGCAAGTGGTGCACATGAAGGAGTTTGGATGGGTACCTGGATGGTCAGGGTATGGAGGGCTATGGTCCAGTTGCAGGTCGATGGGAGGAGACAGTTTACATGGTTCAGCATGGACTAGACGGGCCAAAGAGCCTGTTTTTGCTGTACTCTTCTATGACTCTATGATTTCATAAACATTTGATAATCTACCTTCCAAATTACTTGCTGCACCTGTCTGCTAATTTCTTGTGATTCATACACAAGAACTCGGAAATCCTTCTGTACTTCACTCATCTACAATTTACCCCCAGTTACTGTAGGTCATAGTCTGCCTTTATATTCTTCTTACTGAAATGCATGACTTCACACTTCTCACAATAGACTCTATTTGCTGAGTTCCGTCCCCACTACGCCGGATAATTTTGAAAACGCCGGTTTCGAGTAAAAACGACAGGCGTCCACACTGAGCGTTTTTCAAAATACCTCCGTCCACATTAGGTGGATATTTGGGCAAATCTCCTCCTACTGGGCATGCGCAGGACACAGAAAACAAGCGAAGAGGAAACTATATACTTAGTGCGCGTTTGTCCAGTTACAGAGTAGAAAAACTTCAAAGGAATTGCTCTTGGCTCTCGCGCAGGAGGACTTAAAACTTAAAAAAAAATACTGGAGCGTATGGAGGCAACCGACAGGGAGTTCACAGACAGTATGACCCAGCTGACGACGAACCTTGAAAAACTGACTAACTCTGTTGCAATAATAAAGTACCTTGTTAAATGTGTAAAACGTCTGCATCAGCGTTATCTTGTATTTCCATACAATGTTACATTAGGCTGTTACACATCTATTGTCAGAGAAGTACTTGCATAAATAGGTAAACCACCTTCATACAAGCAAGGATAGAAAACAGGGCGAAGTGAGTATACTTATTTATTCGGTAAGCTATGGGTCAAAGTACTTGGTGAGCACATTTCTAACTCTTCTGGCTTCAGTCTCCTTGCCGTCTGTTCTGAAATTGTTAGGTTACGTGGGGGGGCTGCGTTCAAGAAAACAACGAAATGCCGCGCTGAGGCCATCTGTTTCGGCACGTCTTGACAGTGTTTTGAAATAGTCAAAAAAGCTCACTTTACAATTTAACTCTCACGCCGTTCACACCGACTGCGCCTTATAACAGCTTGCGCAGTACCAAGCAGAAGCAGAAAAAAGCATTGTTGTGGCGTTGTCATGACAGCGTTTTTAAATCTCTCCGTTTACCCCGTACACACTACATCGGATATTCGGCGTTTTCAGATTTATTCACTCTGGAGAATGAATAAATTAAATGAATAAAAAATAGCTGGTATTTATGTACATTGGAGGGAGAAACTCTCCTGTTGCTCATGTCCTATGAACTCAATTTTTAAAAAAATTAATGTCAGGTTTGAGCTGTTCTGGACAATCACTTAAAAATAAAACCATACAAGAAGAAACAGGTAAGTGCCTACACAAGGGCAAACCTACCTACATGATTCAGGTTTCCAGCACCAGACTACAAAATCCTGCAAGAGAGATCTACAGATGATATGGTGATGAGCATATGAATGAAAATTACAGTAATGGCTTCTCGGCATTCACCAAATGCCACTGTATGTTTGTACAACATCTGTGGTTCTCAATGCACAGGCTAATCAAACACACACAGTGACCAGAATAAAACTCTTGAATTTAATAGAATTTAAAAGCTCTACGCTTCTTTTTGGATTCCAGACCTAATCAGTTCCACTCTACCACCACTCTGCTCCGTTTAGCGGAATTAGTCCTTACTCTTAATAATTTCTCCTTTTGCTCCTCCCATTTCCTCCAAACTAAAGGTGTAGCTATGGGCACCCGTATGGGTCCTAGCTATGCCTGCCTTTTTGTTGGGTTTGTGGAACAATCTATGTTCCGTGCCTATTCTGGTATCTGTCCCCCACTTTTCCTTCGCTACATCGACAACTGCATTGGCGCTGCTTCCTGCACGCATGCAGAACTCGTTGACTTCATTAACTTTGCCTCCAACTTTCACCCTGCCCTCAAGTTTACCTGGTCCATTTCTGACACCTCCCTCCCCTTTCTAGATCTTTCTGTCTCTGTCTCTGGAGACAGCTTATCCACTGATGTCTACTATAAGCCTACTGACTCTCACAGCTATCTGGACTATTCCTCTTCTCACCCTGTCTCTTACAAAAACGCCATCCCCTTCTCACAATTCCTCCGTCTCCGCCGCATCTGCTCTCAGGATGAGGCTTTTCATTCTAGGACGAGGGAGATGTCTTCCTTTTTTAAAGAAAGGGGCTTCCCTTCCTCCACTATCAACTCTGCTCTTAAACGCATCTCCCCCATTTCACGTACATCTGCTCTCACTCCATCCTCCCACCACCCCACTAGGAATAGGGTTCCCCTGGTCCTCACCTACCACCCCACCAGCCTCCGGGTCCAACATATTATTCTCCGTAACTTCCGCCACCTCCAACGGGATCCCACCACTAAGCACATCTTTCCCTCCCCCCCCCCCGCATTCCGCAGGGATCGCTCCCTACACAACTCCCTTGTCCATTCGTCCCCCCCATCCCTCCCCACTGATCTCCCTCCTGGCACTTATCCGTGTAAGCGGAACAAGTGCTACACATGCCCTTACACTTCCTCCCTTACCACCATTCAGGGCCCCAAACAGTCCTTCCAGGTGAGGCATCACTTCACCTGTGAGTCGACTGGGGTGATATACTGCGTCCGGTGCTCCCGATGTGGCCTTTTATATATTGGTGAGACCCGACGCAGACTGGGAGACCGCTTTGCTGAACATCTACGCTCTGTCCGCCAGAGAAGGCAGGATCTCCCAGTGGCCACACATTTTAATTCCACATCCCATTCCCATTCTGACATGTCTATCCACGGCCTCCTCTACTGTAAAGATGAAGCCACACTCAGGTTGGAGGAACAACACCTTATATTCCGTCTGGGTAGCCTCCAACCTGATGGCATGAACATCGACTTCTCTCACTTCCGCTAAGGCCCCACCTCCCCCTCGTACCCCATATGTTATTTTTATGCACACATTCTTTCTCTCACTCTACTTTTTCTCCCTCTGTCCCTCTGAATATACCTCTTGCCCATCCTCTGGGTCACTCCCCCCTCCTTGTCTTTCTTCCCGGACCTCCTGTCCCATGATCCTCTCGTATCCCCTTTTGCCTATCACCTGTCCAGCTCTTGGCTCTATCCCTCCCCCTCCTGTCTTCTCCTATCATTTTACATCTCCCCCTCCCCCTCCAGCTTTCAAATCCCTTACTCACTCTTCCTTCAGTTAGTCCTGACGAAGGGTCTCGGCCTGAAACGTCGACTGCGCCTCTTCCTATAGATGCTGCTTGGCCTGCTGCGTTCACCAGCAACTTTGATGTATGTTGCTTGAATTTCCAGCATCTGCAGAATTCCTGTTGTTTGTTTGAATTTAATAGTGCTCATAGTTGAATTGTTCATTACTCAGGTTGAATTCTTTCACTGGTTTGTGAAAAAGCTTCCAAGTTGGGAATCCTTTGCAAAATTAAAGGAAAGCTGAATCCTATTCGTTCATCATATCAAGTTTGGCAAGATTAAATTACGTGTATGGTTCTCTGCCTACCTTTTGGCTGTATTGATATGCAAATCTGTGGATCTTTAAACTAGCAATTACAAGACTATTTTCTTACTGATACAGAAATGAGAAAATGATTCCCCAGCAATAAATCTAGTTGAAGATAATGAAATCCCCTACAAATTATTTGTGAACGCAGCAGGCTAGGCAGCATCTCTAGGAAGAGGTGCAGTCGACATTTCAGGCCGAGACCCTTCGAAGGGTCTCAGCCTGAAACGTCGA
Source organism: Mobula hypostoma (assembly GCF_963921235.1). Classification (NCBI taxonomy): domain Eukaryota; kingdom Metazoa; phylum Chordata; class Chondrichthyes; order Myliobatiformes; family Myliobatidae; genus Mobula; species Mobula hypostoma. Next base: position 140,665,280 of record NC_086103.1, read on the forward strand.
CTGCACCTCTTCCTAGAGATGCTGCCTGGCCTGCTGCGTTCACCAGCAACTTTTATGTGTGTTGCTTGAATTTCCAGCATCTGCAGAATTCCTGTTGTTTACAAATTATTTGGCTTGCTTTGACAGAATAAAGGAGAACCAAGCAGTAGTTTTGATCTTACTACAATTGCTTCTTACTGTAGTTTTAGTAATAAAATTGGATAAGGAAAACAAAAACTAAACATTTGAGTTAAAAAAGCCGGGTTCATGTTGCCAATATTATATTCCTGTTTATTGTTTGCACTAATCTACCTACCCAAATTTAATATTTTTGATTAATAAGGATGACAGTGTATATCAATGTGTGCTTTAAAGAAATTAAGGAAAGAAGTTACAGAACAAATTTGGTTGGAGTCATGTCGTATCATTTTTGTTTCTGTCTCTTGGCCTGCTCCATTGCCAATACGATTGCAACCGTCTTTACCCCCAAAATCTGCTTTCGTTTTTATCATGTGCTCTTTGGTTTAAATGCTTTACTTACCACGAGCAATGCACTTTCAGTGCCCATGTTATTAGGTAATAAAGTTGGCACTGAGTGCAAGTTCATGGTCTTCTGCTGCTGTAGCTCATCCATTTCAAGGTTCGACATGTTGTGCACCCAGAGGTGCTCTTCTGCACACCACTGTTGAAATGCTTGGTTATTTGAGTTACTGGTACTTGAGCCAGTCTGACCATTCTCCACTGACACCTTTCATTAACAAGGCGCTTTCACCCACAGAACTGTCACTCTCTGGATGTTTTCTTTGTTTTTCACACCATTCTCTGTAAACTCTAGAGACTGTTGTGCGTGAAAATTCCATGAGGTCTGCAGTTTCTGTGATGTTCAAACTACACCATCTGGTACCAACAATTACTCCATGGTCAAGGTCACTTAGATCACATTTCTTCTCCATTCTGCTGTTCAGTCTGAACAACAACAGAACTTCTTGACCATGTCTGCATGTTTTTGTTCACTGAGCTGCTGCCACACGAATGGCTGATTAGATATTTGCATTAATATACAGGTGTACCTAATAAAGTAGCCACTGAGTGTGGTTACTATACAAATAGGAGAATTGCCTAAGTGTGTGATAGGATGTATTGTATTTTCCAGTTTATTAGTCAAGTACAAGAGTCCTTGTGATGGAATATCAAAATTAAAGAATATATAGCCAAAATGTGGCTCCTGTCGCATCATATCCATATTGTTTCTCTCAACGAGCAATCCAATTTTTCCTGCCCATCTGATTTTTCCTATGTATCCACAACTCTAATTACCTTTTGAATAGTAATACTGAATTTATTTCTATCACTATCTTAGGGAGCGGATTTCATTCCCTAACCACTTCAGGGGTAAAAAGGATTTGCTATACGTTGCCTCAATTCTTTGTCAAGTTTTTAAGTTTCTTTAAACTGAAGTTCAGTTTATTGTCATTCAACCATTCTGGTGGTCAAAGTGAGCCTTCTATGCTCTAATCCAGACAGAGTACCTGGCCAAGTACTGAAGACCTGTGCCGACTATAGACTAGTGTATTCATGGATATCTTCAACTTCTTGCTCCGGCAGTATGTGCTACCCACCTGCTTCAAGCAGTTTTCAATCGTACCTATGCCAAAGAAGAGTGTGGTTACTTGCTAAATGACTATCACCCAGTGGCACTTACATCAACAGAGATGAAGTATTTTGAGAGGCTGGTGTTGAAACATATCAGTTCCTATCTGAATGGCTACTTGGAGCCACTTCAATTCACCTATTGAGGCATCAGGTCTACAGCAGATGCTATCTATTAGCTCTTCACACAACCCTGGAACATCTGGACAGTGAAGATGCATACATCAGGATGTTGTTTATCAATTACAGCTCAGCATTTAATACCATCATCCCCTTTAAACTAATCAATAAACTCCAAGACCTGGGCCTCAATACCTCCTTGCACAATTGGATCCTGGGTTTCCTCACTTGTAGACCCCAGTCAGTTCAGAGTAGCAAAAACATCTCCTCCACAATCTCCATCAGCACAGAAGCATCACAGGGTTGTGTACTTAGCCCTCTGCTCTACACGCACCAATGACTGTGTGACTAAGTACAGCTGCAACACTATATACAAGTTTGCTGACCACACCACTGTTGTGAGCTGTATCAAAGGTCATGATAAATCGGCATACAGGATGGAGACTGAAAACTTGGCTGAGTGGTATAATAACAACCTCCCACTCAGTCAATAAGACCAAGGAACTGATTGTAGACTTCAGGAGAGGGAAACAAGAGGTCCATGGGCGAGTAATCATCAGAGGATCAGAGGTAGAGAGGGTCAGTAACCTTATATTCCTGGGTGTCACAATCTCAGAGGACCTATCTCGGACCCATCATATAAAGATTATTGTAAAGAAAGCACGACAGCACCTCTACTTCCTCAGGAGTCTGCAGAGGTTTGGCATGTCATCACAAACCTTGACAGACTTCTATAGATGTATGGTACAAAGTGTGCTGACTGGCTGCAATATGGCCTGGTATGGGAACACCAATTCCTTTGAGCAGAGGTGGATTCAGCCCAGTAAAACCCTTCCAACCATTGAGCACATCTACATGAAATCTACTCAGCTGTAGAAAAGCAGCACCCATCATCAACGATCGTCACAACCAAAGCCATGCTCTTTTCCCACTGCAGCCATCAGGTAGAAGGTACAAGTGCCTCCGGACTCACACCACCAGGTTCAAGAACAGTTACTACCCCTCAACTATCAGCTCTTGAACAAAAGGGGATAGCTACACTCATTTAAGAACTCTGTTATATTGTTATTTCATGCTCGTTATTTATTGCTAATTATTTATATTTGCATTTGCAGTTTGTTTACAGTTACTGTTCCATAGATTTGCTAAGTATGCCTGCAGAAAAAGAATCTCAGGCAGCACTCTGATAATACATTTTACTTTGAACTTTGAAGACATGTATAGCGCCAAACGATACAACATTCCTCTGGACCAAGCTGCAAGGGCATAAATCATAGAACTCAAACACATAACACATGAAGTAATATTACCACAACTAAATTGACAAGTAATAAGGCGGATTCATGACACAAATTAAAAAGTAAAAGGTATAACATTACTCTTGCTTCATGGTGATGAGACCTGGGTGGCGGCAGGGAGTTCAGTAGTCTCATGGCCTGGGGAGAAGAAGCTGTTTCCCTTTCTGACAGTTCTATTCCTAAAGCTACAGTACCTTCTGCCTGATGGTAGGGGGTCACAGAAATTGTTGAATGGATGGGAGGGATCATTGACAACTCTAAGGATCCTGCATTCACAGCGCTCCTGATAAATATCTTGGATGGGTGGAAGAGAGACCCTGATGATCCTCTTAGCTGTCCTCACAACCCTTTGTCCCTACAAATTCCCGTACCAGACGGTGATGCAGCTGGTCAGGACACTCTCAATAGTGCTCCTGTAAAAAAATTGATTAGAATGGGGGTGGGGACAGTCTCCCACCTCAATCTCCTCAAGAAGAGCTGTGCTTTCTTGACCAAAGAAGTGGTGTTGAGGGACCACAGATTTTTGAGTTAAATCTCATCTGTTATACCAGCCCTCTTGCTGCTGGTAAAGTACAAGGATAAGGCATATTTCATGAACTTTTTTTTTAAACAACTGAAACTCCATAATGTTCCTTTAAACTCTGGACAAAGCAAACAGAGGCCACAGGTCAAACTGAAACGTATTTCTAGATTTATTTATGTACTGGGATGCAGCATCATTGACAACGTCAGCAAGCATTTCTGATCTCCAACAGCACCTGAGGTGATGGCCACTTCAACCACTGTGATCCTTCTGGTGTTAATTGGGTAAGAGCTCTAAGATTTAAAGCCAGTGATGAGGAAGGAAAAGCAATATGTTTCCACGTGAGGATAATGCACAATTTGGAGGGGAAATTCTGTCATTCACATGCTACTCTATAGAATAAGCAGCAATTTGTTTACCAAGATGTCTCATAAGGAGAGAATGTTCAACCATCACAATAAATTTCAGTCATTATTTTGCAAATGAAAGATTATTTTGACTTTGTTATGTAGTTCATAGACATTTAGCTCCTCAAGGTTCTAATGCAACTTATTGCCACTAGTGATAACACTTCAGTGAGAGAAATTAAGTGGAAGATGTGGTTATGCTATGATATAATCAACATATGACTCATTTGCTGTGTGGGTGTATAAAAGTTGGTAGGATGGGTGTGGGTTGCAAAGAATAAAATAATCATATGTTCATTTATAGTTGGGTTAAATGATGATCCTGGAATGGATTTCAATGATGATTTGTAATTCAAAAACAGTTTTAACTTGTATAGAATAAAATCACTCAAACAATGCCTTTTACTGTCATTTCAGTGTGCCATTCCCATTACTAATTTCTTATCAAAGGCATTTTTTATAATATACCAAGAGCTATTTGCTGATATACTTCAAATAATGAGATGTAATACTTCTGAGAGTTTTTTTTATATGATATGCCCACTTCTTGTTACGACCATAGGGGCAGAGCCTGAAGACACACTCTCAATGGTTCAGAAACACCTTCTTCCCCTCCAGATTACTGAACGGTCCATAACCCCATGAAAACTACCTCATTGGTCCTTTTTTTAAAAAAAAATTATTTATTTTTGTCATTCGTAGTATCTTTTATGTCTGCACAGTACTGCTGTCGCAAACAACAAATTTCACGTCATATAAATCAGTGATTTGGCTCCTCCCATTTCCTCCAAACTAAAGATGTAGCTATGGGCACCCGTATGGGTCCTAGCTAAGCCTGCCTTTTTGTTGGGTTCGTGGAACAGTCTATGTTCCGTGCCTATTCTGGTATCTGTCCCCCACTTTTCCTTCGCTACATCGACGACTGCATTGGCGCTGCTTCCTGCACGCATGCAGAACTCGTTCACTTTATTAACTTTGCCTCCAACTTTCACCCTGCCCTCAAGTTTACCTGGTCCATTTCCGACACCTCCCTCCCCTTTCTAGATCTTTCTGTCTCTGTCTCTGGAGACAGCTTATCCACTGATGTCTACTATAAGCCTACTGACTCTCACAGCTATCTGGACTATTCCTCTTCTCACCCTGTCTCTTGCAAAAACGCCATCCCCTTCTCGCAATTCCTCCGTCTCCGCCGCATCTGCTCTCAGGATGAGGCTTTTCATTCTAGGACGAGGGAGATGTCTTCCTTTTTTAAAGAAAGGGGCTTCCCTTCCTCCACTATCAACTCTGCTCTTAAACGCATCTCCCCCATTTCACGTACATCTGCTCTCACTCCATCCTCCCACCACCCCGCTAGGAATAGGGTTCCCCTGGTCCTCACCTACCACCCCACCAGCCTCCGGGTCCAACATATTATTCTCCGTAACTTCCGCCACCTCCAACGGGATCCCACCACTAAGCACATCTTTCCCTCCCCCCCCTCTGCATTCCGCAGGGATCGCTCCCTACACAACTCCCTTGTCCATTCGTCCCCCCCATCCCTCCCCACTGATCTCCCTCCTGGCACTTATCCGTGTAAGCGGAACAAGTGCTACACATGCCCTTACACTTCCTCCCTTACCACCATTCAGGGCCCCAAACAGTCCTTCCAGGTGAGGCATCACTTCACCTGTGAGTCGACTGGGGTGATATACTGCATCCGGTGCTCCCGATGTGGCCTTTTATATATTGGTGAGACCCGACGCAGACTGGGAGACCGCTTTGCTGAACATCTACGCTCTGTTTGCCAGAGAAAGCAGGATCTCCCAGTGGCCACACATTTTAATTCCACATCCCATTCCCATTCTGACATGTCTATCCACGGCCTCCTCTACTGTAAAGATGAAGCCACACTCAGGTTGGAGGAACAACACCTTATATTCCGTCTGGGTAGCCTCCAACCTGATGGCATGAACATCGACTTCTCTAACTTCCGCTAAGGCCCCACCTCCCCCTCGTACCCCATCTGTTAATCATTTTTAGGCACACATTCTTTCTCTCACTCTCCTTTTTCTCCCTCTGTCCCTCTGAATATACCTCTTGCCCATCCTCTGGGTCACAACCCCCCCTTGTCTTTCTTCCCGGACCTCCTGTCCCATGATCCTCTCGTATCCCCTTTTGCCTATCACCTGTCCAGCTCTTGGCTCCATCCCTCCCCCTCCTGTCTTCTCCTATCATTTTGGATCTCCCCCTCCCCCTCCAACTTTCAAATCCCTTACTCACTCTTCCTTCAGTTCGTCCTGACGAAGGGTCTCGGCCTGAAACGTCGACTGCACCTCTTCCTACAGATGCTGCTTGGCCTGCTGTGTTCACCAGCAACTTTGATGCGTGTTGCATGATAAATCTAATTCTGATTTTGAAAATAAATCTTAGTTAATTGATACAAAATAACAGAGAGCATAAAATCTCTAGCAAAACTGGTGTTTGGTAAAGTGGATTTGTTCAATCTGGCTTTGAGTCCACTGCCTTGGTATTTCTTGGTGGGAAAATAGATGAAAGGAGATAAGATCATATTTCTGTTGATTGTCAGATTCTTGTACTTTTGCTCTTAAAATAAAACTAGATTGATTTGACAAAACAAAATTATACAATTTTTCTTTCTCATACTGATAACTGAAGTATAATTGACATATGATGAGTATTTAACTAAAATGAGTTTAAAAGAAAAGAAATGCAAACAATGTTTAAGAGATGGGAGACACAAGAGACTACAGATGCTGGAATCTGGAGTAACAAACAATCTGCTAGAGGAACTCAGTAGGTTGAACAGCTGCTGTGTAAGAAAAGGAATTGTTGATGTTTTGGGTCAGAAGATTAAGGAGATAACATATTTCAGACAGGACACTGTAAAACTAAAAAAAAAACAGAAATCTGATTGTGTACCACTTTCTTTTCAGCACTACATAAACGAAGCAATTCTGCATTTCTATGTTGGATTATGCCAGAACAGGAACCTGACCAGAAACTTCCTGTCTGAATTCACACCTGTTCTGATGTTTCTTCCAATAAATACTTTCCTTTCAACATACACAAAACGCTGGTGGAACGCAGCAGGCCAGGCAGCATCTATAGGAAGAAGTACAGTCGACATTTCGGGCTAAGACCCTTCATCAAGACTGTACTTCTTCTTATAGATGCTGCCTGGCCTGCTGCGTTCCACCAGCATTTTGTGTGTGCTGCTTGAATTTCCAGCATCTGCAGATTTCCTCGTGTTTGTGTTTTCAAATACTTTCCCTTTAGGAGGATTTTGCATTTAGATGTCTTGCTCATCCTTTGGTCTGATCTTTAGATTTCTCTTCAGATGAACTTTCTACAGAGGCACAATTAAGAGCATCCTGACTGGCTGCATCGCTGCCTAGTATGGGAACTGTAGCTCCCTTAAACGCAGGACTCTGCAGAGAGTGGTGCAAACAGCCCAGCGCATCTGTAGTTGTGAACTTCCCATGATTCAGGACATTTACAAGGACAGGTGTGTAAAGAGGGCCCGTAGGATCATTACGGACCCAAGCCATCCCAACCACAATCTATTCCAGCTGCTACCATCTGGGAAACAGTACCACAGCATAAAAGCCAGGACCAACAGGCTCCAGGACAGCTTCTTCCACCAGGCCATCAGACTGATGAACTCGCGTTGATTTGAGTGTACTCAATATTATATTGACTGTTCTATTTATTATAAATTACTATGATTGCACATTGCACATTTAGATGGAGACATAACATAAAGATTTTTACTCCTCATGTATGTGAAGGATGTAAGAAATAAAGTCAATTCATTAAATGTCTAGGGAGAGAGCCATCCACCTTTGTAGAAAAAGAAGGCTCTGTTTCTCTTCTTGTGGCCTGACCTACTGTGTATTTCCTGTTTTTATTTTAGATTTCTAGCAAATGCATTTTTAGAGCCACTTATCTTTGTTATCCTCTGATCTCTCAAATAATGGAACAGCAGCAGTCAATTTCAACAGCGGAATCCAACAACTGTAACAGTTGCAAGCACTCAGAACACATGGCTTGGTCGCTCTTGGTCTAATTTGAAGCATCAGTGTTACAATTTATAATGCATATGATTATTTTTATTGTCCAGTCAATAGTCTGACAGTGTTCCAATTGTTTTATTTTCTTTGTTGTGAAAAATGGAAAATCCAGAATTGGTTAACCAGTACACTGTGACATTTCCTTTCCTTGTTTGACAGGAGGGCTTCAGGAAGTCTTCTGCCTTCCCACTATAACTGACGGCTGGGAGGTACTTGGAAACGCTGAGCAGAACCTGCTTTTACCTCCTCTTCTGTGAAAAAATTGCTTGATCTCTGGGAGTTTTCCAGTGATCCATGGTATCCTAACAAAGAAGATCATGCAAGTTAACACTGTATTTTCAAGATGAACTCATATTATTAGACTTCACCATTTTATTTTATCTATTTAGGAAGTTTCTTATATTCACTTATTTCCCTCAAAATTGAATCTTGAAGTTCAGTGGCCACGTTGTCCATCCAAGTGGAATACCCTAATTCTATATATCAGGTCAAGATCACAAAAACTGGGCACACTGCCTTTGCCGGAACACTACATATACAGTGGTATGCAAAAGTTTGGGCATCCCTGGTCAAAATTTCTGTTACTCTGAATAGCTAAGCGAGTAGAAGATGATCTGATTTCCAAAAGGCATAAAGATGACACATTTCTTTAACATTTTAAGCAACATTACTTTTTTATTTCTATCTTTTACAGTTTCAAAATAACAGAAAAGGAAAAGGGCCCGAAGCATAGGTTTGGGCACCTTGCATGGCAGTACTTAGTAACACCCCCTTTGGCAAGTATCACAGCTTGTAAACGCTTTCTGTAGCCAGCTAAGAGTCTTTTAATTCTTGTTTGGGGGATTTTCGCCCATCCTTCCTTGCAAAAGTCTTCTGGTTCTGTGAGATTCTTGGGCCATCTTGCATGTACTGCTCTTTTGAGGTCTATCCACAGATTTTCGATGATTTTTAGGTCAGGGGACTGTGAGGGCCATGACAAAACCTTCAGCTTGCATCTCTTGAGTTAGTCCATTGTGGATTTTGAGGTGTGTTTGGGATCATTATCCTGTTGTAGAAGCCATCCTCTTTTCACCTTCAGATTTTTTACAGACAGTGTGATGTTTGCTTCCAGAATTTGCAGGTATTTAATTGAATTCATTCTTCTCTCTACCAGTTAAATGTTCCCCATGCCACTGGCTGCAACACGAGCCCAAAGTATGATCGATCCACCCCCGGGCTTAACAGTTGGAGAGGTGTTCTTTACATGAAATTCTGCACTCTTTTTTTCTCCAAACATACCTTTGCATATTGCGGCCAAAAAGTTCTATTTTAACTTCATCAGTCCACAGGACTTGTTTCCAAAATGCATCAGGCTTGTTTAGATGTTCCTTTGCAAACTTCTGATGCTGAATTTTGTGGTGACGATGCAGGAAAGGTTTTCTTCTGATGACTCTTCCATGAAGGTCATATTTATGCAGGTGTCACTGCACAGTAGAACAGTGCACCACCACTCCAGAGTGCTAAATCTTCCTGAAGGTCTTTTGCAGTCAAACAGGAGTTTTGATTTGTCTTTCTAGCAATCCTATGAGCAGTTCTCTTGTAAAGTTTTCTTGGTCTTCCAGACCTCAGCTTGACCTCCACCATTCCTGTTAACTGCCATTTCTTAATTACATTACGAACTGAGGAAACAGCTACCTGAAAACACTTTGCTATCTTCTCATTGCCTTCTCCTGCTTTGTGGGCATCATTTATTTTAATTTTCAGAGTGCTAGGCAGCTGCTTAGAGGAGCCCATGGTTGCTGATTGTTGGGACAAGGTTTGAGGAGTCAAGAGTGTTTATAAAGCTTTGAAATTTGCATCACCTGGCCTTTCCTAACGATGACCGTGAACAAGCCATAGCCCTAACAAGCTAATTAAGGTCTGAGACCTTGGTAAAAGTTAGCTGAGAGCTCAAATATATTGGGGTGCCCAAACTTTTGCATGGTGCTCCTTTCCTTTTTTCACTCTAAAATTGTACAAAACAAATACACTAACCTTGCTTAAAATGTTGAAAAGCATGTTTCGTCTTTTAACTTCATGACTTTTGGAGATCAGTTCATCTTCTACTCACTTAACTATTCACAGTAACAGAAATTTTGACCAGGGGTGCCCAAACTTTTGCATGCCGCTGTACATCTATCAAATTAGCTTTTGACATATTTTTGTATGATAATTTTAGATCATAACAATAGGTATTATCAAACTGTTTCCACATAAATTTGATTTAATTAACTCATGAGGAATGTGCATTGAACCATTACTGTAGAGTACAGCCAAAACAACATGGAATCAGAACCACAATTTCTAAATTTTCAAATCAAATCCCCAAACAAAATGTCTAAATTTGCATATGGTGCCATACTGAAGAATAGTTAAGACTGAGGAGGGTATTAACAACATGCAAAATGGGGCAAATTAAGTTTAACACAGATAAGTACAAGGATAAATACAGTCCTGCTTATGCGACCTCTGATGCCAGGCAGAAAATCTCTGAGGAGTATTGATCATGGCTAGGGTCATCCAGCTTGAAAAGACTCTGCTCAGAAGAAGGCAATGGCAAACCACTTCAGTAGAAAGATTTGCCAAGAACATCAAATCATAGAAGGACCATGATTGCATACACATAATGAATGAACAAAATATAAGGTAGTATGTTTTGTTATGAAGAATAAAGAGGCCATTTATTACTTGGCAGGTGCAAGTCCAGTCAAAAAAGGGGAACAAGTGTATCAGTTGAATACAAACATACAAGATTCTAAAGGTTACACTGTAGATTAGCAAGCCATAAAAAAATATGTACTTGTAGATCATGAAGAAGAAGAAGAAAGCCCTTAACTCCCAGTGGAGTTATTGGGACGCCGTCATGACAGCATTTTTTTAACAGGCTTTCCTATTTTTACGAGGCCAAGTTGCTAGCTCAACACTCAACCCAGCACGGATGGAAAGTGTGCAAGGGAGCCAGCTGGATTCCAACTCGGGAGCCTTCACTCCGAAGTCTGGTGCTGATGCCACTACGCCACCAGCCGGCCTACTGCAAATCATGCAGGAGATTACTTCCCAGAGAGATAGATTTGCAAAAAGGTAAGTTTTGTTCAACTTATATTGAACTTCGTCTAGACCATGTTAAATTATAACGCATACAGTTCTAGCCCCATATTATAAGGATACAGAGCTATCCAGAGATTGCATACACTTACAAAGGTGCTGCCAAAAATGTGAGGGTATGCAAAAGCAGAAAAAGAACATATTAACTCCATTTTTTTGCTTGGAAAAAGACTGAGGGGTAAAGTAATACAATTCTAAAATTTGTAAAAGATTTTGATGAATAGATACAGAGATTGTTTCGATTGTGAGGAGGAACGTAACTTGATGGTATTAATATGAAGTAATCCATGGCATATTCAAAAGAAATATCTTTACAGAAAGAGTAACAACAAAATAGACCTTATACCCACAGAAATTGTTAAAGTAAATAGTTGAGTGTAAAGGGAAGCCTGACAGGCAGAAGATCAATACTAATCACAATTCAAAGTAAATTTATTATCAAAGTTCATATATGCCAGCAGATGCTATCCTGAGATTCATTTTCTTGCAGGGATTCACAGTAGAACCAAGAAACACAATAGAATCAATGAAAAATGACACACAAATAAAGACTGACTAGCAACCAAAGGTTTCCAAGGTTTCAAAGGTACATTTAATGTCGGAGAAATATATACAATATACATCCTGAAATGCTTTTTCTTCGCAACCATCCACAAAAACGGAGGAGTGCCCCCAAAGAATGAATGAGTTAAATGTTAGAACCCCACAGCCCTTCTCAGCTCCCCCCTCCCTTGCGTAAGCAGCAGCAAGCAAAGTTCCCCCCTCCCCTACCAGTAAAATAAAAGCATTGGCACCCACCACTGAGCACTCATGCGTGCAGCAAAGCAACAACAAAGACACAGACTTGCAGTACCCCAAACACTACTCGTTCACCCAGTATTCGGCATACCATAGGCTCTCTCTCCCTATTAAGGGAGAAAGAGGTGTCTCCATTTCACAGCGAGAGGGGAGACATAACAAACAACTCGCTGATTTACGATGTTAAAGGTCCATTGTGTCACTTTTTCTGAGCTCTGTGCTCAAAGATCTCAGATCTCTGGGCAGACAGCCAGAGATCTTCTGTCTACCATGACACACCATTTTCCTGCCGGGACACCGACTTTCGGGCTGTCCGCCTCCAGAGCCAAGAGATTCCGGAAATCTGAAGGTGAGCTAATCTCTTGGGCCGCATCCTTGGCATATTGAATAACGGCCAGTTGTGAAACCCTGAGAATGGGTCCCATTCCCGCAAAAAAAAACGAAGTCAGCGTGTAACTCCAGGTCAGGGTCTTTAGAAGAACTGTGAAAGGGAAAAATAGAGATTTTAAGGATGGAAATAGAGCTGTTTCCAAAGATGCAAGTAAAGGAGTCGCCGTTAGGCGCCATTGTCTCCTCCTAAGCTCCTCTGTAAGCAAAGTGCAAAAGCATCGAAACCTGGGCCTCTGTACCTCTGTCTGCAACTGGATCCACAATTTCCTTATCAGGAGACTACAATTAGTAATGGATTGGTAATAACGTCTCTTTCTCGCTGACAATCAACACAGGCACACCTCATGGATGTGTGCTTAGCCTGCTACTCTACTCTACTCTACTCTATACTCAGGACTGAGTGGCTAGGCACACCTCAAACACCATCTATAAATTCACCAATGACACCGCTGCTGTTGGCAGAATCTTAGATGGTGCCAAGGAGTTGTACAGGAGCGAGAGATCGGCTGACTGAGTGGAGCCACAACAGCAACCTTGTCAGTCAGACTGAGGAGTTAATTGTGAACATCAGGAGAGGGAAGTCAGCAAAACATACACAGGTCCTCACTGAGGGTTCAGCAGTTGAAAGGGTGAGCAGCTTCACATTCCTGGGTATCAACATTTCAGAGAATGGGCCCAACGCATTGATGCAAAAATGCCAGCAGCAGCTCTGATTCATTAGGAGTCTGAAGAGATTTGGTATGTCAGACACTTACAAATTTCTACAGATGTACGGTGGAAAGCGTTTTGACTGGCTGCATCACAGCCTGGGATGGAGCCTCCAAACTACAGGATCACAAGAGCATTGAAGACCCAGCCAGTTCCATCACGGATACAGCTCTCTCCACCACCAAGGATATCTTCGAAAGGTGGTGCCTCAAGAGGCAGCATCCATGACTGAAGCCTTTACCATCCGGGATAGGCCTTCCATCATTGGGGAGGAGATGCAAGAGCTTGAAGATCTATACCCAACATTTTAGGAACAGCTTCATTGCATTCCCTCCTTAGCAAGTATAAGGTTGTTAAGGTACAGAGATAATAGAATACAATATCCAGGTTGGGTCTCAGCTAGGCCCTACAATAATGTATAGCTTTAATCAAATCCTCTTGAACTAACATACCATTTGCCTTCTTAATTTCCTGGTGGACCTACACGTTCTTACAGTGACATATGTTAGGACCCAATCCATCCCATGGGTGCTCTGTGCACCCAATGATCTGTTGGATCTTCCAGTTTCTTCCCAAATCTCAAGCACCTGAGTGTGGCATGGTACTGGCTACTGTAAGTTACTCATCAGTGAACTAAAGGGCAAAGGAATCAAAGGGGAGTTCATGGCTACATGTATGTATCTGAGAGAAAACAAATCACAGAACTTTCTTTCTTCTCTTTTTCAATCTTTTTATTAGTTTCATAAAATATAAACATTACATAATAATAGTACAAAGTTATTGGGAATACTTTGTTATATTTAACATGAGTAATTATAAAACCAAATAGTGCTTAATTGACAAAATTCCCAATCATATAGGATACCAATGAATAATACAGAACAAAAAAAATCTAGACAAAAATCATGAAAAAGGAAAAAAAAAAGTAACCCCCTCAAATCCTCCAGAACGAGGGGTCACAGTTTGAGGATAAAGGCAAAGCCTTTTAGGACTGAGATTAGGAAAAACTTCTTCACACAGAGAGTGGTGAATCTGTGGAATTCTCTGCCACAGGAAACAGTTGAGGCCAGTTCATTGGCTATATTTAAGAGGGAGTTAGATATGGCCCTTGTGGCTACGGGGATCAGGGGGTATGGAGGGAAGGCTGGTGCAGGGTTCTGAGTTGGATGATCAGCCATGATCATAATAAATGGCGGTGCAGGCTCGAAGGGCCGAATGGCCTACTCCTGCACCTATTTTCTATGTTTTCTATGTAAATCAAAACTAATCTAAACAGAATTAATCAACTAAACTAAAAAAAAGACCTGGGCTGTTTTAACATCGTACAAATGGGAGAAAAGAAAACCTTAGTGTCGACGACTCCGTTCCTCTCAACCAACATTTCAGAGAAGTAAAATAAGTTTGGAAATGGTTTAACCTCTTCAGCTCGTCGGATGATTGCATTTCTTACTTTAATGGCTAGAAGGTCCATTTTGCTGAATTGGAAAGAGATTAATCCTCCTACTATATTTCACTGGTTTTCACAAACTATGTTGTGTTTAAATTTGGAAAAAATTAGAAGTGTGGTTTATGACCCTTCCAGTAAATTTGAAAAAACTTGGAGGCCATTTATTCAGCATTTTCATATGATGTAATTTGACCATTTCCAAATCACAGAACTATAGGGTAATTAAAAGAGTAAGTGGGACTTTTGGGATTGGTGCTGGGAGTCAGCATGGGGCCAAAGGACAGAAGGGCGTTTCTTCTGCACCATAGATTCTGATCATGCTTAGTGATGGGCGCACCTCATCTGAATGCCTAAGCAGGAATTCTGCCTCACACCACCATAAAGGCAAGCAATTTCTGAGAAGATATGGGATGTCCACAAAGCTTCAAATGCAGTATCCTCACTAATGGAAAATCCAGATTAAAATGGCCAAATGCACTTCAGTGCCAGTCATAAGCAAAGCATACCAGCAGAAGCGCATATTAATTCAGTCCAATCAACTTTCTTTACCTATTCCACCCCTGCCTCCCCCCCCCCCCCCGCCATTCCCCATCTCAGTACCTAGTCATCCCGAATCTGGAAGGTCTGCCATTACGGAGGAGTGAGGTGATGCAAGACTTGTCCTCACGTTAACTTTGAATATAAAATCCTCCCATCACTTGGCACACAATACCCTCAAATAGTATAGTTAATACTGGAATAAATAGGCTACTGAGCAGCCGACTCCCAGGCTAGAGGCGTATGTCCAATGCTAAAGGTTCTGTAGGGAAGGGCACAGTATAGGCTGCTCCAGCTAACGCACTTAGAGGGGCCGAGTTGTGTGGGGGAAAGCACCCTCAGCCATGAAAGGGTAATCTTAAGGAGCCAGGTGAATGGCAATGGTACTATATATGATCTAATTTCTATTTGAAGCTTACCGACCACGAATGTAAACGTTTTTGCACAGTTTGTATATTTTATCGTGAGTAAAGTCTATTTTGAAATATATACTTAAAAATACCTCCAGTACCTCCACACCAAGTTTGAACAATGAACCCAGGAGACTCAGGCTGAATTTGACACCCGATCTCGCCGCGCTCGCACCCGCGAGTGGCGCGTTCCCGTCCCCTCAAGGCGGGTGACGTCAGCACGTAGCGGAGAGCACGCGGTGGCAGTGGCCGGCGGCTTCTGTGAAAGAGGCGGAAACAGGTATCAAACGGAATCGAAGTGCTCGACAGGGACATGGCAGCTAGTGGGCGGCTTCTGTTGAGTTCGCCGCTGAGGTGGTTGCGATACTCGGGCTGCTACAAGAATCGAGGCCTGGTTTTGTCTGGAGGAGCCCGGGAGACTGGCAGCGAGGGCTCTGGCCGACGTTTGCTGTTCACGGCTGCCCCGTTGCAGAGGTGAGTGAAGTACAACGTTGGCGCAGGGCTTGGGGTGGTCGGCGTTTGTTGAGTAAGGCCAAGGTAACTATGGAAATTAATGTGTTACGGAGGGGTATTGAAGACTGACAAATCATCACGCATAAAACTCGGCAGGCCGGGCAGCATCTACGGAAGAGAGTAAACAGTCAATGTTTCGGGCCGTGATCCTTCATTAGTATTTTGTGTGTGTCGCCTTAGGATTTCCAACATTACTTGGGACGTTGGCCATCAGCGTGAATAGGTCTGGACCTTAACCAAGGTCGTGTCTTCCGCAATTGAACATACAAATTTGCAAAGCCGTTATTCAAACAAGAGCCGAGGACATTGACACCGAAATACTCGCTTTGGCTTCAACAAAGGTCACTAAATATATTTGTCTGTCCCATTATCGCGTTTTTGGATCATTATTTCTGCTTCTGAGGCAGTCATAGAGGACTACAGCTCGGAACCAAGACCCTTGACCCATCTAGTCGGTGCCGAATTGTTATTCTGCCTCATTCCTTTGGACCCGATCCTGGACCATAGCGCTTTCTATCCCTTCCGTCCATGTACCTTTCTTAAATGTTTCAGTCGAACCCGCATCTACCACTTCCACACTCGCATTACCCTCTGAGTGAAGAACTTCCCCCTCAGGTTCCTATTAAATGTTTCACCATTCACCCTTGTGACCTCCTTTCTCAATGGAAAAAGGCTGCTTATGTTGACCCTATCTACACCCCCCCCCCCCCGCCGTGGGGTGGAGATGCACCAAAGGACATGTCAGGCACTCCTTCCCTTAGCTAGCCTGCAGGTCACCCTTGGGCAAGGTGTAGCCACTGCTTAGCACACTCCCTACACTCCTCCCCCCCCCCCCACCGGGTTATGTGACCACTGGTGCCAGGTAGATGATCTCTGAGGAGGACTGATAATGGCTGAGGTCACCTGTGTGTAAGTCACTACCCTGAAGAAGGCAATAGCAAACCACTTATATAGAATATTTTGCCAAGAACAGTAATGGTGAAGTCCATGATTGCCCATGTCATACAATATAGCACATGGATGATACCCCTCATAATTTTGTATACCTCTATCAAATAGAAACATAGAAAACCTACAGCACAATACAGGCCCTTCAGCCCACAATGCTGTGCCAATCATGTACCTACTTAGAAATTACCTGAGGTTACCTATCCAAGAGTCTCTTAAAAGACCCTATCATTTCTGCCTCCACCACTGTCACAGGCAGCCCATTCCACACACTCACCACTCGCTGTGTTTTTTTTAAAAAAAACAACTTACCCCTGACATCTCCTCTGTACCTATTTCCAAGCACCTTAAAACTGTGCCCTCTTGTGTTAGTCATTTCAGCCCTGGGAAAAAGCCTCTGACTATCCACACAATCAATGCCTCTCATCATCTTATACACCTCTATCAGGTCACCTCTCATCCTCCGCTGCTCCAGGGAGAAAAGGCCGAGTTCACTCAACCTATTCTCATAAGGCATGCTCCCCAATCCGGGCAACATCCTTGTAAATCTCCTCTGCACTGTTTCTATAGTTTCCACATCCCTCCTATAGTAAAGTGACCAGAGCTGAGCACAGTACTCCAAGTGGGGTCTGACCAGGGTCCTATATAGCTGTAACATTACCTCTTGGCTCTTGAACTCAATCCCACGGTTGATGAAGGCCAATGCACCATATGCCTTCTTAACCACAGTCAACCTTCACAGCAGCTTTGAGTGTCCTTTGGACTCGGACCCCAAGATCCCTCTGATCCTCCACACTGCCAAGAGTCTTACCATTGATACTATATTCTGCCATCATATTTGACATACCAAAGTGCACCACCTCACACTTATCTGGGTTGAACTCCATCTGCCACTTCTCAGCCCAGTTTTGCATCCTATCAATGTCCTGCAGTAACCTCTGACAGCCCTCCACACAACCCACAACACCCCCAACCTTTGTGTCATTAGCAAATTTACTAACCCATCCCTCCACTTCCTCATCCAGGTCAATTATAAAAATCACAAAGAGAAGAGGTCCCAGAACAGATCCCTGAGGCACACCGCTGGTCACTGACCTCCATGCAGAATATGACCTGTCTACAGCCACTCTTTGCCTTCTGTGAGCAAGCCAATTCTGGATCCACAAAGCAAGCTCCCCTTGGATCCCATGCCTCCTTACTTTCTCAAGAAGCCTTGCGTGGGGTACCTTATTAAATGCCTTGCTGAAATCCATATACCCTACATCTACTGCTCTACCTTCATTAAGGTGTTTAGTCACATCCTCAAAAAATTCAATCAGGCTCGTAAGGCACGACCTGCCTTTGACAAAGCCATGCTGACTATTCCTAATCATATTATGCCTCTCCAAATGTTCATATGTCCTGCCTCTCAGGATCTTTTCCATCAACTTATCAACCACTGAAGTAAGACGCACTGGTCTATAATTTCCTGGGCTATCTCTACTCCCTTTCTTGAATAAGGGAATAACCTCTGGAACCTCTCCTGTTCCCGGTGGAGGCGACTTCTGGTAGCGCTCATGGTGTGAGGTCGTGTTTTAGATGCGCTCCATTACCTCTGATCTTTATCCTATGATCAGCTACATTTAAGCTAACTTTTAAGGCATCGACCTTAACAATACCTCGGAGTTGATTATCATTATATATTTGGACCCTTTTAAGGTCCGGTATGTCTAAGAATGGGAAATACGCCAAACCTTCTATCAGACCGAAACTTACCAAACCTGCTCCTGTTGTTGAACCAGCGGTAACTATGCAAGCTATATCTGATTTGATTCATGCAGAGATTTCATCTAAACTGGAGAGAATTGTCGATGATACTGAGAAGCTGAAAACAACTATTGCTGAACGTCAGACTGCCATATCTAAGTTCCAAGTTTATACGCAACAGAATGAACTTCAAATGGGAAAAATTGAAGAAGCAATTAGTACAATGAAGAAACAACTTGAATTCCTTACCTTTAAAAATTCTGACTTAGAATACAGAATATGTCGTCAGAATTTAAGAATTATCAGACTAAAAGAAGGCGTGGAATCTGAAGACCCTATTAAGATTTTCTCTCAACTTTTAAAAGGTTCTTTCTCCACCGTGTTTCCTGATCAACCACCACTGTTCGACAGGGCTCATAGAGTTCCATCGTATTCATCTAAGTCAGACAAGCCTTGGCATGTTATTATTGAATTCATTATTTTCAGGACAAAGAAAAGTTGCTTCGTTTTGCTTGCCCTAAAGGCTACATTGATTTCTCGGATCTCCACTTTCGATAGGTGGAGGATTTTAGTAAACAGGTTCGCGACCAACGTCTTCGTTATAGATCTGTGATGGAGGAATTCTACAAGATGGATTTAAAACCAGTTCTGCTATATCCCTCACGTTTGAGGATCTGAATGTCTGATCGGACTCTCCGTCGGATGCCCAGAGCTATCTGGATCAACTCTCGCTTTCAACATCCTAATCACACTGTTAAATTATCAGTGTCTGATTGGAGGGTATTAAATTGTCTGGTGTTATTTTTTTTCTTTTATTGCTCTATCCGAGGGCAGGAATTTTTTTTTGTTAAATTAATATGGCTCCCAAACTCTCTTATTTTTAACTGTGTCATTTCTTCTTCTTCCCTGGTGATTCTGGGTGGCCACTCCCACAGCATCATTTTTCGTACGTGCCTGGAGGCCTTAAACTTAGTAATTTTTTTGCTACTGTATGCAGATATTTCATCTCTTTTCCTAACTATACCATTTGGTGAATGTTAACGGTTTTTTTAATATATGTCTAATTTTTTTTTGCATTATATCTTTTCCGTTTTAGTCAGTGTACTTTATTTTTTTCACTTTTCTACTATTTTTCAACTTTAGTTGATCTTTTTTATATATACACTTTTCTATTGAGCATTTATCGGAAGTCATGGGGGTAGATTTAGTGCTTGCTTCTATCTGGCTGGTCTATTTTAGGTTTAGCTTTGGGGCTATGGGGCGGGGTGGGGGGGGGCTTCACTTTTTAGTTTTTTTTCCTTCTTGGGCTACTCATTATTGAAGTATTTTTCGTGTCGTCTTTCTCATTATCTTCTGTTTACTCTGTTCCCTTTCTGGGTTCATGGGTTGAATCTATTGTCAATCCTCCCTTTATTTGAGGGTTGACTTTAGAGGTTATGGATTCTACTATTAATTTTGTCTCTTGGATTACTAACGGTCTTAATCATCCAATTAAAAGGAAAAAAATCTTAAGTATTCCAGAGACTTAAAGCACATATCTTAATTGTACAAGAGACCTGTGTGTGGAGGGGGGACAGATTACATTTTTTTAAATTCTAGAAGGGTGAACGATACCACTCAAATTCTAATGCCAAAGTTAGAGGAGTAACTATTTTCATAGATCCCTCAATTATATTTGTGCAACAGGATATTATCTCTGATCCGAGTGGTAGATTTTTACTGGTTAGTGGTTTACTTTTTAATAAAAAGGTAGTTCTGGTTAAAGTTTATGCTCCTAACTCGGACTGTCCGGAATTTTATAAATTTTTATTTAATATGTTTCCAAATTTGAATGAATTTACACTAATTTGGGGCAGAGATCTTAATACTTGTTTATCCCCACTATTGGACCGTACGGCCCCTATATGGACTGCACCCAGTAAACCTGCAACCTTGATTAATTCATTAATTTCTTTGAGATTCGGGGTCGACGGACATTTGGCAGTTTTTACATCCCCAGGAAAAAGACTTCTCTTTTTTTTCACATGTTCATCATTCTTACTCAAGAATTGATTTTTTTTTTATACACTCTCGTCTTATTTCTTCAGTAGTTAAATGTGAATATGACTCTATAACCATTTCAAACCATGCTCCATTTAAGCTTTCTATTAAATTACTGGCCAATGCTCATAACAATAGACAATGGTGTTTTAATTCGCTGTTGCTTCAGGACTCGGACTTTGTTAACCTCTTGAAGGAAGATTGATTTTTTTTTACAATTAACAGTACAGAGGATATATCCATGAACACCCTTTGGGATTCCTTCAAAGCTTATATTCGTGGCCAGATTATTTTGTACTCTGCTGCTTTGAAGAAAAGGTTGAAGAAGGAAGAGCTTGCTTTTGTGGACAAGATTAAGGAAATTGATAAATATGCTGTAGCTCCTTCTGAGAAGCTGTATAAACAAAGAACTGAACTTCAAATGGAACACAGTTTATTACTTTTGTCTTCTATTGCAAATCAATTAATGAAGATGAAGTCAATTTTATATACATAGTGACAAAGTTGGTAAACTTTTGGCTAATAAGTTGAAGACTAACTCCATTAAACTTCAAATTAATCAGATTTATAATCAAAAAGATCAACTGACGTTTGATTAAGCTGAGATCAATCAATCCTTCTTTGATTTTTATTCCTCTTTATATCAACGAGAATCTCCACGAGATTCTAAACGTATGTGTGACTTTTTGGATAACCTAGACTTCCCTAAGATATCACACGATATATGCTCTATGTTAGAAACTTCCTTTACTACTGATGAGATTAAGAATGTTCTTTTTTCTATGAACTCGGGGAAAGCTCCTGGCCCCAATGGGTTTACCATGGAATTTAAAAAATTTTTTGCATCCTCATTAGTTCCCTGGATATCCAGGGTTCTGGAGGCCTCACTAAAACTTGATAAACCACCAGAATCCTTTTATAGAGCATTGATTTCTTTAATACTAAAGGATAAAGACCCCGCTCAATGCGCGTCTTATAGACCAATATCCTTGTTAAATGTTGACTCCAAGATTTTTTCTAAATTATTAGCAAATAGACTAGAAAAAGCATTTCCCTATATTATTTCGGAAGCTCAAACGGGTATTATTAAGAATCGCTATTCCTTTTATAATATTCGTACACTTTTAAATATTGTCTATATTCCGTCACAAACTCATCCTGAATGTGTCATTTCCCTAGACGCTGAAAAAGCCAGGGTTGGATAGCCCTATTTATTTAAGGTGCTTGAAAAGTTTAACTTCAGCCAGAAATTTATATCCTGGATTAAGTTGTTATACCATTCTCCTATGGCGTCATTTCGTACTAATACTCAAAACTCACCTTTTTTTCCCTTTATTTTGAGGTACCAGACAAGGGTGTCCCCTTAGCCCTTTATTATTTAATATAGGGCTACATGTGAGCCACATGGAGGGGATATTGCTGGGCTCACAGAGTCCATCACTGATTACATCAACTTCTGTGTGGACTGCAATGTTCCAACACGAACTGTCCTTTGTTATTCAAATAACAAGCCATGGGTAACAAAGGACATTAAGGACATCCTGAACGCTAAAAAGAGGGCATTTAGAGATGGAAATAGGGAGGAGCTGAGGGCAATACAAAGGGACCTGAAAGCCAGGATCAGGGAGGCTAAAGACAGGTACAGGAGGAAGCTTGAGTGGAAACTCCAGCAGAACAACATGAGAGAGGTCTGGAGTGGGATGAGGACCATCATTGGGTTCTGGCAAACTAGCAACAGAGGAGCTGAAGGCAGTGTGGACAGGGCCAACGAACTTAACCTGTTCTTTAACAGATCTGACATTGTGACCCCTGCCCATCCCCCACATGAGTCATCTGTTGTTGGCCCCCAACAAACACTTATTCCACTCTCCCCTCCTCACAGTCCCCCACCCTGCTCTCATGACTATACCCCTTCCCCACACAAAACCACCTTGGTGGGCTTCACAGCTGAACAGGTGAGAAGACAGCTGAAACGTCTCAACCCAAGCAAGGCTGCAGGACCGGATGGTGTCAGTACCAGGGTGCTCAAAGCCTGTGCCCCTCAGCTACGTGCAGTACTTTGCCATCTCTTCAACCTGAGCCTGAGGCTCCGGAGGGTTCTTGTGCTGTGGAAGACGTCCTGCCTCGTCCCTGTGCCGAAGACGCCGCGCCCCAGCGGCCTCAATGACTGCAGTCCGGTGGCATTGACCTCCCACATCATGAAGACCCTGGAGAGACTTGTTCTGGAGCTGCTCCGGCCTATGGTCAGGCCACACTTAGAACCCCTCCAGTTCGCCTACCAGCCCCGACTAGGAGTTGAGGATGCCATCATCTACCTGCTGAACTGTGTCTACGCCCACCTGGACAAGCCAGCGAGCACCGTGAGGGTCATGTTTTTTGACTTCTCCAGTGCGTTCAACACCATCCGCCCTGCTCTGCTGGGGGAGAAGCTGACAGCGATGCAGGTGGATGCTTTCCTGGTGTCATGGATTCTTGATTACCTGACTGGCAGACCACAGTACGTGTGCTTGCAACACTGTGTGTCCAACAGAGTGATCAGCAGCACTGGGGCTCCACAGGGGACTGTCTTGTCTCCCTTTCTCTTCACCATTTACACCTCGGACTTCAACTACTGCACAGAGTCTTGTCATCTTCAGAAGTTTTTGGATGACTCTGCCATAGTTGGATGCATCAGCAGGGGAGATGAGGCTGAGTACAGGGCTACGGTAGGAAACTTTGTCACATGGTGTGAGCAGAATTATCTGCAGCTGAATGTGAAAAAGACTAAGGAGCTGGTGGTGGACCTGAGGAGGGCTAAGGCACTGGTGACCCCTGTTTCCATCCAGGGGGTCAGTGTGGACATGGTGGAGCATTACAGATACCTGGGGATAGGAATTGACAATAAACTGGACTGGTCAAAGAACACTGAGGCTGTCTACAAGAAGGGTCAGAGCCGTCTCTATTTCCTGAGGAGACAGGTCCTTTAACATCTGCTGGACGATGCTGAGGATGTTCTACGAGTCTGTGGTGGCCAGTGTGATCATGTTTGCTGTTGTGTGCTGGGGCAGCAGGCTGGGGGTGGCAGACATCAACAGAATCAACAAACTCATTTGTAAGGCCAGTGATGTTGTGGGGATGGAACTGGACGCTCTGACGGTGGTGTCTGAAAAGAGGATGCTGTCCAAGTTGCATGCCATCTTGGACAATGTCTCCCATCTACTACATAATGTACTGGTTGGGCACAGGAGTACATTCAGCCAGAGACTCATTCCACCGAGATGCAACACAGAGTGTCATAGGAAGTCATTCCTGCCTGTGGCCATCAAACTTTACAACTCCTCGCTTGGAGGGTCAGATACCCTGAGCCAATAGGCTGGTCCTGGACATTTCCTGGCATAACTTACATGGTACTATTTAATTATTTATGGTTTTATTACTATTTAATTAGCTATGTTGCAACTGTAATGAAAACCAATTTCCCCCGGGATTAATAAAGTATGACTATAGCATTGGAACCACGAGCAATTGCGATTTGAGAATCTCCTAACGTTATTGGTATATCTCGTGGGTTAAAGTCTCATAAAGTATCACTTTACGCTGATGACTTACTCTTGTATATTTCCAATCCTCAAAAATCTATCCCAGCAGCTCTAGATCTATTAGCCCAATTTAGTCTTTTTTCAGGATACAAATTAAATCGTAATAAGAGTGAACTTTTCCCTATTAATAAGCAAGTTCCCTTATATCAGAACCTGCCATTTAGACTGGTTAATAATCATTTTTCATGTCTTGGGATTAAAATTACCTGTAAACATAAGGATCTATTTAAGGCTAATTATTTACCCTTAATTGACCATATCACACAACTTTCCTTTAAATGGTCTCCACTTTATTTAACTAACTGGTCATATTAATGCTGTTAAGATGTTTATTCTGCCAAAATTTTTATATATATTTCAGGCATTACCAATTTTTGTTCCAAAATCTTTTTTTGACCTCCCCCTCCCACTTTCAAATCTCTTACTAACTCTTCCTTTAGTTAGTCCTGACGAAGGGTCTGGGCCTAAAACGTTGACTGTACCTCTTCCTAGAGATGCTACCTGGCCTGTTGCGTTCACCTGCAACTTTGATGTGTGTTGCTTGAATTTCCAGCATCTGCAGAATTCCTGTTGTTTGCGTTTTCTAAAATTTCTTCATTTATTTGGCAAAATAAAAACCCGAGGTTGGGTAAAATACATCTGCAGAAAGCTAAGAGAGATGGAGGCTTGGCATTACCTAACTTTAGATTTTATTACTGGGCAATCAAAATTGAACACATGAAATTTTGATTACTTGACCAAGATACACTACCCATTCCTAAATGGGTCGTATTGGAATTACAATCTGTCCAAGACTATGCACTTGGTTCTATATTAGGATCTTCTCTTCCTTCCGATTTGAAACAGTATAAGCAGGTTTGCAACCTGATAGTTAAACATACCTTACGTATCTGGTTTCAATTCCGAAAATTTTTTGATCTTAATCAATTTGTGCTAGCGATTCCTATTATTGGCAATATATTTTTTCTCTCCTCCCCTATGGACCGTGCCTTTCAAATTTGGAAGACTAATGGTATATCACGGTTTTCTGACTTATTTTCAGATGGCTCCCTTATGTCTTTTGAACAGTTATCTGATAAATACAATTTACCAAGAACACTTTTTTAGATACTTGCAAGTTAGAAATTTCCTAAATACCATACTCTCTTCCTTTCCGGTGTTTACCCCCCCCCCTCAAACATTTTAGACGCTATCATTGACCTTAACCCGTTTCAGAAACGTGTAACAGCTATTATTTATAATATCATGAAATTTAGGAAAGCTCCATTTGACAAAATTAGGACTGACTGGGAAAGGGAATTGGGTCTTACTATCCTGGCTGAGGACTGGGCCCATATTTTACAACTTGTTAATACTTCCTTTATCTATTCCAAACACTCTTTAATTCAATTTAAAGTTGTCCATAGAGCACATATATCTAAAGATAAATTAGCTCGCTACTACTCTCATATTAACCCTCTTTGCGATAGATGTCATGGGGAGAAAGCTTCCTTGACCGACATGTTTTGGTCTTGTCCTACTCTGGAAACATTTTGGAAAGACATTTTTAATATTATCTCAAAGGTTTTGAATAGTGATATTTCTCCCCATCCTATTACTGCTATCTTTAGATTACCTAAAACTTCTAGTAATTTACCCCCCTCAGCCTGTAGAATGATTGCATTTCTTACTTTAATGGCAAAAAGATGTATTTTACAACATTGGAAGGAGATTAATGCCCCAACTACATTTTATTGGTTCTCTCAAACGATACTGTGTTTAAATTTAGAAAAAAATCAGAAATAATCTTTATGATACTTCAGTTAAATTTGAACAGACCTGGAGATCATTTATTCGATATTTTCATTTAATGTAACTTTTTTTTCTCTCTGACCATAGATACATTCCCTTCGTGGATTTTATCTGTCATTAGTGGAGGTCGGGTTTGAGGACGCGATTGTTTAATTGTTTAAAGTCTACAATATACCTAGTTAGCCCATTGCTTTGCTTTGTTAGGTTAGTTGCACGGTAGGTTTTTTTTTCATTCTATTAGGTATATATGAAATATTAGTGTACAATTATATTACCTTGTCATTCTATAATTAACATACATTGTATTTTTTTGTATTAATATTACTTTTATACTTGTATCCTAACAATGTATTGGTTGCTATATGTTTTACTCTTTGTGTACTAATTTAATAAAAAGATTTAAAAAGAAAGGAATCTCTCCTGTTCCCATTGATGATGGAAAGATCATTGACAGAGGCTCAGCAATCTCCTCACTTGCCTCCCACAGTAGCCTGGGGTACATCTCAACCGGACTTGCCCAACTTGATGCTTTCCAAAAGCTCCAGCACATCCTCTTTCTTAATATCTACATGCTCATGCTGTTCAGTCTGCCGTAAGTCATCCCTACAATCGCCAAGATCCTTTTCTGTAGTGAATACTGAAGCAAAGTATTCATTAAGTATCTCTGCTCTCTCCACCAGTTCCATACACACTTTTCCACTGTCACACTTGATTGGTCCTATTCTCTCACATCTTATCCTCTTTCTCTTCACATACTTGCAGAGTGCCTTGGGGTTTCCTTAATCCTGCTCGCCAGGGCCTTCTCATGGCCCCTTCTGGCTTTTCTAATTTTATTCTTAAGCTCCTTCCTGGTAGCCTTATAATCTTCTAGATCTCTATCATTACCTAGTTTTTTGTTCTTTTCTTAAGCTTTTCTTCTTGACTAGATTTACACCAGCCTTTGTGCACCAGGGGTTCCTGTACCCTAACATCTTTTCCCTGTCTCATTGGAATGTACCTATGCAGAACGCCATGCAAATATCCCCTGAACATTTTCCACATTCCTCCATGCATTTCCCTGAGCACATCTGTTCCCAATTTATGCTTCCAAGTTCCTGCCTGATAGCTTCATGTTTCCCCTTAATCCAATTAAATGCTTTCCTAACTTGTCTGTTCCTATCCCTTTCCAATGCTATGGTAAAGGAGATAGAATTGTGATCACTGTCTCCAAAATGCTCTCCCACTGAGAGACCAGGTTCATTTCCCAATACCAGGTCAAGTACAGCCTTCCCTCTTGTAGGCTTATCTACATATTGTGTCAGGAAACCTTCCTGAACACACCTAACAAACTCCACCCCATCTAAAGCCTTTCTTTGCTCTAGGGAGACGCCAGTCAATATCGGGGAAATTAAAATCTCCCACCATGACTATCCTGTTCTCTCTATTTGCTCCTCTATGTCCCTCTTATCATTGGGTGGCCTATATATAAAAAAAAACCCAGTAGAGTTATTGACCCCTTCCTGTTACATACATCAAAGTTGCTGGTGAACGCAGCAGGCCAAGCAGCATCTATAGGAAGAGGCGTAGTCGACGTTTCAGGCCGAGACCCTTCGTCAGGACCCCTTCCTGTTCCTAACTTTCACCACAGAGACTCAGTAGACAATCCCTCCATGACTTCCTCCTTTTCTGCAACCGTGACACCATCTCTGATCATCAATGTCGCGCCCCACCTCTTTTGCCTGTCTCCCTGTCCTTTCTGAAACATCTATAGCCTGGCACTCTAAGTAGCTATTCCTGCCCCTGAACCATCCAGGTCTCTGTAATGGCCACAACATCATAGGTTCAAGTACTGATCAAAGTTCATTCGCTTTGTTCATGATGCTTCTTGCATTAAAATAGACACATCTCAAACCATTGGTCTAAGTGCATCCCTTCTCTATCACTGCCTATCCTCCCTCACACACTGTCTCCAAGCTTTCTCTGTTTGTGAGCCAACAGCCCCTTCCTCTGTCTCTTCAGTTTGGTTCCCACCCCCTAGCAATTCTAGTTTAAACTCTTCCCCAATAGCGTTAGCAAACCTCCCTGCCAGGATATTGATCTCCCTCTGATTCAAGTGCAACCCGTCCTTTTTTGTACAGGTCACGCCTGTCCCAAAAGAGATCCCAATGATCCAGAAATCATTCTGAAGGATGTCCTGAAAACAGACTACAGGGAGTTAGGAAGGAAGTTGAGAAGCAGGACCTCAAAGGTAATAATCTCGGGGTTACTGCCTGTGCCACGTGACAGTGAGTATAGGAATAGAATGAAATGGAGGATAAATGTGTGGCTGTGGGATTGGGGCAGGGATTCAGATTTCTGGATCGAGGGCTATGGGTAACCTAGGTAACTTCTAAAGTAAGTACATGTTCGGCACAGTATTGTGGGCCGAGGGGCCTGTATTGTGCTGTAGGTTTTCTGTGTTTCTAAATCTGAATCCCTGCCCCCTCAGCCACACATTTATCCTCCACCTCACTCTATTCTTGTAGTCACTGTCGTGTGGCACAGGCAGTAATCCCAAGATTGCTACCTTTGAGATCCTGCTTCTTAACTTCCTTCCTAATTCCCTGTAGTTTGTTTTCAGAACCTTCTCCCTTTTCCTACCTACGTCGTTGGTACCAATATGTACCACGAACTCTGGTTATTCACCTTCCCACGTCAGGATATCACAGACACGATGAGAAACATCCCAGACCCTGGCATCTGGGAGGCAAACTACCATCTGCGTTTCTTTCCCCCCCTCATTCTTCTACACTCCAGGGAATAAAGTGTTACTCAACCTAGAAACGTCTTCAGATTTTTGAGCGATATAGGGATCAACCAAATACAGCAGTTACACCAAGGTGAAGCTGTGCTACAGCTGTTTTCTTTCTGCACTTTTGTACAGATTAGAATGCTGGCTCATGACAGATAGTAACCTTGCTGAGCTGTCGTCATTCCACACCATGAGCCTCCAGAAGATCCTCTGTACTTTGTGGCCAAGAAGGATCTCCAACCACCCACTACTCCTTCAATGTCATCAAGAGGTCATGGCCACAACCATCATGAGGAAACGTTGGAGATGGATTAGGCACATGATGAGAAGACAGGCCAATGCCATCAGCAAGACAGCACTTCATTGGACCCCTGAAGGGTGGAGGAAACGCAGGAGACCAAAGACAGCTTGATGCTGTACTGTAGAGGCAGAAATGAGGACAGTGAACCACACCTGGAGCACAATAGTGAAGATGAACATGAACAACCAGAAATGGAGGACCTTTATTGCTTCCTAAACACTAGCAGTGTGACAGGCAATATGGTGGTGATGTTACTCACCTTTTCCTATAAGTCAGGCCCTCAAGTCCCAGCAACATCTTTGTAAATTTTCTCTGCACTCTTTCAATCTTATTGGCATCTTTTCCATTGGTAGGTGACCAGAACTGCACATAGTACTCCAAATTTGGCCTCACCAATGTCTTGTACAACTTCAATATAACATCCCAATTCCTGTACTCAATACTCTGATTTATGAAGGCCAGTGTGTCAAAATCTGACCTTACAACACTGTCTATTTATAATGTCACTTCCAAGGAATTATGGATCTGTATTCCTGGATCCCTCTGTTGCTCAACAGTCCTCTGTCCTCCACCATTCACTGTGCAAGTCCTACCCTTGTTTGTCCTCCCAAAGTGCAACACCTCACACTTGTCTGCATTGAATTGAATTAACTTTATTTCTTATATCCGTGACATACACAAGGAGTAAAAAATCTTTATGTTGTGTCTAAATGTGCAATGTGCAGTTTATAGTAATTTGTGATAAATAGTATGTCACACACAGACACCTTCCTCTGGCAGCAGCAAGTGAGATATTGGTAGAGGGTGCTGAACACCCCCTTGCCTTCCACACTCACCTTGATAATTTCAATATTCGTCAGCACTTCAATCACTGAGATATGGAGTCAATCATGGCTTGTGCCCCATCTCCAGTATGCCTCAGGGAACTCCTGAGCAGACAATTTGGGAAAACATTTAATTGGAGTGGGAGGAAATATGGTACTATTAGGCAGAACTTGGGAACAGATGTTCTTAAGGAAATGCACAGCAGAAATGTGACAAATGTTCAGGGAACATTTGCATAGCATTCTGCATAGATATGTTCCATTGAGGCAGGGAAAGAATGTTAGGGTAAAAGAACCATGGTGCACAAATGATGTGGAAAATCTAGTTAAGAAGAAAAGAAAAGCTTGTGAAAGTTTCAAGAAACTAGGTACTGATAGAGTTCTAGAAAATTACAATGTTGCCAAGAAGGAGTTTAAGAATGAAATTAAGAGAACTAGAAGGGGCTGTGAAAAGGCCTTGGCGAGGATTAAGGAAA
Source organism: Mobula hypostoma (assembly GCF_963921235.1). Taxonomy (NCBI): domain Eukaryota; kingdom Metazoa; phylum Chordata; class Chondrichthyes; order Myliobatiformes; family Myliobatidae; genus Mobula; species Mobula hypostoma. The sequence goes on from NC_086103.1 coordinate 140,695,727, forward strand.
ACCCCAAGGCATTCTACAAGCTGATTATGTTTATTTACAGTCAATCAAAGGAACACGGCAACATACACTGGATGAATTCCTCTGTCGATAACCATTATGAACTAATACAGTTTTATAGTTCTGTGGTATTATTGGTAGTGTTCTAATTTGTTCTGTATTCCATGTCGTAATTTGTCTTTTTTTATTCCTTTTTACTATTTCTGTGTAAATTCAGCTAATTGGAGAAGTTGCTTAATTGGGCTAGAATGTACTGGTCCACACCTTGGTGTGAACGCTGTACTTGTTGATCCCAAAGTGTACGAAATAACCAGATTCCACTGTAATATGATGTAAACATAGATATCACCAACTTGTGTTAATTTCTCCTTCCTCCCCTTTCTCTCTCATTCCATTCTTCATCCTGGCTCCCCTTTTACCCTTTCTCTTCTCACCTGCCCATTGTTACCCATTGGTACCCCGTGAACAACACGACCAAGGACGTCATCCTCCAGATGTTCATGAAACTACTTCTTTCACTTTCTTTACGTATTTTTCTTTCAAATGTGGTTCTGTTACTGTTGGAGCCTGTGATCTGCATTTTGGTGGTGTGCTTTCGGGCCCATTGAGCGGTCTGTTTTGCTGTCTCTGAGGGTGTTCCCTGAGGCATGTGGCCTTGAAGTCAAGAATCCTGGAGACGGGGTATGAGCCCATGATCGACTCCATATCTAGCTGATTAAAGTGCCTAGGAATATTGAAATTATCAAGGTGAGTGTGGAAGGGGAGGAGGTGTTCAGCACCCTCTACTAATTTCTCGCTTGCTGCTGCCGGAGGAAGGTGTCTGTGTGTGACGATCTCCCTCTCCGTCGTTCCCTGTGTTCGGATGGTCTGTATCTCTCCCTCGATGTTGTTGGAGGATTTGGATTTTGGGCAAGGTTTCATTGATGCTTTTTCTGGATTGGACTCTGTAGTTCAAGTTATGATGTGTTTCTGGTTGCTCTATTTTTTTGTTGCTATTTTGGGCGATTTTCATTCGGGACGGTCTGCAAACACTGAATATGCCTGGACTCTTTTGATTTTGTTTTATATTCTGTGTTTATCACGCTTTTTTTTGGGTTGCCATTTGTGTCATTTGTTTTTGTTGTCTTTGGGGGGGGGAGTTGATTTTTTTTTCTTTGAATGGATTCCATGGTTTGTTTTCTTTGTTTCGTAGCTGTCTATGGGAAAGACAAATATCAGGGTTGGATACTGCATACACACTTTAATAATAATTGTACTTTGAATCCTTCCCTTTCTCCAATGGTCCACTGTCCTCTTCTATCAGATTTCATCTTCAGCTCTTTTTATCTCCTCCAGCTATCACTTCCCAACCTCTCACTTATCCCTCCTCCCCCACCCACCTCCCTCCTCACCTGGCCAATTAAATGCTTTTTCTTGCAGTGATGAGAAAGTTTTGATGCAAGACAATGAGCAGATTTTATCCCAATTTCCTCCCCACCGTTAAACATGTCTACACAGAGTGCTGTGACACGAAGGCAAAATCCATCATCAGGGACCCCTATTACCCAGGTCGTGTTCTGTTCTTGCTACTGCCATCAGGAAGAAGGTACAGGGGCTTCAGCACTCGGCAGCAGGTTCAGAAACAGCTCTTGAACCAGTGAGGGTAACTTCACTCAACTGTGCTTGCCTCCTCACTGAACTATTCCAACAACCTATGGACTCACTTTCAGGTTCTTGATATTTTTAGCTTATTTATGTATCATTTTTTTTGTATTTGCACAGTTTGTTGTCTTTTGCACATTGGTTGTTTGTCCATCCTGTTGAGTGCGGTCTTTCACTGATTCCATTATGGTTCTTGGATTTATTGAGTAGCCCACATGATAATGAATCTTGGGGCTGTATATACTTTGATAATAAGTTTGCTTTGAACTTTAAACTTTTTGAACCTTGAAGTTTTTTTTAAACCACTATTTAAATTTGTATTGTGCTGGTACTGTGTCGGTATGACCATATCTTGCTGTCACTCATATACTTCGTAAAGAACAATTGTTTATGATTTCATCCATTTAGCTTCTCTCCAATTCACTTTACTGACAGTTATTGCTAATACTGGGATCAGATAGATCTGGGGTCGTTTTTAATTCTATTTGGACAATTTGTATTGACCTGGTTTATCTGAAGGTGAGGTCTTTGGTGGCTCAAGTTAATAGAAACTTTATCTGAAAACTTAAAAATAGCATTTAGAGCCAGTGGTTAAGCTTTGATGGTTAGTGACGGTGTAAAATGAAATGCTTCAAATTTTTAGGATATTATAACCTAATCATAGACTTGTAACCTCTAATTCTTAAAACAAATTCTTGTTCTAGCCATCATCAAAGTTTTATAAACTAATTCATTGTTCTTTGGCATTTCATTATTTCTGGAAGCATAGACATATTAGAATACAAGTTTTCCACAGGCTGTCATAGCAAAGACCAGTAAAACAGCTTCTAAAAGGCACAGTGGATGAAGAGTAACAAGTTTAAAATTTTCTCTTTCCCTTTATGGGTAGAATTCAGTAATATGAAATTTCTAATAATACTCAGTATTTTTAAGTGCAAGTAAATCAATTGAAATACTGTGACATTAATGATTTATTGGTTTAAAAACTTGAGAATCCTTATCTTCTGAATTTCTGAAAATCAAAAAAAATATATAACCATATAACAATTACAGCACGGAAACAGGCCATCTCGGCCCTTCTAGTCCATGCCAAACTCTTACTCTCACCTAGTCCCATCGACCTGCACTCAGCCCACAACCCTCCATTCCTTTCCTGTCCATATAGCTATCCAGTTTAACTTCAAATGACAACATCGAACCTGCCTCAGCCACCTCTGCTGGAAGCTCGTTCCACACAGCTACCACTCTCTGAGTAAAGAACTTCCCCCTCATGTTACCCCTAAACTTTTGCCCTTTAACTCTTAACTCGTGTGCCATTAATATTGAATGATATCTAATTATAAATATTCCTATCTTTAAATGCACCTACCCTGTACTTCTCAATCGATCAACATTAGTATCTCAAATCAGAAACAAGAGAAAATCTGCAGATGCTGGAAATCCGAGCAATACACACACAATGCTGGAGGAGCTCAGCAGGCCAGGCAGCATCCATGGAAAGAAGTACAATCTGTACTTTTTTCTATACGTGCTGCCTGGCCTGTTTAGTTCCTCCAGCATTTTGTGAACATTAGTATCTTTTCACTTTAAAAGAAAATAAGTCTAGTTAATTTTAGCCTGCAGACCAAACTTGTTCACCTTGTTCTCTGTTTACAGTTCAGAAGATAAAATCAAGGTCAATTTTGTTAACCGTGATGGAGAGAAACTTAAAGCAGAGGGCAATTTAGGTGATTCTCTATTAGACGTCATCGAAAATAATTTGGACATTGATGGTTTTGGTAAGTCCTGCTATTTTTAATTTGGCTGTATGGCTTATTGAAAATTCTTTTTAAGTAATTATAATTCTAGCTTCTTGGCACTTGTTTACTCACAATGATTAATTCAAGTACAGAAATATTTTAATGTGCTGAAAAGATCGATAGACTTGGTGCTATATACTCAATGGGCTGTTTTCCTTGCATCTTATCTGCTCCACCTCTCACTCTCTGGTCTCTTATGCCTTCGTTTTTCTATACTCCACGCATGCCTCTTCCACTTCCTCTACACCACCTCTATTGGCCTTCCTGTGTCTCTTTTCTTTCCAGTCCAGGTTTGTTCTTGCACTTTCTGAAACATATGACTATTTGTCTTTTTTTTGGATTGTTTGTCAATACCTGGAGCAATGGAGAGAAGGAATTAGTCAAAACCAGAAACAGTTACCTGCATACTTGTATGTGGCACTGAATGCAAGCAACTCATTTGATATTAGTCCATTGTATCATCAAATGCATGTGTTGGAAACTATAATCCCAATGTAGGGATCTGAGAGTTGAGTCTAGAGGTGGCTATAAAGAGGCAAAGCCCAGTGAGTGTTTGAAACAAGTTAATTTTTATCATTAGGAATAAGTCAAATCACTTAATTTTGAATCAATCAAAAAGTTATTGTTTAATTATGTTCCTTAAGGTTGTCATAGCTGGGGGAGGTAGTGGGGATAAGCACCCAGTGCCGATTAAATGTTCCCAATGGCAGGCGTTTCAAATAGCTTCAGAGAACCAAGTCCAACTCCTGGCCTTCACGTGTGGCTTGGCTACTAAGCCTGGTGGAACCATTTCTACTGACGGGAGAAGGGACAAAAGTGGGTTACTCGCACATTAAAGCCAGTCACTTCAGGAAGATGGGGCTCATCACCTGTGGTTGGCAGCTCATCCAGGGGAAGGAAAACTCTGATCTCAAGTCTCTGCTGCCTTGTGGCTTTACCCACTCAATAAAAAGCTAGGAAGATGATATTTGATATTATTCATTGCATTTTGTTCTCAAACTAAAACAATCTCAATACATAAATTTGTCTTGGAATTTTTCTTGCCTCAAAAATTGTTTTCATCTGTCATGGATCCAAAAAAGAAATCATTTCCATTAACTGATGAGCTAAGGACTTTAATACAGTAGCTCTGGTTTTTGGGGGGCAACAAGAATTAGCTTTAATTTCTCTGAAGTTTTTCATGGACTCTGACTTAACAGCTTAAAACCCAAGTACCTTTTACTAAACAATGACTGAAAGTGTATAGCACAGGTTACTTGTGTTGAGTCATTTATCCAGATCTGCTTAATGTCAATTAGTATCCATCTCACAGTTCATTTTGTCTTGTATATTGACCTGATGTGTCGATTTCGTATTTACAGTTGAAACATTATTTGAAGTATAGATGTCCTTTCCTAGTTTGATTATCTGGCAGTCCTGTAGACTTAATGAACATCAGCTACAGATGCTTCTGCTTAATGAGATGGTTTACCAATCCTTTCTACTGGAAAACTGCAGTAATTCACTCAACAGAAACCTGGTTCCCACATTCACTTTTAACTTAGACCATAAGACCATAAGATATAGGAGCAGAATTAGGTCATTTGGCCCATTGAGTCTTCACTGTCATTCAATCATGGCTGATCCTTTTTTTCTGTCCCGCACACCCCCCCCCCCCAGCCTCACTCCCTGGCCTCCCCATAACTGTTAATGCTGTGGCCAATCAAGAATCTTTCAATCTCTGCCGTGAATACACCCAACGACCTGGCCTCCACAGCTGCTTGTGGTAACAAATTCTCCACCCTCTGGCGAAAGAAATTTCTCCGTATCGCTGTTTTAAATGAACACCCCTCTATCCTGAGGCTGTACATTCTTGTCCTAGACTACCCCACCATGGGAAACAACCTTTCTACATCTACTCTGTCTAGGCCTTTCAACATTGAAAAGGTTTCAATGAGATTTCCCCCTCATCCTTCTAAATTCCGGCAAATACAGGCCCAGAGCCATCAAATGGTCTTCATATGATAAATCTTTAATTCCTGGAATCATCCTTGTGAACCTCCTCTGAACTCTCTCCAATGTCAGCACGTCTTTTCTTAGATAAAAAGCTCAAAACTTTCACAATACTCAAGGTGAGGCCTCAACAGTGCCTTACAAAGCCTCAGCATCACATCCCTGCTCGTGTATTCTAAACCTCTTAAAATGAATGCTAACATTGCATTTGCCTTCCTCACGACTGACTCAACCTGCAAGTTAACTTTAAGGGTGTTCTGCACAAGGACTCCCAAGTCCCCGTGCATGCCATATTCTTGGATTTTTTTCCCCCATTTAGAAAGTGGTCCGCATATTCTACTACCAAAGTGCATGACCTTACATTTTCCAACATTGTATTTAATTTGCCACTTTCTTGCCCATTCTCCTAAGTCCTTCTGTAGCCTACCTGTTTCCTTAACACTATCTGCCCCTCCACTGGTCTTCATATCATCTGCAAACCTGGCTGCAAAGCCTGCTATTCCATCATCTAAATCATTGCTATACAGCATAAAGAGAAGCAATCCCAACATTGAACCCTGCAGAATCACTGACAGAAGACAAGAAAAAGATAATTTTTATTCCTACTCGCTGCCTCCTACCAATCAGCCAATGCTCTAACCATACTAGTAACCTTCCTGCAATACCATGAGCTCTTAGCTTGCTAAGCAGCCTCATGTGTGGCACCTTGTCAAAGGCTTTCTGAAACCAAATATACAACATCCACTGCATGCCCTTTATCTATCCTACTTGTAATCTCCTCAAAGAATTCCAACAGGTTTGTCAGGCAAGATTTTTTCTTGAGGAAACCATGCTGACATTGTCCTATCTTGTCTTGTGTCACCAAGTACTCCATAACCTCATCCGTAACAATTGACTCCAATATTTTCCCAACCATTGAGTTCAGGCTAACTGTTCTATAATTTCCTTTCTTAAAGAGTTAAGTGACACTTGCGATTTTCCAGTCCTCCAGAACCATGCCAAAGTCCAATGATTTTTCAAAGATCATTACTAATACCTCCACGCAATTCCTACCACTACCTCTTTCAGAACCCTGTGGTGCAGTTCATCTGGTCCAGGTGACTTGTATACCTTTAGATCGTTCCGCTTTTTGAGCACCTTCTCCCTTGTAATAGTATCTGCATTCATTTCTCTTCCCTCACACCCTTCAACACCTGGCACGCTGCTAGTGTCTTCCACAATGAAGACTGAAGCAAAATACTCATTTAGTTCATCTGCCACCTCCTTGTCCCCAGTTATTATTTCTCCAGTCTCATTTTCAAGCAGTCCTATATCCACTATCATCTCTTTTATTTTTTATATTCTTGAAAAAGCTTTTACTATTCACTTTGATATTGTTTGCTAGCTTGTTTTCATATTTCATCTTTTTACTCCTAATGATTCTTTTAATTGCTCTCTGTAGGTTTTTAAAAGCTTGCCAATCCTCTATCTTCCGGCTAATTCCTTCTCCTTTGCTTTTAAGTTAGCTTTGCCATAGTTGTACTAATTTGCCATTTGAGTATTTCTTCATTTTTGGAATACATCTATCCTGCACCTTCCTCGTTTTTCCCAGAAACTCAAGTCATTACTGTTCTCTTGTCATCCCTGCCAGCATCTCCTTCCAATATACTTTGGCTAATTCCTCTCTTATGCTACTGTAATTTCCTTTACACCACTGAAATACTACTATGTCAGACTTTACTTTCTCCCTATCAAATTTCAAGTTGAACTCAAATCATATTGTGATCACTGCCTCCTAAGGGCTCCTTTACCTTAAGCTCCTTAATCGCCTCAGGTTCATTACATAACACCCAATCCAGTATAGCTGATCTTCTGGTAGGCTCAATGACAAATGATCTAAAATGCCATCTCATCGGCATTCAACAAATTCACTCTCTTGAGATCCATTACCAACCTGATTTTCCCAATCTACTTGCATGTTTAAAATCTCCCATGACTATCAGAACATTGCCCTTTTGACACACCTTTTCTATTTCCCATCGTAATCTGTAGTACACATCCCAGCTACTGTTTGAAGGCCTATATATAACTGCCATCAGGGTCCTTTTACCTTTGCAGTTGCTTAACCCACAAGGATTCAACATCTTCCGATCTTATGTCACATCTTTCTAATGATTTGATGCCATTCTTTACAAGCAGAGCCATGCCATCCCCTCTGCCTACCTCCCTATCCCTCCAATGCAATGTATGACCTTGGATATTCAGCTCCCAACTACAACCATCCTTCAGCCATGATTCAGTGAAGGCCACAAAATCATACCTGACAGTCTGTAGATGTGCAACAAGATCGTCCACCTTATTTCTTAAACTCCATGCATTGAGATATAACAATTTGAGTACTGTATTTGCTACCCTTTTTGATTCTGCATCCCCAATACACTGACTGTCGCCCTACTGGCTGCAATTTTGTCCTATTATCTGTCTGCCCTTTCTGACAGTCTGACTACATGCTATTTTTGTTTTTTTAACCATCTGTCCTATCCTGAGTCCCTTCCCTCCGGTTCCCCTCCCCCTGCCAAATTAGTTTAAACCCTTCCCAATAGCTCTAACAAACCTGCCCGTGAAAATATTGGTCCCCTCAGTTTAGGTGCAACCCATCCCTTTTGTACAGGTCATACCTCCCCAAGAAGGGGAGTTCTTCAGCAGTTGAACGGGGCACGACTGCGCAAGCGTGTGTAAGTCGGACCGTGAGGCAGCGGGAGTGTTTAAAAGAGAGCGGTTTGTGGAAGTCGGTCATTTCTTCGGCAGTTGAACGGGGCATGACTGCGCAAGCGCATGTAAGTCGGACCGTGAGGCAGCGGGAGTGTTTAAAAGAGAGCAGATTAACGGAGCGGGTGAAGTTGTAGCAGGCGACAGAGTAGGAAGGTTTTGGCTCCTGAGGCTTCAGCGAGTAGAAGCTGACGAAGAGCTTCACTCCAAGTGGGGTAAAGTTGGGGAAGTTCCTTTAATAAATCTAATTACTTTAAGAGTAGGTAATGGAGGCAGCAGTTAGGGCAGTTGAGTGCTCCGTTTGCAGGATGTGGGAAGTCAGGGCGAGCACAATTGCCCCTGATAACTACACCTGCGAAAGGTTCATCCAGCTGCAGCTCCTGACAAACCGAGTTAGGGAACTGGAGCTGGATGAACTTCGGATCATTCAGGAGGCAGAGGCAGAAATAGAGAGGAATTACAGGGAGATAGTCACCCCTAAGAGTCAGGAGACAGGTAGCTGGGTGACTGTCAGGAGAGGGAAGGGGAATAGACAGAATGAGCAGAACACCCCTGTGGCTGTTCCCACCAATAATAAGTACATCACTTTGGATACTGTTGATAGGGACGACCTACCAGGGACAAGTTGCAGTGATTGCGTCTCTGGCACCGAGATGGGACCCTCAACTTGGAAGGGAAGGAGGGAAAAGAGGAGGGCAGTAGTGATAGGGGATTCGATAGTTAGGGGGACGGATGAGGTTATGTGGAAGAGATCGAGAATCCTGGATGACCTGTTGCCTCCCTGGTGCCAAGGTCCGCGATATCTCTGATCGAGTTCTCTGTATTCTCAAGAGAGAGGGTGAGCAGCCGGATGTCGTGGTCCATGTAGGGACTAATTACGTGGGTAGGAAGAGTGAGGAGGTCCTGAAAGGTGAGTTAAGGGAGTTAGGTGCCATGTTAAAGGATAGGACCTCCAGGATAGCAATCTCCAGATTGCTACCAGTGTCATATGCAGGCGGGTTTAGAAATAGATAGCACAGATCAACACGTGGCTGAAGACATGGTTCAGGAGGGAGGGCTTCAGATTTATAGGTAATTGGGCAGTTTTCCAGGGAAGGTGGGACCTGTTCCGGCAGACAGTTTCCATCTGAACTGGAGGGAGACAAATATTCTTGCAGGTAGGTTTGCTAGAGAGGCTTCAGTGAATTTAAACTACATACAAGGGGGGAGGGGAACCAGAGTGTAGGAACAGATGCAGGAGAGAAGGAAGAAAAAGAAAATAGTAAAGTTGTTTGCACCGTTAGTGATAAACAGAGAGTAAGAGGTGGAGAATTTCTAAAATGCATTTATTTTAATGCTCGGAGCATTATAAGAAAGGTGGATGAGCTTAAAGCATGGATTGATACCTGGAAGTATGGTGTGATAGCTATTAGTGAAACATGGTTACAGGAGGGGTGTGATTGGCAACTAAATATTCCTGGATTTCATTGTTTCAGGTGTGATAGAATCGGAGGGACAAGAGGGGGAGGTGTTGCATTGCTTGTCAGAGAAAATATTACAGTGGTGCTCAGGCAGGACAGATTAGAAGGCTCGTCTAGAGAGGCTATTAGAGTGGAATTGAGGAATGGGAAAGGTGTAGTAACACTTATGGGGATGTATTATAGACCACCAAATGGGGAGTGAGAATTGGAGGAACAAATTTGTAAGGAGATAGCAGATATTTGTAGTAAGCACAAGGAAATCTGCAGATGCTGGATATTTAAGCAACATACATCAAAGTTGCTGGTGAACGCAACTTTGTAGTAAGCACAAGGTTGTGATTGTGGGAGATTTTAATTTTCCACACATAGACTGGGAAGCCCATACTGTAAAAAGGCTGGATGGTTTGGAGTTTGTAAAATATGGGCAGGATAGTTTTTTGCAGCAATACATAGAGGTGCCAACTAGAGAAGGGGCAGTGTTGTATCTCCTGTTAGGGAATGAGATAGGTCAGGTGACGGAGGTTTGTGTTGGGGAGCACTTCAGGTCCAGTGATCATATTGCCATAAATTTCAATATAATTATGGAGAAGGATAGGTCTGGACCGAGGGTTGAGATTTTTGATTGGAGAAAGGCCAACTTTGAGGAGATGCAAAAGGATTTAGGAGGAGTGGATTGGGACAATTTGTTTTATGGGAAGAATGTAATAGAGAAATGGAGGTCATTTAAGGTGAAATTTTGAGAGTACAGAATCTTTATGTTCCTGTTAGGTTGAAAGGGAAGGTTAAAAGTTTGAGAGAGCCATGGTTTTCAAGGGATATTGGAAACTTGGTTCGGAAAAAGAGTGATATCTACAACAAATATAGGCAGCATGGAGTAAATGAGGTGCTCGAGCAATATAAAGAATGTAAAAAGAATCTTAAGCAAGAAATTAGAAAAGCCAGAAGAAGATGTGAGGTTGCTTTGGCAAATAAGGTGAAAATAAATCCCAAGGGTTTCTACAGTTATATTAATAGCAAAAGGATAGTGAGGGATAAAATTGGTCCCTTGGAGAATCAGAGTGGACAGCTATGTGTGGAGCCAAAAGAGATGGGGGAGATTCTGAACAATTTCTTTTCTTCGGTATTCACTAAGGAGAAGGTTATTGAATTGAGTAAGATAAGGGAAACAGGTAGGGAAGTTTTGGAAACTATGATGTTTAAAGAAGAGGAAGTACTGGAGCTTTTAAGAAATATAAAAGTGATAAGTCTCTGGGTCCTGACAGGATATTCCCTAGGACCTTGAGGGAAGCTAGTGTGGAAATAGCAGGGGCTCTGACAGAAATATTTCAAATGTCATTAGAAATGGGGATGGTGCCGGAGGATTGGCGTATTGCTCATGTTGTTCCATTGTTTAAAAAGGGTTCTAAGAGTAAACCTAGCAATTATCGGCCTGTGAGTTTGACGTCAGTGGTGGGTAAATTGATGGAAAGTATTCTTAGAGATGGTATGTATAATTATCTGGATAAACAGGGTCTGATTAGGAACAGTCAACATGGATTTGTGCGTGGAAAGTCATGTTTGACAAATCTTATTGTATTTTTTGAAGGGTTTACTAGGAAAGTTGACAAGGGTAAAGAGGTGGATGTTGTCTATATGGACTTCAGTAAGGCCTTTGACAAGGTTCCACACGGAAGGTTAGTTAGGAAGGTTCAATTGTTAGGTATTAATATTGAAGTAGTAAAATGGATTCAGCAGTGGCTGGATGGGAGACGCCAGAGAGTAGTGGTGTGCCTCAGGGATCTGTACTGGGTCCAATGTTGTTTATCATATACATTAATGATCTGGATGATGGGGTGGTAAATTGGATTAGTAAGTATGCAGATAGGTGGAGTTGTGGATCATGAAGTAGGTTTTCAAAGATTGCAGAGAGATTTAGGCCAGTTAGAAGAGTGGGCTGAAAGATGGCATATGGGGTTTAATGCTGATAAATGTGAGGTGCTATAGTTTGGTAGGACTAATCAAAATAGGACATACGTGGTAAATGGTAGGGCATTGAAGAATGTAGTAGAACAGAAGGATCTAGGAATAATGGTGCATAGTTCCCTGAAGGTGGAATCTCATGTGGATAGGGTGGTGAAGAAAGCTTTTGGTATGCTGGCCTTTATAAATCAGAGCATTGAGTGTAGGAGTTGGGATGTAATGTTGAAATTGTACAAGGCACTGGTGAGGCCAAATTTGGAGTATTATGTACAGTTTTGGTCACCGAATTATAGGAAAGATGTCAACAAAATAGAGAAAGTATGGAGAAGCTTTACTAGAATGTTACCTGAGTTTCATCACCCAAGTTACAGAGAAAGGTTGAACAAGTTGGGTTTTTATTCTTTGGAACGTAGAAGGTTGAGGGGGCATTTGATAGAGGTATTTAAAATTATGAGGGGGATTGATAGAGTTGACGAGGATAGGCTTTTTCCATTGAGAGTAGGGGAGATTCAAACAAGAGGACATGAGTTGAGAGTTAAAGGGCAAAAGTTTAGGGGTAATATGAGGGGGAACTTCTTTACTCAGAGTGGTAGCTGTGTGGAACGAGCTTACAACAGAAGTGGTTGAGGCAGGTTCGATGTTGTCATTTAAAGTTAAATTGGACAGCCATCTGGCCAGGAAAGGAATGGAGGGTTATGGGCTGAGTGCAGGTCGGTGGGACTAGGTGAGAGTAAGAGTTCAGCACGGACTAGAAGGGCTGAGATGGCCTGTTTCCGTGTTGTAATTGTTATATGGTTATATAAGAGGATTCCCCCAGAAGATATAGGATTCTATGGAAAATGTATTATTCTACTATGTAACTGATTTCAGTGTGTTGGAGTATTATTAGAATAACATTCAAAAGTCTGGAAAATCTAATAGTCTGGTATACTTGGGACTTTGGTGTCAGACTAGCAGATTTTACTGCATCTAGACTGAAAATGTTGGACAAGGTATTTTGTGGACCAAATTACAAGGGTACCTGTAAAGCTGTTCCTATAGCAAGTCAATAGAAGAAGGGGAGAAAGGTAACATTTTGTTATGACTGGTCATTTAGTAGATTTGCCTGTTCTTAGCTGGACCATTTCATTCTGAAGATGCAAACCCATATCAATTTATACTCTGATATGGGATAGATGAATATTATTTTTTTTCCATTTTAAGTCTTAAAAAAAAAAGCTAAGTGACCAGAAGTTGAATATAGAATAGTACTTAGAATTATTGAACAAACATTGAGGCAGGAAATTTAAGTTGGATCTGGAATGGTTGTAACAAAATTCCTTGGTGTGGTCAAATAACGTGTGTTGCTGAATTGTCTACACTGCCAAAGGAATTTTAGAAATGGTGTGAGGAGTACTGATAGAGCTCAGTTACACTTTTTAATTGGTTCTTTGGTTAAATGGTACTGTTGATGATGTTCACAAATTTGCCACCAGGAGCTGCTGTAGTAGCATAGTGCTATCAACTGGTTTTCTAATTACCTGGCATGGTGATCATGGTTCATGTTGTAAACTATTTGGAGGTACATAATTGCATCTCTTGACTTTAGCACAGAAATGTCATTCAGAGTTTTCATGATAAACTCATGTTCTTGAACTGACTGTAATGAGCAAGAAAATTTAAGCACAAGTTGCGGTGCTTTAGCAAGAATACAGCAGAATCGTGGTACAGGTGTCTCCCGCTTTTTGAACGTTCGCTTTACGAAACCTCACTGTTACGAAAGACCTACATTAGTACCCTGTTTTCGCTTTCAGAAGGTGTTTTCACTGTTACAAAGAAAAGCAGTGCGTGATAAAAAAATCAGTGCGTGAAAAAATCAGCGCACAATAAAAGGCAGTGTGCACCCCGAGCTGCTGCTCTCCCCAGATTCGGAACGGCATTGCTTAAACACATTGCATTGAGCAGCCGTTAGCAAGATGAGTTCTAAGGTGTCGGAAAAGCCTGAAAGAGCTCGTAAAGGTGTTACACTTAGCGTAAAACTAGACATAATTAGGCGTTTCGATCGTGGTGAATGAAGCAAGGACAAAGTGAGTTTGGCTTGTGGAAGTTGACGAAGATGATGTTGAAGAGGTTTTGGCATCCCATGACCAAGATCTGATAGATGAAGAGCTGATGCAATTGGAAGAGGAAAGGATAACAATCGAAACCGAATGCAGTAGTGAAAGTGAAGCAACTGCATGAGATTTTCGCTGCAATGATAAAGTACGACTTTAATTTTGAAAGGGTACGTAGGTTTAGGGGATATTTGCAGGATGGTTTGAGTGCTTACAAAGAACTGTGTGATAGAAAAATGCGCGAGGCTCAGCAGTCGAGCAAGCCTTCCACATCAGCCACAGCAGACGAACCTCGACCTTCGACATCGAGGCGGGCAGTCATAGGAGAAGATGAGCTGCCTGCCCTGATCGACGATGAGATGACACCCCCGTGTCCCACCACCCCATCCCCCCGGTCCCCGGACAGATACTGTACCGATTCGCGGAGAATGCAGCGGTAGCCGGGAGACACACACCATATCTTTAAGAAAAAAGCCGAAATAAACATGCTAATTAATTAGCATGTTTATTTCGGCTTTTTTCTTAAAGATGTGGTGTGTGCCTCCCAGCTACCGCTGCGTTCTTCACTACAATGTATCGGGTTGGCAGCCCGGAGGGTGGGGGCTACAGCACCACCCCAACCTGCGACGACTCAGTCTAACGCACCATCATCTGTGTGCTCGGTGCTGTCTTCCCGATTCTGGTAAGTGATACTACACTGTACATACGTTATTTCTACTTTGTATAGGCTGTGTGTTTTTACATGTTATTTGGTAGATTTGGCAGCTTCATAGTTTAAAGGTTACTGGAGAGCGCTTGCGCCATGTTTTTGCCGACGGCGCTTGCGTGAGATTTTTTGCCGAGAGCGCTTGCGTGAGATTTTCGCTACGGAGATCTGTGCAGGCAATCGTTGTAGAGAAGTACTGTATTTCTACTTTATATAGGCTTTGTATTTATCATATCATTCCTGCTTTTACTATATGTTACTGCTATTTTAGGTTTTATGTGTTATTTGGAATGATTTGGTAGGTTATTTTTGGGTCTGCGAAAGCTCACAAAAATTTCCCATATAAATAAATGGTAATTGCTTCTTTGCTTTACGACATTCCGGCTTACAAACCGTTTCATAGGAACGCTGTACCTTCAGATGGCGGGGGAAATGTGTAATGCGAAAATATGAATACTTGAAAATGGGATCTGTTTTAGTCTGGCGCTACAAAAAACTATGTAGAAACTGAATAAATGTAGGACAGAAATAGATAGATGTTTCAAAATCTTTTAAGTTGCAGGGCATAGACACAGAATTAAATATGAAATGTATTGAGTAGAGAACAATAAATCTTATTGGAATTTACATCCAAGGCTGGTGGTTAAGACATGCTGGGTAAACATCTATAGACTACTAAAACTCTCATGCTCTGTCTGTCTGTTGTGACCTCTGTTACATACCCCGTAACTGGGTTGCCAAACCAGCAGAAATGGATCACTCAGTTGGAGTCTGGATTACTAGAACTAAGAAAGTTTTATTAAAGAAACAAGCAACACAGTACTCTTAATCAAAAGGATAATGATTGCAACAGTTCAGCAATGATAAACATACATGTACACAGAATTCAGATAACCGGATCAATCAAGCTCTATCGTTGTCTAGGGGTAAATGACCAGTTTCAAAGTGACACAAAGTCCAGTTCAATTTAGTTCAGTTCGCAGTAATCATTGCCATGGCGATGGACAGTGGGGGGGGGAGAGAGAGCAAAACGAATGAATATTCAACACAGCTTCCACACAGACCTTCGCAGTCAGCTTTTGTGCGAGCCCTTTGTGATGTCATCTGAGGTCACCGACCGTGACCCCTCCGTTTCCAGATACGACCGTTTCTCTGCGCTGAACCTGGCACCCAGGCAAGGGTGGACACACACCAGGTTCCCACCGATCGTGCCTTTCCACCCTGTGCGTTTATGGCCCGGTACTTCCCACCGACTTGTGAGAGGCGCACCGCTTCCAGGGTCTCATTACCTCGGGTGTCGTGTGTGTCCTGCCTTAGCGAACCTGTCCCTTTTTATCCCCCTGCTGGGGTATCGCCTGTCCATCACTTCAAACAGTTCAGGGTTCAAAGGGGGAGCCGCTCTAGACAGCCCTCCTTCCCCTTCATTACACATCTCCAAATGCTGCTTCATTGTTTTCCTTATCTCTCTCTCTCTCTCTCTCCTGAAGACAGGTGGCAGACCAACTGCTGATCACACAGGACAGCTAACATCTTATCTATGTGTATTCTTGTCACACCTCCATTCAGCGCAAATGCTGCATTACAGCGGCACTCTTTTTGGCTACATTGAATTAAAATGCGCTAACAATGCAGGCAAAGTTCAGGGTTATATATTCGTATAAAATTGCTCATTCACCAAAAATCAACAAGCTGGCTTTCACCTGAGATCCGATCGGCCATCATGGAAATCGGGACTCGACAGCTCAACGCGTGTGCACAGCCAGCCTCAGCAGTGACACCTGCTGGGGCAAAAGGGCAGGGCAGCTCTATTTCGAGGGTATTTCGAGGGCAGATGCTGGGGTCAAAGCAACACTCACAACACGCTGGAGGAACTGAGCAGGTCGGGCAGCATCTGTGGAAATGATCAGTCAACGTTTCTGGCCGGAACCCTTCATCAGGACTGAAGAGGTGGGGGCAGGGGCCCTATAAATAAGGTGGGGGGAGGGTGGGAAGGAGAAGGCTGGTAGGTGCCAGGTGAAAAACCAGTAAGTGGAAAGATGAAGGGGTGGGGGAGTGGAAGCAGGGAGGGGATAGGCAGGAAAGGTGAAGGAATAGGGGAAAGCACAATGGGTAGTAGGAGGTGGAACCATGAGGAAGGCGATAGGCAGCTGGGGGAGGGGGCAGAGTGAAACTGGGATGGGGGAAGGGAGGGGGAGGGATTACAAGTGGTCACATTCTGCTAATCACCATCAGCATGTGTAGGATTGAGACAGATCTAACTGCCACCCATCGATAAGAGATAATTAAATTTTATTGTAATGATGTACTTCGAGACACCCATAAAACCCTTTGCTGCAGTCAAAGGACAGCGGTGACTGTATCACATCCATTTAGGAGAGCGCCAACCACATCAAGAATAATCAGCATCCTTTGGTGTTAGTGCTTCGTATCTTCTATCCAGCATTCAGGTAAAAAAAAAAATGGTTGGCCTAATTATGCCACGTGGAAAGGGAAGGGGGACATTATGGTCAAGGGATGACACCAAACGTCGTCGGGAAGCGGCGAGGAGAGAGAGAGAGAGAAAGAAAACAAGAATCGGATGAGGCCAGAGCCGCACGACTCCAGGATCAAAGAGTCAGGACAAAAAAAAGATGAGCGAAGAAGAGATAGAGGAGGAGAGACATGCACGTCTCCAGGATCAGAGACAAATAACGAACAGTGGAAGAGCTGAAGAGACGGGAGATGAAAGGGCTGCACGTCTCCAGAATGACAACGAGAGGCACAAGGGTGGTAGATAAACCAGAAATGATGCCATCAAAAGTGTCCTTCATTAAATGAGGAGCAGCTATATTTCCTTGGCTACGCGTCATTCTTCTTTAATAAACTGTTTTCTACTTCAGTTTCCAAAGCAAAGCGATACCGATAGCATCAGGAAAAATTAATGTTCATTCTGCTCATATTAGACTGCACTACTCTTCTCTCAAAGGGTGCCCCAATGGGTCACTCCGTTGTCTAATTCACAAATAATTAGATAAATGGATGAAGGAAAGTTTTTTGAGGGGGGAAAAATATAAAATGC
Organism: Mobula hypostoma; assembly: GCF_963921235.1. NCBI lineage: Eukaryota > Metazoa > Chordata > Chondrichthyes > Myliobatiformes > Myliobatidae > Mobula > Mobula hypostoma. Next base: position 140,713,180 of record NC_086103.1, read on the forward strand.
TGGTAAATATTATCAAGGTATACTCTCATAGACCCTTTGGCATGCAACTTTTCAATATTGACAAATACACCCTATCCTCGTTATATGCGTCTTCAGACCATGTGGATTCACAGTTATGCGAGGAACCTATTTCTACCAACGTCTTGTTACATGCGTCCAAAATTCACAGTTATGCGAGGAGCACTGCCTTCCCGCCAATACAAGTCACGTGTGCACGCTTCACAGTCTCTCTGTTGGGATGAGAAGCACCGCTTTCCCGCCAATATAAGTCAGGTGCGCGCGTCTCACAATTTCACTCCCACCACTCTTGCATTGGTTTTGACAAGGTGTGGATGTGTGATCTTAAACTTTTGTTGGTTTTATCTACAGTACAGTGATTTTGTGCTTGAAATATCTAACTATGCCTCCTAAGCGTCCGATGTCATGTCTTGGGCTGTCAGGCAAGCGGCAGAGAACCACTTGAACATTTGAAAAAAAGTTGGAAATTATAAACAGCGTGGCATCAGCTGAAGGTAACACAGCTCTGGGACGCTACTGCCGGGTACAGGATCTTGCCTTTAAAGTTCTTTTGTTGCTTGACAATGCGCCAGCCCATCGTAAACATTTGGACAGCATTCATCCTAGCATAACAGTGCGTTTCTTGCCGCCTAACACAACGTCGCTGATTCAACCACTTGACCAGTGTGATTCATGTTCAAGGCATACGTATTTTTTTTACGGCGAACTATCTCTCAGATGCTGCAAGCAACAGACGATTTTGAAAATCCCGGGAGTTTACCAATGGTGGGGGAATGGTGGAAGTCAGAACACTCGGCACAAATGGCGATGGACACGGACCCAAGTTTAGAACAGAGTCAGCATTTCAGTCGTTCCCTGCCGTCAACTCTTCTTCCCTACAAGCAAATTTATGCTGAAAAACAAAATGCTGCCAAGCAAACAACCCTCAGCACTTTATGCAAATCGCTGTAATCTTCTGCTGCCGGCAGTTCTAAGAGTTCTGTGAGTCTTCCTTCACCCCTTGCTGTGCTTGATATTATCCTGGCGACCACAACCATCCACCTTATCTGTGTAAAGCTGCCCGACACCACCACAACCACTCATCTCCCAGAGCGAACAAACCTCCCAGTATTGGTGAGTACTGTACACCAGAGGATGTTAACTTTCTATGATTTATTACATTGACTATTACCTTAAATTGATTAAATAGAATACAAATGTCTTGTAGTACTGCTTTTGTGTCGTATTGGTATAAAAATGTGAATCAATTACAGATAAAACATATTTAGGAAGCCCTCTGGAATACATCGCCATTTTCTCCATTTAAATAATTATTCACATTATGCATCAACTTCAAGGAACGTATCCCTTACATATAACGAGGATAGGGTGTATTTGTTGGTTTAAAAAATTTTTACTTCAGAAACCCATGTTTCTTGAGACCGTTTATTCATAAACCTAGTGTTACTTTTTCAAAATTCCTCATGGTACTGATAACCAACACAGTTGACAGTATATCTGCCATACCTGCAGGTGCTTGTGAGGGAACCTTGGCTTGCTCTACATGTCATCTAATTTTTGAGGACCACATTTATAAGAAATTGGATAGCAGTACAGATGAAGAAATGGATATGTTGGACCTAGCATATGGCCTCACTGACACGTAAGACGTTACTTATTTTGAATATTTTGGTAATCACCATGTTCTATTAATAGCAGCAACAGGTGATGTTTATGTAGTGCTTCTAAGGTAACAGAGTAATGGATCACGTAGAGGGAAAGGGAATGGTAATTGCAGAGGGTATACTGATGAATATCTGGAGGTGGTAGAGTGTTTGGCATGATGAGTGAATATGATCTCATTTGTTGGAGAATAAATATGGGAGGTTTTTTTTTTGTTCTAAAGCTGGTGTTCCCAACCTTTTTTTTTTAATGCCATGGGTCCACACCATTAACTGAGAGGTCCGTGGACCTCAGGATGGGTACCCCAGTTAGAGGATGTTTACAGATGATGAAAGATCAGACATGAGCACAGGTGGGAATGATAGAGTTGGGCAGATTGTAACAAGACCTAGTGAGAAAATTCAAGAATTGTGAAGCAGCAATGATGCATTTTAAGATAGGATAAATGAAGTCAGCTGCAGTCCCTTCAAAGCCTAGGATTGTACAGAGAATAAAAGCTGAATGTTAGAGGAAACCTGGGAACATTATAACTCAACACGATATCAAGGAGGGTCAATTGGGTTAAAAATCAAACTGAAATCTTCAGTAAACAACTTACTCCTAACCATTTAGGAGTAATGTTTAATAACCAAGAGTGGTTAGGCTTGAGGATCTCCTGCAGCAATATTCAGATCTGATAATAACTGTCTAATCACACACATTTCTTCTTCTGCCTTGGATATAAATCAATTCATTGAAATGTCCTTGCTTCAATTTCCAGTTCCCCAATGTCTTCAGTTTTACTGGATACCTTAATGCTGTGCCTATTTCAATAAAATCTTGGATGTTTTAAAAAAAATATATCATTTGAGGGATGTGGGCATCACTGGCACAGTCAGCACATATTGCCCACCCCCACCCCTCATTAAGGTGGTAGTGAGTGGCCCCTTGAGTTTTTGCCATCATTCTGAAGATATCCTTACCCTCTCAATGTTGTTGAACGGGAGAATCTAAACCTTTGGACTGGGACAATGATCAAACAACTACATGCAACATAAAGGGAAACCTGCAAGTGATGGTACTCTTGCACACCCTAAAGCCTTTGCTGGAGGTTATAAATTTTGTTGTTGATGTTGGTGAAGTTGTGATACTCAGTTTGTACATATTACAAGCCTCAACCAAAATCTAACTATGCTTAAGCGAATGAATGGTGGAATTAGTACTAAACAAACTGTTGGTTTCTATCAGATGGCATGGAATTATTTCAGTGTTATTGGAGGTGCAATCATCCAGACAGATGGAGGATATTGAGTCTCGTGGATTGTGATTGACTTTGGGGATTAAGGAGGTGAATTGCTTACATTAGGGTCCCTGCCTCTAACCTGATCTTGTAGCTGCAGTGTTTGTGTAGTTGTTGGTGCAGTTAATTTGCTTGACAATGCTGATGCAGCAGCCCCCCCCCCCCCACACCAACCTCCCTTATATTAATGGTGGGAAATGGGAGACTTGACAATGGTAATGCCATTGACTATAAAGTAGTGGTCACCAACCGGTCCATCTTTAAGACTTTCCCAGTAGATCCCGGGAAAAATAAATAAATACACGAATACATTATGCCTGATAAACCTTTTGATGCAAAAGCAAATTTTACCCCCAGAGTGCATATGTGAGTCGTATGTAGTAACTTCTACTTTGAAAAAAGACCACTTTACAATTTCATATCCAAAGGAACAACTTTATCTGGGACGGCAAGACCAATGCGGCAGAGGGGCTTATACACACATGGGCAGAAAAGACTGGAAGTAAAACCCCGCAACCCCGGAAACAACCTCTGTTTACAAACAGCTTTCTGTAGCAGGAGTATTGCCATATTACCATTATCCTAATTGGTATTAACTTATCTTTATAATGCTCACATTACAACACCTTTAATTCTAAGTTTCATTATTTAATTTTATTTCAACATGAAAAATAAATGAATGAAAATTGACTGTTGCACTCAGTGTGATGACCAGGGCTGAATACTTTCTGCTAGTTCCCTGAAATTTGGCTGATAACTACAGACAGCCAATCTGAGACGATCTGTGAGGTGTCTGTCAGTAAGACAGCTCCTGTAGTTAGGTTTAATAATTTTCGTCTGTGAAAATGCAATTTCACACCAATATCCTTGAACCAATATCCTTGCAGCCAGCTGATGGGGAGGGCTTAAACTAAGTTGGCAGGAGGATGGGAACTGGAGTGGTTGGGCTGAAAATGGGGAAGTTTGTACACAAGTCAATACAGTATGTTGTGAGACTGAGGAAGGACAGGCAGAAAAAATAGGGCAAAATTACAGTCAGTGGGATGAGTTGAAATGTAACATGGGGGCAAAATCTAAAAGGGTGATGAATACAGGACTTAAAGGTGTCGTTTATATGTGTGCAGTATATGGAATAAAGATGAACTTGTAACAAAGATCGGCAGGTATGACGCAGTGGTCATCACTGAGTTGTGGCTGAAGGAAGATCTTAGTTGGGAGCTTAACATCTAAGGATATACAGTTGAAAGAAAAAGTTTGTGAACTTTTTGAAGTACATGCTTTTCTGCATTGATTGCTCATAAAATGTGGCCTGATCTTCATCTAAGTTACAATAGTAGATGAACACAATCTTTCTAAACACACAAACAGTTGCACTTCTTGTCGTCAATACTGAGTACACCATCTAAACAATCGGAGTTGAGGTACAAACAAGTATGTGAACCTCTGGGGTAATGGCTTCCACAAAAGCTACTTAGAGTCAGGTGTTTCAATCAGTGAGATGAGATTGGAGGTGTAGGTTGTAAAGGTGCCCTGCCCTATTTCTTAAAGAAAGACATACAAATTCAGGTTACTGACAGAGCCTGTTCTTCTTAAGAAAGATCTGTTTATATGCACTATGCCTAGATCAAAACATCTCAGAGGACTTTAGAAGAATTGTATGCATGAAGCTGGAAAAGGCTACAAAAGCATTTCTAAAGACCTGAGTGTTCATCAGTCCACAGTAAGAGAAATTGTCTACAAATGGAGGAATTTCAGTACTATTACTACTCTCCCTAGGAGTGGGCACCCTGCAATGCTGAAGGAGGTGAAAAAGAACCCAAGGATAAAAGCAAAAGACCTGCAGAAATCTCGAGAACTTGCTGAAGTCTGTGTTTATGTGTCCACTATAAGTAAAACTCTGAACAAAAATGGAGTTTGTGGAAGGACACCATGGAGGAAATCACTGCTCTCCAAAAAAAACATTGTTGTACATCTCTACGCTGGAATATGGCTGTATTGTCCAAGTTTTCATTAATCCTCTCCACTGAGTTCAAGCAGTTCCTAACAAGACCATAAGACATAGGAGCAGAATTAGGCCATTTGTCCCATCAAGTTTGCTGTGCTATTTCATCATGGCTGATCCATTTTTCCCTTCAGCCCCATGCTGCCTTCTCTCCGTAACCCTCCATGCCCTGACCAATCATGAATCTACCAATCTCTGTCTTAAATATACATAGATACTTGGCCTCCACAGCTGCCTGTGGCAATGTATTCCACAGATTCACCACTCATTGGCTAAGGAAATCCCTCCTTATCTCCATTCTAAAAGGAAACCCCCTCTATTCTGAGGCTGTGTCCTCTGGTCTTAGAGTCTCCCACCATAGGAAACATCCTCTCCACATCTACTCTATCAAGGCCTTTCACCATTCGATAGGTTTCAATGCAGTCACCCCTCATTCTTCTGAATTCCAGTGAGTACAGGCCCAGAGCCATTAAACGCTCTTCATATGCCAAGCTGTTCAAACCTGGACACGAGGAAAGCTGCAGATGCTGGAATTTCAAGCAACACACATAAAAGTTGCTGGTGAACGCAGCAGGCCAGACAGCGTCTCTAGGAAAAGGTACAGTGGACGTTTCGGGCAGAGACCCTTCGTCAGGATTAACTGAAAGAAAAGCTAGTAAGAGATTTGAGAGGGGGAGGGGGACCTTCCTTGCTTTTATATTCTAGTCCTCTTGAAATGAATGCTTATGTCGCATTTGCCTTCCTCACCACAGACTGGATCTGCAAATTAACCTTTAAGGAAACCTGCACAAGCAGTCTCAAATCTCTTTGCATTTGTTTTTTATTTTCTCTCCATTTAGAAAAGTCAACCCTTTCATTTCTTCTACCAAAGTGCATGACCATGTATTTCCTGTCACTGTATTCCATCTACCACTTCTTTGCCCATTCTCCTAACCTAAGTCCTTTGGTAGCCTCTACTTCCTCAAAACTACCTGCCCCTCCACCTATCTTCATATCATCTGCAAACTTTGCAACAAAGCCAACAATTCCGTCATCCAAATCATTAATGTATAACGTGAAAGAATTGGTCCCCTGTGGAATACTACTAGTCACCGGCAGCCAACCAGAAAAGGTTTCTTTTATTCCCACTCTTTGTCTCCTGCCATTCAGCCATTGCTTCACCCATGCTAGAATCTTCCCAACAGTACAGTGGGCTCGTAGCTTGTTAGGCAGCCTCATGTGGTACTTTGTCAAAGGGCTTCTGAAAACCCAAATACTCAACATCAACTGATTCTCCTTTGTCTATCCTGCTTGTTCTTTCTTTGAAGAATTGAAGCAGATTTGTCAGGCAAGATATTCTCTTGAGGCCTATTTTATCATGTGCCTCCAAGTATACTGAAACCATATCCTTAACAAATGACTTCAACATCTTCCCAACCACTGAGGTCGGACTAACTGGCCTATAGTTTCCTTTCTTCTGCCTCTTCCCCCCCCCCACCCTTTTTTGAAGAGTGGAGTGACATGTACAATTTTCCAGTCTTCCTGAACCATTTGAGAATCTTGTGATTCTTGAAAGATCATTACTAATGCCTTCACAATCTCTTCAGCCACATCTTTCAGAACCCTGGGGTGTACACCATCTGGTCCAGGTGTCTTGTGTACCTTGAGATCTTTCACTTTCCCAAAAACAGTATCGTTAGTAATAGTAACTTCACACACTTCATGACTCCTGACCTCTGGAACTCCCACCATACTGATAGTCTTCCATAGTGAAGACCGATGCAAAATATTTATTCAGTTCATCTGCCATTTCCATATCCTGTATTACTACATCTCCAGCATCATTTTCCACTGGTCTGATATCCACTCTCTCCTTTCTTTTACACTTTATGTATCTGAAGAAACTTTTGGTATTATCTTTAATATTATTGGCTAGCTTACGTCTTTATTCCATCTTTACTTTCTTAATGACTTTTTAGTTGTCTTCTGTTGATAGTTGAAAGCTTTCCAATCCTCTAGTTTCCCACTAATTTTTGCTTTATTATATGCCCTCTCTTTGGCTTTTGTATTGGCTTTGACTTCTCTTGTTAGCCATGGTTGTAAATGCTTCTTTCTCTTTGGGATGGATATATCCTTTACCTTCTGAATTGCTTCCAGAAATTCCTGCCATTGCTGCTCTACCATCATCCTTGCCAGTGTTCTTTTCCAATCAATTCTGGCCAACTCCTCTAATTCCTTTCACTCCACTGTAATACTGATACATCTGACTTCAGTTTCTTCTCAAAATTCAGGGTGAATTCGATCATACTATGATGACTTGCTCCTAAGGGTTATTTTACCTTAAGTTCACAGCACAGCACCCGATCCAGAATAGTTGATCCCCTGGTGAGCTCAACCATGAGCTGCTTAAAAAAACCATCTCATAGGCATTCTAGAAATTCCCCCTCTTGGAATTGCACAAACCTAATTTTCCTAATCTACCTGCATGTTGAAATACCCCATGATTATTTGTAAATTGTAATCTTACTGATCTTGGGTGGGTCAGGGTTGGTGGAGGATTCATCCCCATCATATCTGGCTTTGATTTTTTATGTCATCCTTTGTTAATTTTGAGACTCATTCCACCTTTCTCTTGTAAGTTAGAACACTGAATAAATCATGTCGTGAACTATATATACAGTATCTATAATGTGGATGTCCAGATATTCAACTGTTCTGAGATGTTTCATTTTGACAATCTGGAGCAGTGGTATGCTGTGCCACCACCAAACAATGGAACACAGTTTTGCTAGCCAAAGGTTAATTTTCCAAGCTCAGCTGCCTCACTTTAGCTGCCTACAATTTTCAAAGATTTAATTCTTAAGTACAGCACTTTAAATAGAAAAAGAGACTTCTTGAACTCAAGAAGTGCTTTAGATGAATTTTTTATATTTGTACAGAGAATCAGTTGAGGGGTTACCAAAAAGAACAAATCTCTTTTTAAGAGGGGTGTGGCAAAACTTTGGGAATCACTAGCTTCAGTTATCCGAATATTTACTATTCAACTCAATTATTTTCTTCTCATGTGCACCCCTGCTACAATTTTCAAAGGTTTAATTCTTAAGTACAGCACTTTAAATAGAAAAAGAGACTTCTTGAACTAAAAATATCCTTGAGAACATTTTTAAGCCACCAATTGCTTACATGTGGCATGTGTCTGGCTATGTTAAACTTAGAACTATTTTTGCCTTTGAATGGATCCTTTTACCTGCATCCAGATATGGATTGGTAAATTTCAAGGAAATTGTACTATCTGAAAAACAATGATTGTCCAATGTCTGTTGTGACTTCTCAGTGGATTGCAGCTGATTCTATTTTTAAAAATTATTTATCAATTGTTTTCCTAACTACTTTAGGCATAAATAGAATGTATGAAGATGAGATGCTTCATAACTCTCAGTTTTGTAACTGATCTTGCCTGGTGAGACTTCTGTGAAAACATGTTAAAATTGCCATTTTTGAAAAGTGACTTCAAAGGAACAAAATATAGTGCATATTCTAAACATTAGTGCTAATTTACTCAAATACTTATGTAGCATACTAAAGTAACAGATCCTGATTCAACAAGGTAATAGTTTAAAAATTAAATGTGGATGTTTGAGTATTAATTTGAATATTGATTTTGTTTATCAAAATTGTCAGGCATTGCATATACAGTGGCATGCAAATGTTTGGGCACCCCTGGTCAAAATTTCTGTTGCTGTGAATAGTTAAGTGAGTAGAAGATGAACTGATCCCAAAAGGTCATAAAAGTTAAAGATAAAACATTCTTTTCAACATTTTAAGCAAGATTAGTGTATTATTTTTGTTTTGTACAATTTTAGAGTGACAAAAAGGAAAGGAGCACCATGCAAATGTTTGGGCACCCCAAGAGATTTGAGCTCTCAGATAACTTTTACCGAGGTCTCAGACCTTAATTAGCTTGTTAGGGCTATGGCTTGTTCACAGTCATCATTAGGAAAGGCCAGGTGATGCAAAATTTCAAAGCTTTATAAACACTCTTGACTCCTCAAACCTTGTCCCAACAATCAGTAGCCATGGGCTCCTCTAAGCAGCTGCCTAGCACTCTGAAAATTAAAATAAATGATACCCACAAAGCAGGGGAAGGCTATAAGAAGATAGCAAAGTGTTTTCAGGTAGCCATTTCCTCAGTTCGTAATGTAATTAAGAAATGGCAGTTAACAGGAATGGTGGAGGTGAAGTTGAGGTCTGGAAGATCAAGGAAACTTTCCGAGAGAACTGCTGGTAGGATTGCTAGAAAGGCAAATCAAAATCCCCGTTTGACTGCAAAAGACCTTCAGGAAGATTTAGCAGACTCGAGTAGTGGTGCACTGTTCTGCTGTGCAGCGACACCTGCACAAATATGACCTTCATGGATCAGAAGAAAACCTTTCCTGCATCCTCACCACAAAATTCAGCATCAGAAGTTTGCAAAGGAACATCTAACCAAGCCTGATGCATTTTGCAAACAAGTCCTGTGGACTGATGAAGTTAAAATAGAACTTTTTGGCCGCAATGAGCAAAGGTATGTTTGGAGAAAAAAGAGTGCAGAATTTCATGAAAAGAACCCCTCGCCAACTGTTAAGCACGTGGGTGGATCGATCATGCTTTGGGCCTATGATGCAGCCAGTGGCACAGGGAACATTTCACTGGTAGAGGGAAGAATGAATACAATTAAATACCAGCAAATTCTGGAAGCAAACATCACACCGTCTGTAAAAAAAAAGCTGAAGATGAAAAGAGGATGGCTTCTACAACAGGATAATGATCCTAAACACACCTCAAAATTCACAATGGACTACTTCAAGAGGTGCAAGCTGAAGGTTTTGCCATGGCCCTCACAGTCCCCTGACCTAAACATCATCAAAAATCTGTGGATAGACCTCAAAAGAGCAGTGCATACAAGATGGCCCAAGAATCTCAAAGAACTAGAAGCCTTTTGCAAGGAAGAATGGGCGAAAATTCCCCAAACAAGAATTGAAAGACTCTTAGCTGGCTACAGAAAGCATTTACAAGCTGTGATACTTGCCAAAGGGGGTGTTACTAAGTACTGACCATGCAGGGTGCCCAAACTTTTGCTTCGGGTCCTTCTCCTTTTTTGTTATTTTGAAACTGTAAAAGATGGAAATAAAAAAAGTAATCTTGCTTAAAATATTAAAGAAATGTGTCATCTTTAACTTTATGCCTTTTGGAAATCAGGTCATCTTTTACTTGCTTAGCTATTCACAGTAACAGAAGTTTTGACCAGGGTGCCCAAACCTTTGCATGCCACTGTATAATCGGATCTTGTACTAGAAGTCTTTCTCAAAATAATAATAGCAAGTGTTTTTACTGTATCAAGTACTATCAAGTTTTGTTTTGCTGTCTAAAAATAATTGGATTTGTTTTTTAGCTCTCGTTTGGGTTGCCAGATCTGCCTTAAGAAGTGGATGGATGGAATGACTGTAGAAGTTCCAACTGGTATTTCTGATGCAAGACCAGCCAATGACTTTAGCTCAGGCTCCTAAAGTGATCAGTCTAAAGTGTACATAGCTCAATTTTCTTCAATCAGGATATGACTGTTCTACAGAACAATTATTCTGAATAAAATCTTTAGTAAGACTGAGTTACATAATATTGAATTTATAAAAAGGTAGTCTATTTTAATTTGTAGAGAATAACCACTTTTAGGCTATGTCAGTTCAAATACTCATATTGATAAAGTGACCATCTACTGAATGGGGTACATATAGTTTGAGAACATAAAAGCTTTGTGGGTGATGAACTAATTAAATATCATAATATTAAGATTAATTCTTTACATCTTTGAAAGTTATACTGCAAATGTATCATTTGATGTGTTTATGGTAAACTTTTATTGGCATCTTTATGGCATTAATACAGGCAATATTAGAAACCAAAACACCATAAATGTTTTAGCTGCAAAGGCACGCAATTTTTCTTAGAGTATAACAAGTTGGACGGGGAAGAGAGGTGCAAAGGAAGGGAAGTATTCTAAGAGAAATCCTAAGAACTTTCTACAGGGGCACAATTGAGAGCATCCTGACTGGCTGCATTACTGCCTGGTATGGGAACTGTATCTCCCTTAATCACAGGACTCTGCAGAGAGTGGTGCAGACAGCCCAGCGCATTTGAGGTTGTGAACTTCCCATGATTCAGGACATTTAGAAGGACAGGTGTATAAAAAGGGCTTGTAGGATCATTAGGGATCCAAGTTATCCTAACCACTAAACACTATCTCTTGCCCATCCTCTGGGTCACCCCCCCCCCCGTCTTTCTTCCCGGACCTCCTGTCCCATGATCCTCTCGTATCCCCTTTTGCCTATCACCTGTCCAGCTCTCGGCTCTATCCCTCCCCCTCCTGTCTTCTCCTATCATTTTGCATCTCCCCCTCCCCCTCCCCCTCCAGCTTTCAAATCCCTTACTCACTCTTCCTTCAGTTAGTCCTGACGAAGGGTCTCGGCCTGAAACGTCGACTGCGCCTCTTCCTATAGATGCTGCCTGGCCTGCTGCGTTCACCAGCAACTTTGATGTGTGTCACTATCTATTTCAGCTGCTACCATTCGGGAAGCAGTACCTCAGCATAAAATCCAGGACCAATAGGCTCTGGGACAGCTGCTTCCATCAGACTGATGAACTCACACTGATTTGAGTGTACTCTATATTACATTGACTGTTCTGTATATATTATAAATTACTATGATTGCACATGGCATATTTAGATAGGGATGTAACATAAAGATTTTTACTTCTCATGTATGTGAAGGATGTAAGAAATAAAGTCAATTCAATTAACCATGAAAATAAAAACAGACAGTACTGTAGGAATTCAAGTTCCATTTGCAGAGAGAAACAGTTAATGATTTAGGTCAATCAATGATCTTTCATCAGACCTGGGAACATTTAGAAACTGAATGTCATTTGTGTTGCAGAAAACAGATACTGATGAAGAGAACAAAGCAAATGACTGTGATAACATAAGAAACACTAGTATCCTAATGGGCTCTCTAGCCTCCTCCACCATTTTGTAAGATTACCGTGTATCCAATCTCGGCCTTTGCTCCATTTTCCTGCTCTCTTTGAGTCTTTTGTAACTTAAAATATCTAACACTTCACTGGAAATTATTTTTTCACAAACCTCGAAGAGAAATAATTCCTACCTCCCCCTTTCTTAAATGGAAACAATGCACCCTATTTCTGGAAGGTCCCTATATGGAGCCTTTTCTAGGAATGCAAACACCCTCTCCCACCACAACATGGGGGTGATGTGTATTCCACTTTTTGCAGCCCCTAAACACCAGCTTAAAGGCAGCACATGCTTAATGGAGGGGAAAAAAGGCCAAACCATGTTTGAGCTCATTCCATTAAATCAGGAGTTCCAAACCTTTTTTATGGCATGGACCCCTACCATTAACCAAAGGATCTGTGGACCCCAAGGGTGGGAACCCCTGCATTAAACAGTATAGCAGCAGAGTATTTTACGAAGTAACTTGGATGCAGAAAATGCTCTGGTAAGAGTATGGGAACTTCTGGAGTACGTGCAGTTACTGCTGGTTTCAGCCATTCTGCAGAGCATATGGAACATTATGGTAAAGAAGTATTCCGGATAAGTTCTGGAAGTTGACTGCCTTTCACACATGAGCTAGTGTGCTATTCCCATTACAAATGTTAAAATTTCTTACCAAGGCCATTCTGTCAATTGGTTTCTGGATGCCTACACATTGTTGCTACACTGTAATGAAAAAAGAAAATGCTGAAAACACTCAGTAGGTCAGGCAGCTTCTGCGGAAAGAGAAACTGAATGTTCCAGGTCAAAAACTCTGCCAGAACTAGAGATGAGGTTAAAAAAAAAACACTAGAATTTTCTGGTCTTATTTCAGAGTTCCAACATTTTAAAAAATCTATATCTTCCCATTTGCTGTTATAGTACCTGCACAGAATTCCCTGGAAGGTGAAATCCTTGTTTGCTTTAATGTATTCAGAAACTCACCATTATTTAAGCCTGATTGTCGGGAATTGAGGCGAGGGTTTGGCTGAGTTCGCCCGCTCTACCGCAAACGTTCATTCTTTCTGCGTGGCGCTGAGGCTATGAACTAATCCAGCTGCTGAGTGTTTTTGCCCCACTGGTGTGAGGAACCGGTGCTGAGGCTTGTGCCTGCTCTGGCTGCTTCAGGAGCAGATCTGGGAACTCCGTCTAGTTCAGAATGCTGTTGGCTTTCTCTCTCTCTCTAGGCAGTGGTTTTTGGTCCTCTTTTTGAAAATTGGGTTATTCAGGTTTCTTGCTTTGTTGCTGCCTGTAAGCAGACAAATCTCAAGATATATAATTTGTACTTTGATAATAAATGTGCTTTGAATCTTTGAATCGTTTGAATCTATTTGCTAAAATTACCATGTCTCAGTATACATTCAGATATAAGATTTATTTTCCTATGATGCAAAGTACTTTGTATTTCATTCTGTTATCTGGGGTGTTAAAACAATGCAAAGTTATTTGAAGTACAGAAGTGGAACCCATTATGGCCTTTTTACTGCTGTAGCCCATCCACTTCAAGATTTAACGTGTTGTGTGTTCAGAGGTGATCCTCTGCACACCACTGTTGTAATGCATAGTTATTTGAGTTACTGTTGCCTTCTTGTCAGCGTGAACCATTCTGGCCCTCTCCATAACAAGGTGTATTCACCCACAGTACAGCTGTTCACTGGGTGTTTGTTGTTTTTGGTACCATTCTCTAAACTCTAGAGACTCCTGTGTGTGGGCTAGATTCTCCCACTCACATCGCTCCTGAAATCCATTGCTGGTACTTCATGGCTAGTATGGGTGTCATCATGAGGTATGAGCTGGGTATGATCATACTGAATAGTTCTGGTGTCTCTCCACAGACAACACCTGACTTACTGACTATTTTTAGCATTTTCAGGATTTAGTGTAGTTTTGCAATATTTGCATATTCTTGTTTAAGAGAATTATGAGGTGAATAATGTCCCATATTGTATACTTAGTGCTTACTACTTGGATATAAATTTATTACTGTTAGCCTGTTGGTAATTCTGTTCAAGCAGGAAAACTTCCATTGGGGAAAACTTAGAGTAAGTTTTCTTGACCCTATGCCTTCAGGACAAATATTTAAGATCTGGTGATTTATGTTAGTAAATCTTTCTCATGGCTGGAAATCAGTTCCATCTTAGTTATGTGGGGATGCTTACTGAACCATGAGTTTTAGATGTTTTCTTAGAAGGATTGCCGAAGCATATTTCGTGTGTGTGTGTATTCATGCACATATAAGGCATCCATAAAATAGTAAAATGCTAGAAACATAGATAACCATGAGTGATGGTACTAAAGTCAATTTTTACTGAGTACATAAAGATATCAAGAAAGATGCTCAGAACCTGGATTTTTGAGGTGGGTTTTACAAAGCATCGCAAGACAGAATCTTTAAAAAGGAAATTTGGAACTAAAAACCAAACAGGCTGATAAGGAGATTTGTGGAAATTGGACCAATTAAAATTGGAGACTTTTTCCCAGGGCTGAATGGCTAACAAGCGTTAATTCAGTTTTAAGGTGCTTGGAAGTAGGTAGAAGGGGGATGTCAGAAGCAAAACTTTTCACACAGTGGTGGGTGTGTGGAATGCATTGCCAGTGAAGGTGGTAGAGGCAGATACAATAGGGTCTTTTAAGAGAGTCTTAGATAGGTACATGGAGCTAGAAAAATAGGAGGCTATGCGGTAGGGAAATTCTAGGCAGTTTCTAGAGTAGGTTACATGGTCAGCACAACATTGGGGGGCTGAAGGGGATGTAATGTCCTGTAAATTTCTGTTTTAAATCCAAGGAACCAAAGACAGATCTGAAATATTCAGGGTTGGAAAAAACAATGGACGTTCCAGAGGCAAAAATGGAAGGATTTGCTAACAAGAAAAAACATTCAATAATCAATTTATTGCATAACCACATCAATGTAACTACAGTGATGGATAAATGTAATGGAATGAGCTTAAATATGGTCATTCAAGACTGACCACTAGTTTAAGAAGTGATGCAAAAGGGAAGACCTAAGGCAACCAGGAGAGCATTGGTATAGTTAAGTCTTGAAGTGGCGCAAGTGTAGATGAGTGTTTTGGCAGCTAACAAGGAAAAGAAGTTACAAGGTTGAAGAAGGCCATGTTGTTCAAAGTAAATTTATTACTAAGTATGTATACGTCACTATCTACTATCTTGAGATTCATTTTCTTGCAGGCATTCACAGTAGAATGTGGAAATACAATAGAATCAATAAAAATAGTACACATAGACTGACAGCTGTTTGTGGCAATGAATTCCACAGATTCACCATCCTCTCGATAAAGAAATTTTTCCTCGTCTCTAAATGGACATCCTTTAATTCTGAGGTTGTACCCCCTGGTTCTAGACTCCCCCACATGCCCATAGGAAACACCCTCTCCACATCCACTGCATCTAGGCCTTTCAGTATTCAACATATTTCAATGAGATCCCCTCATTCTTCTAAACTCTTATGAGTCCAGGTCCAGAGCCATTAAACATTCCTCATATGTTAACCCTCTCATTCCTGGGATCATTGTCATGAACCTTCTCTGGACCCCTTCCAATACCAGGGCATCTTTTCTTAGATTAAAAGGTCAAAAATTATTCTCAATACTGCCAGTGCAATCTGACCAATGCCTTTATAAAGCTTCAGCGTCATATCCTTGCATTTATATTCTAGTCCTCTCAAAATGAATGCTAATATTGTCTTCCTTACCACCGACTCAATCTCCAAGTTAACCTTTATGAAATCCTGCACAAGGATTCCCAAGTCACTTTGCACCTTTGATTTTTGAATTTTCTCCCCATTTAGAAAATAGTCCACACCTTCATTCTTCTGCCAGAGTGCATGATTATGCCTTTCCTCACACTATATTCCATCCACCAATTCTGCCCATTCCCTGATCTAAGTCCTCCCACAGACGTCCTATTTCCTCACACTATCTGCTTTCACTTACCTATGTATTGTCCGCAAACTTGGCCTCAAAACCATCAATTCTTTCATCCAAATAATTTACATATAACATAAAAAAGAAGCGGACCAACATCAACCACTGTGGCACACCGCCAGGCACTGGCAGCCAACCAGAAAAATTGAATTGAATGATCTTTATTGTCATTATACATAGGTACAATGAAACTCTGTTTGGCTTCCTCTCAGGCAATTAAATTGGTAGATAAAAACAAGACAGTAATAGAAAAACAATATTAAATAGATAAGTAGCAGAAAATAAGTTGCAGTAGCACCAGAATATCACAGTAATGCACAAAGTGCTGTTAGTGCAAGTATTTGTGTGCTTGTGTGTGCTCACAGTTTCAGTCATGGTTCTGTGGGAGTGGTGTGATGGAGGCCACAGCTCTGGGATAGAAGCTGTTCCTCAGTCTATTTGTTCTGGCTTTTAGTGTCCTGAACCTTTTGCTGGACAGCAGCGGGTCAAACAGGGAGTGGCCGGGGTGTGTGGAGTCTCTGGTTATGCTGATTGCTTTCCTCCTGAGTGTGCTGGAATAGATGGTGTCCAGTCCTGGGAGCTCCATCCTGACCATTCGCTGGGCCGCCTTCACCACGCGATGCAGGTTCTTGTCGCTCAGCGGCTGTGCAGCTGGCATACCACACTGTGGCGCTGTTGGTCAGGATGGTTTCAATTGTGCTTCTGTAGAAGTTAAGCAACAGCTTTCGTGGGAGTTTGACCTGTTTCAGTTTTCTGAGGAAGAAGAGTCTTTGTTACACCTTTTTTACAGGCAATGAGGTGTTGGTGGTCCATGTCAGCTGTTTTGACAACATAACTCCAAGGAACTTTAGGTTTTCCACACTTTCCACTACCTCTCCATGTATATGGGGGGGGGGTGTACTCTGTCCTTTGATCTCCTGAAGTCAATTATCATCTCTTTTGTTTTAGAAGTGTTAAAGACCAGATCGTTGTCCTTACACCACTCCATCAGATGATCCATCTCAAGCCTGTAAAGCTGTTTCATCCTCGTCCGAGATCAGGCCAACCACTGTGGTATCGTCCGCAAATTAAATTATGGAGTTCGAGGTGTAGATGGGGGGTGCAGTCACGTGTGAAGAGTGTGTAGAGCATAGGGCTCAGCACACAGCCCTGTAGGGTGCCTATTTTTAAAATGAGGGTGGTGGAGGTGTGCTTACCAATTCTGACTTGCTGTGGTCGGTCTGTGAGAAAATCCATGACCCACGAGCACAGGGAGGAACCAAGGCCCCCTTTATTCATGCTCTTTGCCTCCTTGTAAAGACGCTAGCATGGATAAAAGATTGGGCTCCTATCTTGTTAAGCAACCTCCGGTACAGCACCTTTTTCAAAGGCCTGAAAATCCAGGTATACAATATCCACTGACTCCTTTTGTCTATCCTGATTTCTATTTCCACAAAGAATTCCAACAAATTTGTCAGGCAAGATTTCCCCTTTAGAAAACCGTGCAGATTTTGGTTTATTTTATCATATGAACTCCAACATCTTTCCAACAACTGAAGACAGTCTAAATGGCCTATAGCCCCCCGGCCAGCCTCAGGGTCGCTCGGCTCACTGTCGTCTAGGGAAACAGCCTGGGCTCCGCCAAACTGGGTAATTAGTTTGTGTGGATGCTGTGTGATGTACCCCACCCTGCCCAAATAACAGATAATACACCAGATACGATTAAATGATTTACAGTTTATAGATATTACTGGAACTATATAATTAATAGAGAATAAAATATAAAAGGAAAATAAAAGGCGCCACACTTATCCAAGTTCAATCTCCTCATGCACAAACAGTTGGAGCTCAGGACCCTTCTTCTTCACCCTGCGATCCCTCGGACCACCTCGACCGTCCGCCTGGGCCCAACAACGGTGGTCAACCAGATGCTCCACATGAGTCCGTCTCCTCTTCTCGCCGAATGCCCCGCTCGGGGTCCGACCCGTTAGCGGACTCACAGAAACTGGTCCATCCTCTGTCTCTCTCTCTCCCACCTTCTGCCCCAAAACCCTGCGCATACAATATCTTACAGATACACCAAAAACATGACAACTATCGCAATTGGTTCATAACATCATCTTATCAGTAACGTGATTCAGACAAACTGCTAGCGGGAAGGACTTTCTCAGCAGTTAACATAACAAAGGAGCCATTTTAATTAGACTACGCAGTGACATTAAAAAAAGAAATCCCTTACATATAATTTCCTTTCTTCTGCCTCCCTCCCTTAAGAGTAGAGTGACATTTGCAAATTTCCAGTCCTCCAGAACCATCCTAGAGTTTAGTGCTTCTTGAAAGATCATTACTAATGCCTTTACGGTCTCTTCAGCCACCTCTTTCAGAACCCTGGGTGTACTCAATCTGGTCTACATGACTTCTCTACCTTCAAACTTTACAGCTTCTCAGCTCTTTCTCCTTAGTAGTAAGAGACATTTCTGGCATTCTGCTAGTGTTTTTCACAGTGAAAACTGACAAAGTTTGTCCTCTGTTTCTTTGTCTCCCCCATTACTACCTCTCCAGCATCACTTTCCAGTAGTCTGATAACCATTCTTGTCTCTTTTACTCTTTATGTATGTGAAAAAAACTTCTTGTATCCTCTTTGATATTATTGGCTAGCTTACCTTCACATTTCATCTTTATAGCTTTTTTAGTTGCTATCTATTGTTTTTAAAAGCTTCCTCATCCTCTACCTTTCCATGACTAATATGATATCTTTGACTTCCCTTATCACCCACAGTTGCCTCATCCTCCCTTTAGAATACCTTTTCATCTTTCCTGCACCTTTTAAATTACTCCCCAGAACTCCATCATTTCTACTGGTTTCCCCTTTTCCAATCAACTTTGGCCAGCTCCTCTCTCATGCCTCTAAGTCCCTTTAGATCACAGTAATACTGATACATCTGATTTTAGCTTCTTCTCCTCAAACTGTAGGATGAATTCTATCATATTATGATCGCTGTCTCCTAAGCGTTCCTTTATCTTAAGCTTCTTAATCAAGTATGGGTCATTACATAACACCCAACTCAGAATTGCTGTTCCCCTAGTGGGCTCAAACACAAGCAGTTCTAAAAAGCCATCTCGTAGGCATTCTACAAATTCCCTCTTGGGATCCAGCACCAAACTGATTCTCCCAATCTACCTGTATATTGAAATTCCCCATGACTACCTATTTACACTTGCAATTTCTTAATTCTACCCACAAGGATTCTACATTTTCTGATCCTATGTGATCTTTTTCTAAGCATTTGATTCAATTATTTTTAATCAATAGAGGTGTCCCATCTCCTCTGCCTACCTACCTGTCCTTTCAATACAATGTGTATCCTTGGAAGTTAAGCTCCCAACTATGATCTTCTTTCAGCCACGAATCGGAGATGACCACAACATCATACCTGTCAATCTCTTAAGTGTGCTAGAAGTTTATCTACCTTATTCCATATAGTGCATGTATTCAAGTATAACACCTTCAGTCCTGTATTCATCACCCTTTTCATTTTTAACACCCTGTTACACTTTAACTCATCCCAATGACTGCAATCTTGCCCTATCACCTGCCTTTCGTCTTCACAGTCTCACTATACACTGCATCCAATTGTATACCAACTGTCCCATTCTCAGCCCTATCACTCCAGTTTCCATACCCCTGCCAAATTACTTTATATCCTTCTCCACAGCTCTAGTAAACCAGCCCACAAGGGTATTGGTCCCCCTTGGGTTCAGGTGTAACCCATCCTTCTTGTACAGGTTATACCTTCCCCAGAAGAGACCCCAATGATGCAGGAATTTGAAACACTGCCCCTTGCAGCAATACTTCAGCCACACATTCATCTGCCAAATCATCCTATTCTTACCCTCAACGCCATGTGGCGCAGGCAGCAATCCAGAGGTTACTACCTTGGAAGTCCTGCTTTTCAGCTTTCTGCCTAACTCCCTGTAGTCTTCCTTCAGGACTTCCTCCTTTTTCCTACCTATGTTGTTGGTCCCAATAGGTACCATGACTTCCAGCTGTTCACCTTCCCCCTTTAGAATGCCTTGGATCTGATCCATGACATCCCTGACCCTGGGAGGCAACATACCATCAGGGTGTCTCTTTCATGTCCACAGAATCTGCTTTCTGCTCCTCTAATTATGGAATCCCCTGTCACTACTGCACTCTACTTCTCCCCTTTCCCTTCTGAAGGGGCCAAACTAAGTGCCAGAGATCTGGTTACTACGGCTTTTCACTGGCAGTTCATCCACCCCAGCAGGTTCCAAAGACATATACTTATTGGGGGGACAGGCCACAGGGGTACTCTGCTCTGCTCTGGATTCCTATTCCCTTTCCCTCTCCTGACAGTCCCCCAAGTATCTGTCTCCTGCAACTTGGGAGTGACCACCTACTTGTAGCTCCAATCTATCACTTCTTTGTTTTCCTGGATGAGCAGAAGGTTATCAAGCTGCAGCTCCAGATCATTAACATAGTCTCTAAGGAGCTGCAGCTCAGTGCACTTTGTGCAGGTGTAGTTATCAGGGAGACTGGAGGTCTCCCATAGTTCCCACGTCTCATACAAGGAGCATACCACAAAATCGGGATCTATTCTCAGTGCACTAGCTATGTATCAACAGGAAAAAAAACGGCTGAAAACTTATTTACTTAGAACCTCCACCTGTGCTTGCCCAAGCCTGTTCTCCCCTAAGGCTGCTGAGCCAAAGCCTGGCCACTCTAACACTGTCCACTCACACAATAGCTGCTCTATTTACACCTCTGCTCTTTTTATTGGCCTGTGCTCATTGCAACCCATTGAAAAGAGCTGAAAGCACCAGAGTTCTTTTTAAACCTTGTGCTGCATCATCAATAAGTGACTTCTCGCGCTGATTGCAGCCTGCTGAATAGAGCCGAAAGCACTGGAGTGCCTTTTAAACCTTGCACTGTGTCACCAATGAATGAACTTTCACGCTGATTGCATTCTGACAAAGAGCCAAAAGCACTGCAGCTTTTTTCAAATCTCGCGCTGTGTCACCAACAAACGAACTCTTGCGCTGATTGCAGCCCACTGAAAAATGATACAGGAATTAGAAATCTTACACATCTGATAACTAAGGTGTTTGAGTTAAAACAGCAATATGTAAAGAGCTCTCTCATAGAGAATCTTATCCCATTACCTTGTGGTCTCGTGATCTGGACATGTGAACAGAGTTCTAACCAACTGCCTATGATACTAGCTATGATTAGAGGATTCTGCCTCAGCCATCACCAGTGATAACCAGTCAGTTGCTGTATTAGATAAATTCAAAGATCTGAAAGGACAGGAACAAAGGTATCATGCTGACTGATACCTTAAAGTCAATGCTTAATTAACAGAATCAGCAGGGATCCCACAGAGTGTCATGATCTAAGTGGTTTTTGTGTACGGAAGATATTTTCCAGTCCTATTAAAATAAAAACTTATGATTTCCTGATAGAGTTTAAATATTTCAATATATATTTTAAATATCTTTTTAGATGTTTTATACATCTTTATACAATCTTTGCATGTGAAATGCATTAAAATAAAATAAGTATAATGGATTATTTTTTATAAAACGAAGTATATTAAGTGATTAATACTAAGTAGCACAAAACAAAGTTAGATGAGTGCATTAAAGCAGTTCAGTCATACCTGCAGCATCTGTAGTAATTGTCTGTATCTTGACATACTTTGATTCAGAGTTAATGAGCTGATTTCCCATTTGCTGACATTGCAGTGTATTGGAGTAATTATTTGAACAGCTTGACCCAGAAGGCATTAGCAACCCATAGATTACGGTTAGTGGTCAGCAACAGGAGGATATGACTATATCAGCAAATAATGGAGACCTAGTCATGTGGGAGGTCGAGCCTTTCTCCCTGCTCAGCTTGTACAGACCAGAAACTCTGTTGGGTCGAAGAGAGAACTTACCTTGGTGTTCGTTTATTAGCACAATTTCCTGAAACAAATAATCAATTAAAAGTAATAAGTTGTTGTCCATAAGTTTCCAAATGTGTGTTAATACCTTAACAAAGCTAAAGGCTGTCAATAAATGCAGTTGCAATGTTGAAATTAGTGTGTACACTGAGTAGGTGTAAGTGAATTGCTCTGGTCCATCATAATCGTCCTCTTATCCACCAGAAGGAACAAGTAGCCACACTGTCCCATCAGTCATACAAGTCAGATGATCATAGTTTAAACATAATGAATTATAAAATTTTTGATACTAAATTCCCATCCAAAACATTTAAAAAAAAAATTCCAAAACTATTCAAATGTCACACGATGCTGAAATATTAGCTCTGTTTCTCTTTTCATGGATGCTGCTTGACCTGTGGAGTGCTTCAAGCATTTTCTCTTTTAATTTCAGATTTCAAAACTTACTGATTTTTGTTATAATCTAGTACCAATGTAATACAATATTGGAGAATCAGCAGTGAACTTGCCTGTAATGATGTTTATACAAAGGTGAGTGTAAAGTTAAATCTTAGGTTTAAGTTAAATGTTATCTGGACATGCTCAGACTGTTAATTTCTCGTGTTTATAAATATTGGCATTATAGTAGTGCACTTTGATAAAGCACAACTGGATTTTAAAACATTTGTTTGTTCTGCATTGCTGAATATTGGAATATGGACTTGAAGCATCAAAGCTGGAATACAAACTTCTGACCCCAGGTACGGTACCTCGTTCCAAATCGTAGCTGGCAAACGCAGCATAAAATAAATGGGTAAATTGGATGCTGCTTAGATATAATTCAGGGATTATGACAAAGCGTTTTGTTTCACTCAGCAGTTTACTTTTACCTCTCAGTAAATGTCTTATGCCTTTTGCAATTTACTATAACTCGCTGAGATAAGTCATGACCTCTGATGTAGCTTCTGGCCTCCAGCCTTATTATTGACACAACATGAGACGTTGTTTTTGAATGACCCCTACCATAAACCTTTTGTTGATTCCTGAATAGTGGATTGCATATTTCAGCGCACTTTCTCATTGCTTGGTGACTGCTCCCATGTTACTTACTTGAAAATATCAACCTAGTGTTTTCTCATTGCAAACACAATTTCATTTCCTGT
This sequence comes from Mobula hypostoma, assembly GCF_963921235.1. Classification (NCBI taxonomy): domain Eukaryota; kingdom Metazoa; phylum Chordata; class Chondrichthyes; order Myliobatiformes; family Myliobatidae; genus Mobula; species Mobula hypostoma. The sequence continues at coordinate 140,736,235 of NC_086103.1, forward strand.
TTTTGTTGCCTGCCTTCTCCCTTGCCCCCAGGCATACTTATTTAAGAAACTAGCAATGGGATTGTATTTTCAATTTCATGATTAGGCTGATATCAATCATAGCTGTATTTCAATACAATTTGGATATAAGCCGTTTTAGATTTTTTAAATTTCACAATTGTTATTTATTTTTAAAGAAAAGTATTGGGCCCCTAAATTCAGCTTTGCAGCATGAGTTTGGCATGGATTTGGTTCCAATATGGGATTACTCATCCGGACCTTAGTGACACAGTTTATACCAACATTTACTAATAGGGGCTTAGCACAGTCATAGATAACACCCATTGGAGATAAACAGTGTTCATAGGTTGTGGCATAAATCAGTGTTCATTTGATAAAAGTACCAATAAAATGAAACTCAACACTCCAGATAACATCATCTCTTAATTTATAGACAATAGGTGCAGGAGTAGGTCATTCGGCCCTTCGAGCCAGAACCGTCATTCACTGTGATCATCCACAATCAGTATCCAGTTCCTGCCTTATCCCCGTAACCTTTGATTCCGCTATCTTCAAGAGCTCTATCCATCTCTTTCCTGAAAGCATCCAGAGACTTGGCCTCCACTGCCTTCTGGGGCAGAGCATTCCACATATCCACCACTCTCTGGGTGAAAAAGTTTTTCCTCAACTCCGTTCTAAATGGCCTACCCCTTATTCTTAAACTGTGGCCTCTGGTTCTGGACTTACCCATCAGCAGGAACATGCTTCCTGCCTCCAGCGTGTCCAATCCCTTAATGATCTTATATGTTTCAATCAGATCCCCTCTCATCCTTCTAAATCCCAGTGTATACAAGCCCAGTCGCTCCAATCTTTCAACATATGACAGTCCCGCCATCCTGGGAATTAACCTTGTGAATCTACGCTGCACTCCCTCAATAGCAAGAATGTCCTTCCTCAAATTTGGAGACCGAAACTGCACACAAATACTCCAGGTGTGGTCTCACCAGGGCCCTGTACAGCTGCGGAAGGACCTCTTTGCTCTAATACTCAATTCCCCTTGTTATGAAGGCCAGCATGCCATTAGCTTTCTTCACTGCCTGCCCCGCATGCTTGCTTTCAGTGACTGATGTACAAGAACACCTAGATCTCATTGTTCTTCCCCTTTTCCTAACTTCACTCCATTTAGATAATAATCTGCCTTCCTGTTCTTGCCACCAAAGTGGATAACCTCACATTTATCCACATTAAACTGCATCCGTCCACTCACCCAGCCTGTCCAAGTCACCCTGCATTCTCATGACATCCTCCTCACATTTCACACTGCCACCCAGCTTTGTGTCATCTGCAAATTTACTAATGTTACTTTTAATCCCTTCATCTAAATCATTAATGTATATTGTAAACAGCTGCGGTCCCAGCACTGAACCCTGCGGTACCCCACTGGTCACCGCCTGCCATTCCAAAAGGGACCCATTAATCGCTACTCTTTGTTTCCTGTCAGCCAGCCAATTTTCAATCCATGTCGGTATTCTGCCCCCAATACCATGTGCACTAATTTTTCCCCCTAATCTCCTATGTGTGACTTTATCAAAGGCTTTCTGAAAGTCCAGGTACACTACATCCACTGGCTCTCCCTTGTCCATTTTCATAGTTACATCCTCAAAAAAATTCCAGAAGATTAGTCAAGCACGATTTCCCCTTCGTAAATCCTTGCTGACTCAGACCTATCCTGTTACTGCTACCCAGATGTGTCGTAATTTCATCTTTTATAATTGACTCCAGCATCTTTCCCACCACTGACATCAGGCTAACCGGTCTATAATTCCCTGTTTTTTTAAAAAGTGGGACAACATTAACCACCCTCCATTCCACAGGAACTGATCCTGAATCTATAGAACATTGGAAAATGATTACCAATGCGTCCACGATTTCTGAAGCCACATCCTTAAGTACCCTGGGATGCAGACCATCAGGTCCCGGGGACTTACAGCCTTCAGACCCAACAGTCTATCCAACACCATTTCCTGCCTAATATAAATTTCCTTCAGTTCATCCATTACCCTAGGTCCTTTGGCCACTATTATATCTGGGAGATTGTATGTGTCTTCCCTAGTGAAGCAGATCCTAAGTACCTGTTCAACTCGTCTGCTATTTCCTTGTTCCCCATAATAAATTCACCCGTTTCTGTCTTCAAGGGCCCAATTTTGGTCTTAACTATATTTTTCCTTTTCACATACCTAAAGAAGCTTTTACTATCCTCCTTTATATTCTTGGCTAGTTTACCTTCGTACCTCATTTTTTCTCCGCGTATTGCCTTTTTAGTTATCTTTCGTTGCTCTTTAAAAGTTTCCCAATCCTCCAGCTTCCCACTCATCTTTGCTATGTTATACTTCTCTTTTATTTTTATACTGTCCTTTACTTCCCTTGTCAGCCACGGCCTCCCCTTACTCCCCTTAGGATCTTTCCTCCTCTTTGGAATGAATTGATCCTGCACCTTCTGCATTATTCCCAGAAATACCTGCCATTGTTGTTCCACTGTCATCCCTGCTAGGGTACTGTTCCATTGAACTTTGGCCAGCTCCTCCCTCATAGCTCCATAGTTCCCTTTCTTCAACTGTAATACTGACACTTCCGAGTTTCCCTTCTCCCTCTCAAATTGTAGATTAAAACTTATTATATTATGGTCACTACCTCCTAATGGCTCCTTTACCTTGAGGTCTCTGATCAAATCCGGTTCATTGCACAACACTAAATCTAGAATTGCCTTTTCTCTGGTAGGCTCCAGTACAAGCTGTTCTAAGAATCCATCTCGGAGGGACTCCACAAACTCCCTTTCTTGGGGTCCAGTACCAACCTGACTCCTCCAGTCTACCTGCATGTTGAAGTCCCCCATAACAACCGTAGCATTACCTTTGCGACATGCCAATTTTAACTCATGATTCAACTTACACCCTACATCCAGACTACTGTTTGGGGGCCTGTAGATAACTCCCATTAGGGTCTTTCTACCCTTAGAATTTCTCAGTTCTATCCATACTGACTCTACGTCTCCTGATTCTATGTCCCCCCTCGCAAGGGACTGAATATCATTCCTCACCAACAGAGCCACCCCACCCCCTCTGCCCATCAGTCTGTCCTTTCCATAGGACGTATACCCTTGAATATTCATTTCCCAGGCCCTGTCCACTTGAAGCCATGTCTCTGTTATTCCCACAACTTCACACCAGTGTTGCCCAAAGAGATCATTCTCGACTTACTAATTGATTCCACAAGCTGCTCGAATGCTTGTTTGAGTACAATCCTAGTAGTTTGAATGATATTATCTTGTCTCAAGGGCTTTCACACAAACCAGTTGGTCCTAGAAGTGGGTACTAAGTATAGTATGACTATGGTATCGCGAAGAATGCAATCAAGACAAACTGCTCTCAGAGTGATTGGTCACTATGTGATCTTAATCCGTATACCTACCTTTTCCCCTTACTACTTCACACTTTTGGTTACAAAATTCTAGTCAACATAAAAATAACTTTTGACTGACCAACAATTGCTGCTTGTAGAATAGAGTTCATTCCTTCTGCCATCCTTTGCAGGTAGACATACTGTATCTCCTAACTTCTGAAAAGCCAAGATCTAATTTTTAGAGATATCCACATTTCCCAGAATCTCTAAGAAGTGGAAATACTTTAAATCTTTATTATCAGCTGCCCTTGATATCTTGTAAAGTTTGATTACATCATTTCTTAATTCACAAGAATACGAATTAAAGTATTAAAGTTGTGCTATCTCATCCTTTGTATTAATTCCTGAAAGTTGTTCTAGTAAATCTTACATGTACTGCCTCCACTGTTAATATATATCTTTCCTAAGGTAAGTGCCTAGATCTGCTCGCTGTACTTTGAATGAGGCATCAGCAGAGCTTTGGATAGATGTGGAAAATCATCTACCCTTTCCATTCCAATCCCTCTAGGCCGGGGATTCCCAGACGGAATATAAGGTGTTGTTCCTCCAACCTGAGTGTGGCTTCATCGTCTATCCATGGCCTCCTCTACTGTAAAGATGAAGCCACACTCAGGTTGGAGGAACAACACATTATATTCCGTCCGGGTAGCCTCCAACCTGATGGCATGAACATCAACTTCTCTAACTTCCGCTAAGGCCCCACCTCCCCCTCGTACCCCATCTGTTACTTATTTTTATGCACACATTCTTTCTCTCACTCTCCTTTTTCTCCCTCTGTCCCTCTGAATATACCTCTTGCCCATCCTCTGGGTCCCCCCCCCTTGTCTTTCTTCCCAGACCTCCTGTCCCATGATCCTCTCGTATCCCCTTTTGCCAATCACCTGTCCAGCTCTTGGCTCCATCCCTCCCCCTCCTGTCTTCTCCTATCATTTTGGATCTTCCCCTCCCCCTCCAACTTTCAAATCCCTTACTCACTCTTCCTTCAGTTAGTCCTGACGAAGGGTCTCGGCCTGAAACGTCGACTGCACCTCTTCCTACAGATGCTGCCTGGCCTGCTGCGTTCACCAGCAACTTTGATGTGTGTTGCTTAGTTATACTATTATTATCACCGAAGGATTTATTTTTGCACAACTTCAGATTTTCATTACAACCTTTTGCACTGGTCATTGTATTTATTACTAATATGCATACATTTATTCCGTAAGGTTCATACAAGCAAGGAGTTTCATTCCTCTCGGCGCATAAAGACAATAAACTAATCTGGATCTGGAGATATTTCCATCATCTCAGTTTGTGATTCACTACCGCAGAAGGTAGTCCATGTCTAATCAAAAAGAACTGCATATACTTGGTTTACACATGGCCTGCTTCGGATCCAGGTCATCCCTATCCGTCCAGATTTATGCAATAAAGTTCTACAGTGTTCCATCTTAAAGTCTCCCCTTTGTGTTATTTTAAAAATAGGTATAACACACACTTCACATTTCCCCATGAGTTACAATGGACTGACACATGGTTTGTTGTATTCCTGTTTGAATTGAAGGACGATACCAAAAGAGAAAAGACAGAAAAAAAGTAATAATATGTCAAGCAAGACAGTGCAGAAGAAAGGTCAGTTCTTCCTAGTCCTAAGAGAAACAGAGTTTCAGTTGAAGACAAAGGTTCACTGTTTCTTTTTCACTGATGTTGCCTGACCTAATGAGTGTTTCCAGCTTTTTTTTTATATTTATTCATTTTTTTCAGCGACTTTAGTGTTCTTATTGGTTTGCAAAGGTCAAATTCACCATACATTGTTTGGACCCACAACAATCAAAAGCAGAAAATCTTAAAAGGTGTAAAGTGCAAAAATGTAAAGTGAATAAATTTACAGAATGTATTTAATAGTTGGTGTTCATTACTTAGGAGTAAACCCAACCACTGAGGTGCAACAAAACCATCCTGGATCCGTAAGGGCAGACACTGTATTTTTCACCAGTTCACCTGTAGTCTTCATTGATTGGGTAACCCAGAAATCTTGTAAAACCTTAGAAATTTGGACAATATCCACTTTAATAGTTCACAAGTATACTAATAATTTTATCCAATCACAACAAAAATTCAATCCGCTTTATAAATAGATTAAGCATGTTTGATATTCCAAACATCCTGGATAGCGAAAATCACTTCATTCAGTTGTAATCTTGTGATTTCAAATTGTTCCTTGTCAATATTTTTAGCATTATCTTTGCAAAGGCAGAGAACTTTGCTTTCTAGCAAAGATTAGCTCAACCCTAAAGGAAGCTTTTATTTCCATTTCCATTCTTACATTTGAGGTTTACTGAAGCTTAACAAAAAGAGAACAAAATGTCCATACTTTAGTTGAATCATATGAGTCACCAAACTAAACATTCATGAGGATTATATGTTCAATTATATGTACAGATCAGAAAGAGAAACTTTTCCTCTAACTGTTTTTCTCCCCCTTATTTTCCAAAATAACTCGTGTGGGTGGGATAAGTTCCACTGTATGACATTTACTTTTAGCATTTTATTAAAATGTGCATTGTACGTGCACGTTTGTGTGTCGAGCAAGTCAGTGTTTATATTATCAGTGGCACGACAAATAATGTTATAATTAAGTCTGATCCAGTATCCTTTGCTGCACCCCTAGCAGACCTACCCTTTCCATCTTTGTAGTATTTGTCTTCTATGTGCAATCACATGAATTTTTATAAAAAGGAGTGTATTGCAAAAAGAGATTGCTCATTGCATTGTGGTATCATTTTACATTCTTCATACCAAAAGACCAAAAGAAGCAGAAATAAAATCCTAAGGAATGATCTTGGGTGCCAGTGGTTAATGCAAAAGTTGTTTTCTTCACCAATTCCCAGAAAATGAAAATGAAATGAGGTTCTTCCCTTAATTTCCTGTTCAGAGGTGGAACGAAAGAAAAACAAAACAAATTTGTAAATCAGCTCCGAGTTTTATTTTTTTATTTAGTGATACAGCACAGTAATAGGCCCTTGTCGACCTCAATGGGTCCGCACCACCAATTACACCCATGCGACCAATTAACCTGTTTACCCGTATGTGTTTGGATTTAGGAAGAAACCAGAGCACCTGGAGGAAGTCCACGCGGTTATGGGGAGAACATACAAACCTCTTACAGAAGGCAGCAGGTCGCTGGCACTGGAATAATGTTATTCTAACTGCTATGCTGTGAGTTCTGATGAGGGATCGAATTTTAATGGGAAATAAGGAAACTGCAGAGATGTTAAACAAACCAATATGTTGTGTAACCAGATTTTTGTTGATAAAATAACATACAAAAAGTTATACACAAAATTGGAGTTCACAGGTTTCAGATAGAGAGGACAGATTCATGCACTATAAAATGGTCATCTTCAAGCTGGCTGATTATGTGTGTTAAATATACGATCAACTTTGGCCAATTTGAATAAAATCAGAAAGTACTGGGTGTACTCGTCGAGTCAGGCAGCATGTATGGAGAGAGAATCAGAATGAATGTTTCAAATTGATTACTTTAACCAGAACTGGGATATCAGAAATGAAGAAAGTAATTTCTAACTTTTTCCAGATCCAATGAAGGGTTTCAACTTGAAGTGTTAACTCAGTCTCTCTACAAGTGCCATCTGGCCAGTCAAGTTGTTATGATTCTCCATGCCTGTCTCTTTGTGGGCAACATGTTTTGTTTCTGTCCTATAGAGACCACTCCCTCCCATCTTCATCCTTCATCTAGTACATTGAAGGGTGTATTGGTGCTGCTTCCTTTTCTGACAAAGAACTTGAAAGTTCCACATGGTCCCTCTTTGACTTCCCTTCTGTTACTTGACATCACCTTCTTCACGCAGACACGAGGAAACTGCAGTTGCTGGAAATTCAAGCAACACACACAAAAAATGCTGGTGAATGCAGCAGGCCAGGCAGCATCTGTAGGAAGAGGTACAGTTGACGTTTCGGGCTGGGACCCTTCATCAGGTCTAATTGAAAGAAGAGATGGTAAGAGATTTGAAAGTGGGAGGGGGAGATCTGAAATGATAGGAGAAGACAGGAGGGGAGGGGTGGATCTAAGAGCTGGAAAGTTGATTGGCAAAAGGGATACCAAACTGGAGAAGGGAGAGGATCATGGGACAGGAAGCCTGAGGAGAGAGAGAAGGGGGGAGGGGTGTTTCTCCGGTTGGCAGTCAGTGGTGAGCAGGGTGCCACAGGGATCAGTGCTGGGCCTACAGCTGTTTACCATTTACACTAAACTGAGTGGAAAAGCAAACTGTATAGACAATGTGGAGAGTCTGCAGAGGGATTATAGATAGGTTAAGTGAGTGGGCCAAGGTCTGGCAGATGGTTGGTAAATGCGAGATCATCCACTTTGGAAGGAATAATAGAAGAGCAGATTATTATTTACATGGTGAAAGATTGCAGCATGCTGTTGTGCAGAGGGACTTGGGAGTGCTTGTGCATGAATCACAAAAAGTTGGCTTGCAGGTACAACAGGTTATTAAGAAGGCAAATGAAATGTTGGCCATTGCTAGAGGGATTGAATTCAAGAGCAGGGAGGTCATGCTGAAACTATACAGGGTTCTGGTGAGGCCGCACCTGCAGTTCTGGTCTCCATACTTGAGGGAGGATATACTGGCTTTGGAGGCAGTGCAGAGGAGGTTCACCAGGTTGATTCCAGAGATGAAAGGGTTAACCTATGAGGAGAGATTGAGTCACCTGGGACTATACTCTCTGTAATTCAGAAGAATGAGAGGGAATCTTATAGAAACATACAAAATTTTGAAAGGGATAGATAAGATAGAAGTAGGAAAGTTGTTTCCATTAGTAGGTGAGACTAGAACTAGGGGACATTGCCTCAAGATTCGGGAGAGAAGATTTAGGATGGAGATGAGGAGAAACTGTTTTTCCCAGAGTGGTGAATCTATGGAATTCTCTGCCCAGGGAAGCAGTTGAGGCTTCTTCACTAAATATATTTAAGATATGGTTAGATAGATTTTTACATAGGGGAATTAAGGGTTATGGGGAAATGGCAGGTAGATGGAGCTGAGTTTACAGACAGATCAGCCATGATCTTATTGAACGGTAGGCAGGCTCGATGGGCCGGATGGCCTACTCTTGCTCCTATTTCTTATATTCTTATGTTTACCGAGTGATCTCTGTCACAGATGTGCAGAAGAATTTCTAGGACAGTGATTATAGTTGATTTCCTAAAGACAGTATTTTCCCCATCAAAGGATCTTGTTGGAGACAGAGATTGTATTATTACGTGTGTACACAATAAAGAACTTCAGTTTTCAGTGTGCAACATGGGCGGTTCACACATGCTCTTGCCAGGCTGAAGTGTCCTGAGTAAATGTAGCTGAGCTGAAGCGGTTCTGTAAATTTGTAGATAAAATAGTTCTAAGTGTTTTTACCCACACATTTGCCTTTGTTAAACATAAAATAGATCACTGAGCCACCTTCAAAGCTGAGCCATCATTTTACTGTTCACCATGGTGAAAAAAATTGCCTTAGTACCTGTGCTTCAGTAATTCGAGATCTCAGTCCCAGTTGTAATGTTTGAATTTGGTACCTTGGGGCAATAATACAACGTGAATCAGTCCAGCTCTACTGGGCACATCCATTTATTGTCCTTCATATTTCCCGAATTAAAAACATCTGAATGCTTAAACAGTACTGTATTTTTGAGAATAGAGACTGAAATGAACATTAACTCCATGCATGAGGTGGGTAAATCTCTTCCTGTGGTAAACACAGAATATGGATGTGCACAGCATTGTCATCTATCTATATTTCTGTCCATAATTCATTGGGTTTAACCCATCAGATTTCACCCTAAAATCAGAACATCTTTGACTTGTTAAATTGCTTCTGTAATATTTTTTAACTGGCCTGGATTTCAACACACAGTTAACACAAAGTTAAGCACTGCAGTAAGTGATATCCACAGTTAAACAGTGAATCAAGACATTACATTTAGTCTTTGACCATCTTAAGTAGGAATAGTGACCACTTTATTAGGTGCACCTGTACACAGGCTCTTTAATACTAATAACTAATCAGAGGCTCAATGCATAAAAGCATGCAGACATGATCAAAAGGTTCATTTGTTGTTCATACCAAACATCAGATTGGGGAAGAAATGTTATCTAAGTGACTTTGACTGTGGAATGATTGTTTGTGCCAAACAGGGTGGTTCGAGTATCTCAGAAGGTGCTGATCTCCTGGAATTTTCATGCACAACAATCTCTAGGATTTACAGAGAGTAGTGTGAAAAACAAAACAACATGCAATGAGCAGTGGTTCTGTGGGCAAAAATGGTCAGAGAAGAATGGCCCGACCGGTTCAAGATGATAGGAAAGTGACAGCAACTCAAATAACCACACATTATAACAGTAGTATGCAGAAGAGCATCTCTGGGTCACGAGGATGGGTTACAGTGACAGAAAACCATGATGATACATTTAATCTCCACTCTATTAATTACAGGAAGTGCCAGTAAAGTGACCACTGAGTGTATTTTACAGCAGAGTCAAACGACTAATACACCCTTAACCGGTCATTTGTAAATAATAGGAACGGCTTTCTAATGGATGTGGTCATGTCTGACAGTACTAGAATATTTGTTATTTTTGTCAATGTGCCCAAATCTTGAATGGCACTGACATATTGAATAGAGTAGCCTCACATCTCAAGAAATATGCACATCTGAGTACAAAATATTTACATAGAAATTTGAACCACCAAGAAGTAGAACATAATCCTTACAAGAGATTTCACAGAACAATGCATATAATGATTATGGAGACACCCACCTCCTTCAGCACATAGGTTGCAGCAGTTCAAGTGTGTGATCCAGATTTCAATTTATAGGATTATATATATATATATGTATGTATGTATGTATGTATGTGTGTGTAGATATGTGTGTGTGTGTGTGTGCATGAAAACTGGTTGGTGCAACAAACCTGGATAGTCTGCAAATTTACAAATAAAAATAGTTCTAAAATAACTATCAGAAATTCTAGTTCTTAAGCTTTCAAGATCAATCACATTAAATATCTTGATCCAATTTCTTAATAAAGTTAAAAATATAATCATGAAAAGTTTTCAAAAAGTTCGGATTCCCTTTATTGTATAAATAAATCACATATACACACTTAAGGAAGAGGATATTTATCACTAAAGATTTAAAGTAAGGGAATAATGCTTTTTCTATTTACTGGTTTCTATATCTATTGAAAACATACATCGAGTACATGAAGGCACATTGTTCCTAGTTTTGTTGCTTTAAGTGCAATAATAAAAGCAAACAATGTTGCATAATATCACATTTACTCATTAGCCACAGAACAATTTAATAATTGAATAAAAAGTGGCTGTGTCATACTCCAGAACTATATATTTATCCACTTAAAACCCGAACCATAAACTTACGGTCTATGTAGTTTTGTAAGGTGGTTGTAAATTAATATCCACTAAAATGCAACAGTATCATACAAGACACCACAGAAATTCCATCCAATGCAATACCTACTGGAACGGTGGCAGTCAAAGGTATTCATCTGGCGGAGTTATATTGAAGCAGTTTGTTTCAATCTGCAGAGCATAATTTACTACATACAAAGGAAATTTGTCCGGTCACACAATATACTGATGACATCAGAATCAAATGGAACGGAAGTAGAAATCATAGCAGGTGGAGTGACTTAGCAAAATATTTCTTGCAGAATTTAATGGGGGGGGGAATTGTAGGTCCTACAGAATACAATGCATCTGTCAAAAAATGTATTTCATTTTTGAGGGAGAGCAGGTGGTGTTTAAAACAGATACTAAACTTCAGCAGCATCTAAAATGTGTCTGCTGGCCAGTGAGCAAGTTTGGGATATTAAATAGCAAATCTCTACTTCAAATGAGCTTGAGGATCAGTCCCCAGACCAAAGGTGAATTGCTGGGGGAAGATTTCAAACGTCTCTACAGTTGTGAGTGAAGATTAGTGCAGAATAGGGGAAAAGGGATGATAAAATCTTCCTACATACAGATTTTTTCTGACTTCTGGTAGGAACATTTGCTTGTTCAGTTAAGTATATTAACTCCTGCAATGCAGCAACTTTGTTTTAGAAAGGTTTTGCAGGGCAATGTTAATTGGCCATTCAGCTGCATAAATTCTCCTTTAAGTTTTGAAGCTGACAGTAGCTTTTCCAGCATTGAGCTGCTAGGTGTAGGTATCAGCATTCAAGCACTAAGCCAAAAGCTGCCAACTGCACTGACTGCTAGGTGCCATGTTAATCAATGGAATGAATCAGAAATGTTAACATTATCACACTATTCAAGCAAGCAATAGTTCTTAATTATTGTTGAGGAATAACTGCAAATTATCATCTAACATACCAATATAAAAATGTATTTTGAAATGTGGAATTATAATATTATATAATATGTAACAGCATGTTCAACTGCTATATTTCCCTTTAGAGTAGCATAAATAAATTAAAACTCTTCTGTACTTTGATTTCATTCTGCGGTTGTGTTTTAACAGGATTGATCCCCCTCCTGTAACCTCCACAATTGCCGTAAGTCTTGTGCAAAACTTGTCAATGAGTTTCAACATCCTGAGCCTCGGGGGTACTGCAGTCAGTTATGTCCTCACCTGCTTTATTCAAGCAGATAGACAGAGGATCATGATTGAAAAAGGAATTGGTTGATCTATCTCTCTTGCAGCCTAGGGATACCAAAGTCAACATTGGCATCCATTAACATGCATCAACTGGGATCAATTAATACACAATAGACTGATGACTATAGGGTAATGTTCAGGAACTCCATTGCAGGTCTGGTGTTTCTTTCGATGAAAGCACAATTGAAGATTTGAACAGAGGCGAACTCACTTGGACGAAGAAGCAGGTATACCTTGAACTCAGTACCTTTGTCAAATAAGACTGAATACCAGGAGGAGGAAATTGTCACTGTCAATTTGCAATAAAGCTGGCATGAACTTAGTCTACAGGAGAAAATAATTAAATGGCACTTTCCCTGTGATGTTCCTTTCATTATACAAAGAGAACATTATCAGCAGGAAATAAGTACTGTAATAACTTCTGGCAGCAACTTTGTGAACTTGAAGCTACAATATATGAGTTTAAAACATTATTGTATGCTCTTTAGAAGTCTTTTGTATCATTTATTCTAATTAAGTTGAGAGTATTAGCTCTGTACTGTACCACTTCAATGGCTTCTGTTCCTAAGCCAGATGAAGATTCACAGGTGCAGGAACTATGAGGGGGACAGATAAACAAAGACGGCGGATATCGCTGTGAACACTCAACAGAACAATGGAACTCCCTGGGAAAAGGAACAATGAATCACACTTATGATCTTATAAAAAGTACTTCATAGAGGAGTAAAAAGAGAAAATGAAAAGTTCTGAAGATCTGTAATAAACATCTAGTTCTAAGGTAACCTTGCGACCAACAGGATGCCGGTAAATAAATCTTTTCTTTAAAATAAAAAGGGAAACTATCACACACATAGCCTCATTACACAACCTTGGATGGCAGTATTGGAAATACGGCCACACCGTGAAGCCAACCTTCGACATAAACAAAGAACTGACATTACAAACCTGTAGAAACCATGCAAACCAGGTTAATACTAAATTCCATTTTCTCTCAAATTATTTTCCTTTGTATGTGACTACATTTAAACAGGTGTATTTGGTGCATTTTGAACCAGTTAGACAAATATAATGAAATCAGTTTTTTAAAAAATATATTTTCTGTCTCAGGTTTTGTCCTTACCAAAGATTGAAATTTGTCAAATGGCTCAGAGAGGGGCAACTAGCTCCGGGTTCTTAATATAATACTGAAAGTTGTATAAGAAAATATCAGATTGAATTGTCCAATTGGTCCATTGGAATGTCAAATCTTCTCCATTTATTAATACTGATGTACAAGGTATCATTTGACTGTGTATGGAACTGATTTCAAGGTTGACAATTAACTTAATAGCTAAGGTTACCAATATTTCTTCTAACAAGTAGGCAGGGCTTCTGGAATTATCTCCAGAGCTCAATAGATGGTGAAAAATGTTTATTGGATAAATTAATAATGGCAGGTTTACGTGTGGCCTCACACATAAGCTGGCCATTTTACCCAAGCCTCTCAATTGCCTTTTATTAGGTCTTCTCACATTCAGTCCCTTACCCACCCTTTCACAGTTGTTAGAAACAAAAAATGCTGGAAACACTCGGGTGATCAGGCAGCATCTTTGGAAAGAGAAACAGATGTTTCAAATCAAAGGCCCTTTGTCAGCGATGCTTCTCCAGAATATCCGGAGTATTGACTCTTGTTCTATTTCCACAGATGCTGCCTTACTGCTTGAGTGTTTCCAGTATTTCCTGTCTTTGCTTTGAACCTCCAGCATCTGCAGATTTTTGATGTTCTCTCACATACTTTCTTTGTCTTCCCTCCTTTCACCACACCCCCATGTTCCATGTTTGCCGTCCATCAGATAAAATGGCAAATCTGGTTTCAATATGGTGACTGATTCCGGGATCTTAGCCATGATCACTAGAGTCAGTGGGTGCGGTATCACGTGCGATACTGAAGGCCAACAACCACAAGGACTGGACTACGTGAGGCCCTGGTATTCTGTGTGAGCCTAGCCTCAAAATCAGGGGTGACTAGAAGTAAAATAAGCCAAGTCAGCTATATGAGCTCAAGTACTAGGGGTATTGTTTTGCAGTCAGTGAAGCACATCAAATTGATAAGGCTGCAGCAGTGATAACAAAAACATTAAGGCAATCAAGTCCCCCTGCTTCCAGTCCACAGACACTTTGTCCACCCCCCCCCATACATATATAATTTTGGTCACCATCTAAATATCTGTTAACATCTGTGTTATTATGGTTGGGCTGCTCACCCTGCCTCCTCCTCATCTCTGTTAAAATCTCAAAGGAGACAATATTTGCATTTAAATAAAGAAATTCTGTAAAATACGGGACTGTTGACAACCCTACCTGTGCCCAGTTTAATATCAGGGCCAGGCAGAAATATCAGGACAGACCCTTGTCTACCTGCTTAGCAGTTTTTAGTTTTAAAACATGTAGATATTTTTATAGAAGTTATTTTGTTTCAACATCAGAAGTAAATTCAACTTAGTTCTGCAGAGGATTAAGTATATGAATACCATGAAGCACACTTGCAACATATAAAATTTGACATTTGTCAAAAATATATTTACACTGTTTGGACTGTTAATCCATGTTCTAATAACAACACAAGGTAATGAATTAGCTCAAGATTAACAATTTTCTAAATAGGTTTTCAAAATAAGTGAAGACAATATTTTCAGACAGATTTTTACACATAAGACTCCTCTGAGAAAAACACCTGTTCAAAGTTTTCGAACTTTGGATTGGTGCAGCACTCCTTTTGCCATCCTTTCTTGTCCTGGATCGCTGCATTCGTCAGTCGTTGTGTTGTTACCAAGCAGTTCTCGGCATCAGTTAGGAAAAAGTAATCCCTGACTGTTTTAGCTGCATTACTTGACAGAGCCTTGGGACGCCTGCTGCGAGCCTCCCACTCGGGTGTGTGGTCTCCACTCAGAGGTGGAAACAGCTTCTCTTCCTGCAACATCCTGCCCCTTTCCTCCGATACCTTGGCATTGCCTAAACTTGGGCAAGAAACCCTTTTAAAAGAATGTCGATCTAATGCACTATGACTAGAATTTCCATCAACCATAAAAGGGGATGATTGCTGGCATGGTTTTGATTGAAAACATAGCACTGAATTCTGCCCATAAAAAACAGTCTGAGGAATTCGATAAGGCCCACTCTGTCCTGGAAAAGCCTTGCTGGCAGTGCTCATTGAAGGGGAACCACGAGTAATGGAGCTGTTTGCAAGTTCCCAAGAATCAGATTGCAATAAATGTTGCAAAGGTCGAACCATTGATCCTTTCTCTTTTGCAGCTGTATTCAGCAGTAGTGAACCAACACCCTCTGGATAAGGAGGAAGATTTGCACACTGGCTTTTGTCTGCATTTTGAATCATGCTTTCCCCTTCTGCGACAGAAACAGACAACTGTCCGTGAGCTCCTTCAAAATATGCACCTTCAAGCTTACCTCCATTTTCCATTTTTCTAAGCATGCAAGTTCCACTTTCCTTGCTCCTTCTATCATTCTTCCCAGCAATGCTTGTCGGGATATCTTCTGTCACACTGGAAGTCCTCTTGTCTTTCTCCAGTGCAGTGGAGGAGGAACCAGGAAGTGAGCTAGGGTAATATCCAGGGGACAGCTGTCCAGGAAAATATTTAAAAATACCAGGGCTAGGTAGCATTGCCAGTTGGCCTTTCTGAGACTGAGTGGCATAACAAGATGGCGAGAAGGTTTCACTTGGAGTGAAGACAAAATATTCTGGATTGTATTTAAAAACACTATCACATGAACTTACAGAGGACCCGGAGAAGGGAGTGCCTGGGGAAGATAGACTGGAGCTGCTCATTGTGGAAGGGTCCTGAATTTTGAGGGGAGGAGGTGGCCGATGTTGACCATTACTCAATGATCCCCTTCGATCTGATTTATGGCCACTGTTTCTGCACCCACCCAAATCAGTGCTCTCCTTCACGTTGTGTTTTGTCAGATTCTGGCCTCCGATCTGTAGTTGTTCAATGCAGTTCTCGGCTGTCTGACTCAGGACAGCGTCGCAACTAGTTTTGCGGATTAGAGGCTTGCGACTCTGGCACAGTTGAACAAACTGTGAAGTAGAAGGAACTATACTCGGCTCAGAACACCTTCTGTGCCTTCTAGGGTCTGTCAGAGTCTCGCAAGTCGAGTAACCAGAACTGCTGGAGTCCAGGAGGGCTTTGTTTGAAAACTGGCAGATCACACTTTCTTCCAGGGAAGCTGGAGGAATTTGTAAGGACTTCATTGTCAATGGGACCTTTCTATGAGCTGCTTCATCCTCAGCCTGGTCAAGGTCACAGTCACTCCAGGACAGAACTGAATCCCTGCTTCTAGTTTCTTGGCTTCTTTTTGTCATTAGAGCGGAGTCAGTTTCATCATTGAGCTCATTTTCCAGACTGTTGTAAGAGGAGTCGTGCATTTGAAATGAAGGGAGATCTGCAAGAAAAAGTCACACAATGTTGACTGACTATTTTGTAACACCAGTTATTAATATTGGCAAATTGATCTCTGTTAAAATATATGGCCCTACCCTCTAATTTTCATCCTACCTTCTTTTAAATGCTTCTTGAAATAGTGTATCTGGCCCATTCAAAGTTCTTTCCTCCTTTTTTTATTGTTAATAATTTTCAAACTGTTATACATTCTGTTCATAATTCTGTAGTCAGTGATATTTCTAGGCTCCATTTTATCAACTATTTGCTTTGGTCAATTTTGTTCTTATTTTTTCTGAATTTGAAATTCTCTGATCACATTTTCCCCCAGCAATAAGGAATTTAAGCAAATAAGAAAAAAAGTTGTATTTGCATTATAGTTTTCATGTCCTGTAGTGTCACACCGTAATTTACAACTGATGAAAGGTTTTGTAGCACTGTTAGTGCTTAATATTTATTTCTCTCATTGCGTTAGAATTCAACAAGTAGTTTAGTTAATTTTATATTCACCAGCTTTAGGAGATGGGTACTTGATGGGTAATGTTGGGTACTTTGTGGGGAATGATGGGTACTTGTCATTGTAGTTTATTTAAAAAAATCAATATTTGAAATAGTTTCATGCCATCAAGAAAAAACTGTAGGGTTTATTGTAACTATTGGTCTGAATGTGAATTCTACTCCTTTCATTTTAAATATTGTTGGCAGGGTGACAATTCCCATACCTGAACCATCATCTCTGCTCCCAAACCTCCTTGATGATAATACTTCAAAGAGAGAAGTGAAGACATCGCCAAAAATCCTGGAACAGTTTTCAATTAAAAACTGCACAAACAAGGCAACCTGGAGAAGGAGAGAGGCCAGAGTGTGATTTCATTGTTTTAAAATCCCATTCCACTATCTAGCATTACATGATTTGTATTTACAGCAAACACTGCAGCAGGATAAGGAATATGTGTACAGAGTCAAAATCATGATTATTCTGACAGGAGCAAGCAGATATTGCTGCAGATATGGCCTATCCCTCCAGACCACAACATGAAGCTTGGCACAGAGAGATTCCAGATGCTGTTAACCCACACATTCTCCACCAGCAGAGAGATGCCGGATACTGTTAACCCACACATTCTCCAACCAGCAGAGAGATGCCGGATACTGTTAACCCACACATTCTCCACCAGCAGAGAGATGCCGGATACTGTTAACCCACACATTCTCCAACCAGCAGAGAGATGCCGGATACTGTTAACCCACACATTCTCCACCAGCAGAGAGATTCCAGATACTGTTAACCCACACATTCTCCACCAGCAGAGAGATGCCGGATACTGTTAACCCACACATTCTCCACCAGCAGAGAGATGCCGGATACTGTTAACCCACACATTCTCCACCAGCAGAGAGATTCCAGATACTGTTAACCCACACATTCTCCACCAGCAGAGAGATTCCAGATACTGTTAAACCACACATTCTCCACCAGCAGAGAGATGCCGGATACTGTTAACCCACATATTCTCCAACCAGCAGAGAGATGCTGGATACTGTTAACCCACACATTCTCCACCAGCAGAGAGATTCCAGATGCTGTTAACTCACACATTCTCCACCAGCAGAGAGATGCCGGATACTGTTAACCACTTAAGCTGGGTTTCATTATGATTGTGACAGCAAATAACAAATTAATGTGGAGGTTTGCACATTGAAAGCAGTGTTAGTTGAAACACCTTGCACCCCACGTCATGATTATCTTACTGTGGTCAGTAACAGCCTCTTACTTTTTTTGTGGACTTGCACTCGGTCTCAGGGCTGCAGAGGGTGGAAGGCCACAGGGTGCTGGGCGCTATGCAGACCGCCAAGTTGAAGGCATTCATTTGGTTTTCCTCAGCTTGCTGCTCAATTTTGTGAAGCACTCCAAATAGATAATGCAGAAGGAGAGTATTCAGTCTTGGAAGCTGGTCTAGCAATCTGAGGAAAATAAGGAACAAAAACAGAAAACTGAAACACACGTTGGTTGATATTGTTGCATGATGGAGTATTAGAGGTTATTCGGGGTGGGACATCTCTCAGGAGTTTGGAATGGGGAAGCAGCAAGTTATTTCAAACAAGAAAACTGCATAATGTCCAATGATATTTTAAGAGCATCAATCTAGTCATTGGGTGTGGGACATGCGATTGTGTATCATTGTAACAATGTAGGGGAAGACAATAAATAAAGATTCCAGTTAATGGGCCCTCATTGCAACCCCCACAAAGAGATCAGGGAATGCATCGTTAAAGATATATCACTGACAGTAATACACAATTCAGCACATGAGTTTCTGTTATTTAATATTCTGTCTGTATATCCAAGGAGCCATCCTTCAGCAATGTAATAAAAGTAGTTCATGTTGGATGTCTGGTGTTTTGTACTCAGAATGAAGTGTCAGGAAAGGAGAAATAGATTCTCCAGAAGATATGCTTGTATTCAATAAAGACCTTTTGCATCTACCAGCTTCAGTTCTCCAGCGGCTGAATCACAGTCACATCAGGAGCTGTCAGCTTCGATGGTGTGTTTGGAGACAGAAGACATTACAGATGCAAGTAGTAAGAGCAATTGATCGGGCCACAATCCAACTCTCCAACTACAACTCAGTCTGTTCGAAAATGCCACCACTGAGGAACTCTGCAGCTGCTCAGTAACAAGAGTCTGACAGAAGGTATGAAATGCTGCACATAGGGAAATCCTCACCGCAGAGAAAGAAAGATCACTCTCACCAGCTTTTGTCAAGGTTAAATGTGGTTCTGCCACTGCTGGAGCTGACGTATAGCCTCCAATTTTATAGAAAATTCTAATGTAAAAACCAAACTACGCAGTTGCAGTGCCAGTTTCACTGTTGTAAAGTTCCTTTATGTATAAACCCGTTCAACTGCCACATGCAGGCAGGTTTAGAAATAGTAAGATAGCGCAGATCAACACGTGGCTGAAGACATGGTGCAGGAGGGAGGGCTTCAGATTTATAGATAATTGGGCAGTTTTCCAGGGAAGGTGGGACCTGTTCCGGTGGGACGGTTTACATCTGAACTGGAGGGGGACAAATATTCTTGCAGGTAGGTTTGCTAGAGAGGCTCCAGTGGATCTAAACTAGATACAAGGAGGGAGGGGAACCAGAGTGTAGGAACAGATGTAGGGGAGAAGGAAGAAAAAGAAAATAGTAAAGTTGTTTGCACCGTTAGTGATAAACAGAGAGTAAGAGGTGGAAAATTTCTTAAATGCATTTATTTTAATGCTCAGAGCATTATAAGAAAGGTGGATGAGCTTAAAGCATGGATTGATACCTGGAAGTATGATGTGGTAGCTATTAGTGAAACATGGTTACAGGAGGGGTGTGATTGTCAACTAAATATTCCTGGATTTCATTGCTTCAGGTGTGATAGAATTGGAGGAACAAGAGAGGGAGGTGTTGGATTGCTTGTCAGAGAAATTTTTGCAGCGGTGCTTTGGCAGGATAGATTGGTGGGCTCATCTAGGGAGGCTATTTGGGTGGAATTGAGGAATGGGAAAGATGTAGTAATACTTATAGGGATATATTATAGTCCACCAAATAGGAAGCGAGAATTGGAGGAACAATTTTGTAAGGAGATAGCAGATATTTGTAGTAAGCACAAGATTGTGATTGTGGGAGATTTTAATTTTCCATACATAGACTGGGAAACCCATACTGTAAAAGGACTGGATGGTTTGGAGTTTGTAAAATGCGTGCAGGATAGTTTTTTGCAGCAATACATAGAGGTGCTAACTAGAGAAGGGGCAGTGTTGGATCTCCTGTTAGGGAATGAGATAGGTCAGGTGACGGAGGTTTGTGTTGGGGAGCACTTCGGGTCCAGTGATCACAACGCCATTAGTTCCAATATAATTATGGAGAAGGATAGGTCTGGACCCAGGGTTGAGATTTTTGATTGGAGAAAGGCTAACTTTAATGAGATGTGAAAGGATTTAGAAGGAGTGGATTGGGACAATTTGTTTTATGGGAAGAATGTAACAGAGAAATGGAGGTCATTTAAAGGTGAAAATTTGAGGGTACAGAATCTTTATGTTCCTGTTAGGTTGAAAGGAAAGGTTAAGAGTTTGAGAGAGCCATGGTTTTCAAGGGATATTGGAAACTTGGTTTGGAAAAAGAGAGATATCTACAATAAATATAGGCAGCATGGAGTAAATGAGGTGCTCGAGGAATATAAAGAATGTAAAAAGAATCTTAAGAAAAAAATTAGAAAAGCTAAAAGAAGGTACGAGGTTGCTTTGGCAAGTAAGGTAAAAATAAATCCAAAGGGTTTCTACAGTTATATTAATAGTGAGGGATGAAATTGGTCCCTTAGAGGATCAGAGTGGACAGCTATGTGTGGAGCCAAAAGAGATGGGGGGAGATTTTGAACAGTTTCTTTTCTTTGGTATTCCCTAAGGAGAAGGATATCGAATCGTGTAAGGTAAGGGAAACAGGTAGGGAAGTTATGGAAACTGTGATGATTAAAAAAGAGGAATTATTGGCACTTTTAAGGAATATACAAGTGGATAAGTCTGCGGGTCCTGACAAGATATTCCCTAGGACCTTGAGGGAAGTTAGTGTGGAAATAGCAAGGGCTCTGACAGAAATATTTCAAATGTCATTAGAAATGGGGATGGTGCCGGAGGATTGGCGTATTGCTCATGTTGTTCCATTGTTTAAAAAGGGTTCTAAGAGTAAACCTAGGAATTATCGGCCTGTGAGTTTGACGTCAGTGGTGGGTAAATTGATGGAAAGTATTCTCAGAGATGGTATATATAATTATCTGGATAGACAGGGTCTGATTAGGAACAGTCAACATGGATTTGTGCGTGGAAGGTCGTGTTTGACAAATCTTATTGAATTTTTTGAAGAGGTTACTAGAAAAGTTGACGAGGGTAAAGCGGTGGATGTTGTTTATATCAGTAAGGCCTTTGACAAGGTTCACAGGTTAGTTAGGAAGGTTCAATCGTTAGGTATTAATATTGAAGCAGTAAAATGGATTCAGCAGTGGCTGGATGGGAGACGTCAGAGAGTAGTGGTGGATAACTGTTTGTCAGATTGGAGGCCGGTGACTAGTGGTGTGCCTCAGGGATCTGTACTGGGTCCAATGTTATTTGTCATATACATTAATGATCTAGATGATGGGGTGGTAAATTGGATTAGTAAGTATGCAGATGATACTAAGATAGGTGGAGTTGTGGATAATGAAGTAGGTTTTCAAAGCTTGCAGAGAGATTTAGGCCAGTTAGAAGAGTGGGCTGAAAGATGGCAGATGGAGTTTAATGCTGACAAATGTGAGGTGCTACATTTTGGTAGGAATAATCAAAATAGGACATACATGGTAAATGGTAGGGCATTGAAGAATGCAGTAGAACAGAGGGATCTAGGAATAATGGTGCATAGTTCCCTGAAGGTGGAATCTCATGTGGATAGGGTGGTGAAGAAAGCTTTTGGTATGCTGGCCTTTATAAATCAGAGCCTTGTGTATAGGAGTTGGGATGTAATGTTAAAATTGTACAAGGCATTGGTAAGGCCAAATCTGGAGTATTGTTCACAGTTCTGGTCACCAAATTATAGGAACGATGTCAACAAAATAGAGAGAGTACAGAGAAGATTTACTAGAATGTTACCTGGGTTTCATCACCCAAGTTACAGAGAAAGGTTGAACAAGTTGAGGGAGGAGAAGATGGCGGCGTGATGGCAGCGCGCGCGGCCACTTCGGTGATGATGTTTGTTATCTGTCAAGTAGGGGACTGCGCACAATTCTGATTTGATGGAGACAGATGTGAGAGCACGGAGGAACATCTGGAAAACTTTTGAAATGCCCGCTTCGCTGCCGCCGCTACTGTGTGGTAACCGGAATCTCCGGAGCTGAAGGCCCCGAAATCCTCGGCTTTGCTTGATTCAGCGGCTGGGGCGAGGTCAAGGGCTCTCGGCAGAGGATGGCGCTCGGGAGCCTGTATCGGAGAGGCTGGTCGGAAGCTCAAAGTTTTCGGATGGATGGACTCAGTGTCGGCTGCGGTTGGCTGCTTCCAAGGCATCGGCAAGTTGACGGTGCTTGGAAGTTTATGGCAGGGAGTTTCTCCCTTTTGCCGCCTGCTATCGGGGACTCGGCAGTCGATCGACTCAAGGACTTTTGAGACTTTATTTACCATGCCCATGGCTTGTTCTTCATCAAATTATGGTATTGCTTTGCACTGCTGTAACTATATTTTATAATTATGTGGTTCTGTCAGTGTTAGTCTTTGGTTTGTCCTGTTTTCTGTGATATCACTCTGGAGAAACATTGTATCATTTCTTAATGCATGTATGCATTTCTAAATGACAATAAAAAGAGGACTGAGTGTTCTCATAATCTAAAAAAAAAAGTTGGGTCTTTATTCATTGGAGCGTAAAAGGTTGAGGGGGGACTTGATAGAGGTATTTAAAATTATGAGGGGGATAGATAGAGTTGACATGGATAGGCTTTTTGCATTGCGAGTAGGGGAGATTCAAACAAGAGGACATGAGTTGAGAGTTAAAGGGCAAAAGTTTAGGGGTAACATGAGGGGGAACTCAGAGAGTGGCAGCTGTGTGGAACGAGCTTCCAGCAGAAGTGGTTGACGCAGGTTTGATGTTGTCATTTAAAGTTAAATTGGATAGCTATATGGACAGGAAAGGAATGGAGGGTTATGGGCTGAGTGCAGGTTGGTGGGACTAGGTGAGAGTAAGCATTCGGCACGGAATAGAAGGGCCGAGATGGCTTGTTTCCATGCTGTAGTTGTTATATGGTTATATAAATGTTACCTAATTCTTAACTTTAAAACAGTTGCAACAAAATAAATGACAATTTATTCAATTTCGGAGACTGCAGTTCATGCTCCATGTGTTACTTGTTTACTTTTTTTTACTATGTGCCTGATTTATCCTCCTTTGCACATTGGATTTCTGCTGGTATTTGTTGTGTGGTTTTTTTTGTGAAATCTATTGTGTTTCTTTGTTTGATGAGTGCCTGTAGGAAAATGAAACTCAGGATTATATATGGTATATACCTACTTTGATAATAAATTTGATCTTTGAAAGAAAGTTAGTGGAATCTCCTTTGGATTCAAACCAAAGGTCACATGGAGCAGACAAAGTTTAACCCCTATGTTACAATTTCCCACTGATACATTGGCACTGTAACTAACTTTTGCGCTTCCAGACTGGGACTGCAGAGTCACCTCCGTGTCCACAGATGAACTGCACAACAATGTGTCTTCTTTGAATCCAAAGGACTACCGCAAAAAAAAAACTAACTGTAACTGAGATCACTGGCCATCTCTAGTTTGGGCCCTCGTGCATCCCTACACATCACTTCTTTGCCACTGTCATCTGGACCTTCTGCCGCACAGTTGCAAGTTCTGGAACACGTTCCGAAACTTTTCCTTCCCTCAAACTCTCCCTTTTTGGAGAGAATCCTGTAGGGCACTCTTAAATCTTTCCGTATGACTAAATGTCAAATGTTGTTTAATGTTTCTTTAAAGCACCTTTGGGTGTTTACTACGTTAGGGTAAAGTTGATATTATTTTAAAAGTTTGTTATTGAATGGATAAACTTTGGCAAATAGTTCACAGATTTCAGCCATCCTGACTTTCTCCCATCACACTCTGCTGTCCACTTCCTTAATGCTTTCCCATTACCAATTATTCTCTTACTGAGGCATTGGCTTCAACATTGTATAATCATTTCTCCAAATGCTACTCAGCTCTAGGCTTCCACCCTTAACCATCTGTCTAAACCAGATGGTCTAAAACCTTTTTGGCACTACCCAATACAGAAAGATTTATTCCTGTCTGTCCTTCTCTATATTAAATTATAACAACAGTGCCTTGGAAAAGTATTCAGCCCCCACAATTGTTTTCAAATCTTACTGTCTCATTTGCAAATTTAAATATATTGAAGTAGGATTTTGAGCTAGTCTACAAAACATTGTGCATCATGTCAAATCAAAGGAAAAATTCCAAAACTTGTCAACAATTCGCTAACAAATAAAAAAAATTGTGAGGCTCAAACAGTATTCATCCCCTTTGTAATTACTATGCTAACTTTCCTTAGGTGCGATATGCTATACACCACCTAACTAACTCACCCAATTTGTTGATGTAGAAAATTGGAGGATCACCTGAATAAATACCCCCTCTCTCCGTAAGGTCCACCAGTATGGTAGATTTTCAACAGACCAAACCAAAATTTTAAAAAAACACAAAAGTAATACATACAAAATGCTGGAGGAACACAGCAGGCCAGGCAACGTCAAGGTAAGTCAGGGAAATAATAATAAAGAAGCACAAATCTAGGGAAGGGTACAAGACCATCTCAAAGGCATTGAACACACGTCGAAGCTCAGTGCAGCCCATTGTGGAAAGTGGAAAAAATATGCAATTGTAGCCACCCTGCCTAGGTCAGGCCGCCCTCTAAACTTAGTCACCAGAGAAGAATGGCACTTGTAAGAAAGGCTACCCTGATGCCAACAGTCACTCTGAATGAGCTGCAGAAGTCAGTGGCTGTAACTGGAGATGAAGTTCACGGCTCCACAATCTCTAAGGCTTTGCACAAAAAGAGTATTTATGGAAGAGTGGTAAGGAAGAAGCCCTGGCTAAAAAAAAGCATATCCTTGCGTGTAAGACTTTGCAAAGTGTCAGTGTCACTTAGAAGATACTGTAAAGAGGCGGAAGAAGGTCTTGTGGTCCGATGAGACTAAAATGGGACTTTTTGGTATCAACACTAACTGGTAGATGTGGTGTAAATCAAATACTGTGTGTCAGCCAGTTAACACCATCCCTACTGTAAAGTTTGATGGAGGCAGCATTAGGCTGTGGGGATGCTTTTCAGTAGCAGGGACTGGAAATCTGGTCAGGATTGTTGGGAAGATGAATGCTGCTAAATACAGAGAGATCCTGGATAAAAACCTGCTAGCATCTGCAAGAAAGTTTAAACTGGAGAGGAAGTTTGTGTTTCAGTAAGACAACGACCCAAAGCACACTGCCAGAGCAACCATTGAGTGGCTTCAAATTAAGAAAATTGATGTTCTTGAGTGGCCCAGTCAGAGTCCTGATCTTAATCTGATCAAATACCTCAGGCAAAACCTCAAGATGCTGTCCATCACCACTCCCTAACTAACTTGGCACAGCTTGAGCAATTTTACAAGGAGGAATGGGCAAATCTTGCTCCATCACGTTGTACAAAGTTAATAGAGACTTAGCCAAAAAGACTACAGGCTGTAATAGCTGCGAGAGGTGGTTCAACTAAAGACTGAGCAAAGGCAATGAATATTTTGGAACTGCTGACATTTCAGTTTTCGAATTTTTAGTTTTTCATGCTTTACAATTTTCCACGTTTTTTGGGGTCCACTGTGAAAAAGGTGCATCTGATCACCAAATAGAAATTCTCAGTTAAATTGATCAAAACCCCTGGTTGTAATACTTATTTATGTGAACAATGGGTTGGGGGCTGAATACTTTTATAAGGTACTGTAATTTTGTAATTACAGTACATTCTAACTTTACCACATCCCAGATTCACTCTACACTACGTCCCCTTGAGAGCCTGACCCCAGCTTGAAAAGCCAGGACCCAAACGATAAGTTTCTATCTCAGCTTGTATGTACAGTTGGGACCCTGATTTAAATGTAACAGTGCTGTGTCCAGAACTCCATAGCTGGATGGAGATGGGAGAAGTTAGATCCAGCAGAAAGAATAGAGATGCTCCCTACACCAAGCCACAGTCTTTCCCAATTACTACAGTGGTCTTTCTGCTCTCTCTCCCTCTCTTTAATCTGAATTACCCATTGTTTTCTCTAAAAACAGATCTCATTTTAAAATAGCCAATAAATCATTTTTAATATTTCTCTTTGATTGCATAGGTATTTATGTTAAAACTTGATAATTAAAATAAAATAAGAAGAAAGAAAAAAGAATTTCAGGATGCACATTGTCTACATTTCTCTGACATTAAATTTACCTATTGAAGAAGTTATCGTGGCTTTAGAACATTAGTTAATTTCTTGAGCACTTCTCTGCATTAATTGTTAATCTCTGCATCAATGGGAGAAGAAAAGATTATTTTTATGCTAATCCACCCTGCATCTCAGCCCGGGTTGCAGACTGTTTATTCCCTGCCATAGATGCTGCATTTCACCAACCTCCCTTCCTTCCCCCCCACCCTTTAAGTGCTTTACTAACCTCTGAATTTCCTTTATCTTTTCTTCATGGCTGTTCCTTTCCATTGCTGCCATCCACTCGTCATACAAGTCTGAGGAAAATATGCTACCAGGAATATTTCGAAGGAAGTCCTGAGTTTATAATGGAGAAAAAAATATATTCCAGAACAAGTATTCAAAAGTTTGTGATTGAAGCACTTGTTTTTATTTTGGAGCTGTTCAAAGTACCAAACAATCATTGAAGGAGTGATTTCTGTGGACTGTGCTGCATTTCAGTGCCTAGCCAGAGGATTACATATACTCTGCCACCCTCACTTACTCTTGTATTGCCACTGACACTTAGAACTGACCATATTCACAACTGCAATCTGACACAGCCTGCTCTGTCCTGGAGGATGGGCAAAGTTAGATATTGGTTCCCCACATCACACTCACATTGATATTTTCCCAGATTACTCAGGAAGCATTTTCTGTCTGAACCACTTGTTCTGATCAAATTAAATTTGCCCCAATTTTTCAAGTCAATTGAAATTCTTACAACTATTGATTTATTAAAACTTTCATGAAGTCCAGTAATCAGAAAAAAATTATCAATGATATTTGCTTTATTTTATTCATTGATTTATTTTAAGCAACTTCGTTTCCATGTAATGAAGCATGCTGGGATTCATTTTTTACAGGCATATCTTCACAAGCAGTAGGGAAGTGTTTATAATGGACTTGTGCCAAGAAATGTGAACAAGATACAATGAACAGTCTTGCCCTTCCCAAATTGAATTATCTTTTTAATATTGATTCCATTTAACTGCTTAACATCAATCAGAGATTTATTCTGCTTTGTCAGAATTATTTGAACAGACTGATAAGTGTTCTTTATATAGCTGATAAAATGGAAAATCTAAAAGTGATTCATTCCTATAATATTTTATCATATTGTAGCTTTCCACATTTGCCTTCCTTTCCCTGTGACCTAGTCACCTTCTTCTTCAAGGCAGTGGAGGAGAATGGAGGAATCCTAATGAAATTGATTAATCGGGGCTTTTCATACAAGATGATTTAGTAAGTATACGTTCAAATGGTGAGATAAGCAATGGGAGTCACCCTCTACTCACTGACAAAATATCAATCTGTCATTGCAGATCAGGCACATCGTTCAGTCCAGACCTCATGCAGCAGAAGGTGAAATGCTGATTTTTTGAAGCACTGCAACACCTAGTTCTGGGGTGTCTAGGGTTAGGATGAGGTAACATTGGACTAGTCAGGTTATTATAAATATTTCAGGTAGCTGTTTTGCCAGTTTAGCCTCAACCTGTGTGTCCACTACTAATGGGAAATTAATTATGACATTGTGAAACTATTCTAAAATCTACCCGCTGTCAACTTTAGAACAGAGATGAGGAGAAATTGCTTTAGCCAGAAGGTAGTGAATTTTTGGAATTCATTGCCACAGGTAGCAATTGAGCCCAAATAATAGGGTATATTTAAAGCGGAGGTTGACAGGTCCTTGATTAGTCAGGGCATCAAAAGTTACGGGGAGAAGGCAGGAGAATGGGAATGAGAGAGATTATAAATTAGCCATGATGGGACGGCAGAAGAGACTCGATGGGTTCGCTAAGGCAAGACACACACGACACCACGAGGTAGAGGTAACGAGACCCTGGAAGCGGCACACCTCCCACAAGTCGGTGGGAGTTTTGGAGGGCTGATCGCGGGACCAAGCCATAGACGCACAGGGTGGAAAGGTACGATCGGCGGGAACCTGGTGTGTGTCCGCCCTTGCCTGGGTGCCAGGTTCACAGCAGAGAAACGATCGTATCTGGAAACGGAGGGGTCACGGTCGGTGACCTCAGAAGACATCACAAAGGGCTCGCCCGAAAGCTGACTGCGAAGAATATCGAAGGTCTGTGTGGAAGCCGTTTGAATATTCATTCGTTTTTGCTCTCTCTCTCCTTCCCCCCACTGTCCATCTCCCACGGCAGTGATTACTGTGAACTGAACTGATCTCAATTGAACTGAACTTTGCGTCACTTTGAAACTGGTCATTTACCCCTAGACGACAATAGAGCTTGATTGATCCTGTTATCCTAATTCTGTATACATGTGTGTTTATCATTGCTGAACTGTTGCATTTATTATCCTTTTGGTTACAGTACTGTGTTGCTTGTTTCTTTAATAAAACTCTCTTAGTTCCAGTAATCCAGACTCCAGCTGAGTGATCCATTTCTGCTGGTTTGGCAACCCAGTTACGGGGTACGTAACAGTAGTAAAAGAAGTGGAAAGTAATCAAAACACATCAACTACATCTGCATAAAAGGCTCCTTGTGGACACTTCTGCACTAGTTTAAATAAGTGAGCCCACAGAAGTCATTTTTAAAGACTTATTTGCATAGTGGTGAATAAGTCAGAACGTTTTTAATATTGACTATGCTGTAGAATGTTTGTCCCTCTTGTGAAGTGTAGAATAGGGAACATAAACCAATGATAGAAGGTTAATTTAGGACTGAACTGAGGAGAAATTTCTTGACTGAGGGCTTGTGATTATTCAAGATTCTGTAATGTTGGTTATTATGGTTCAGTTCCCCAGTATATTCAAGGCCGAAATTGATAAAACTTTGGGTGCGAATGTCAAAAGGAAAAGAAAGACGAATAGGCTACTTCACCCCTTAATTCTGCTTTGCCATTCTAAAAGGTCATATTGATCTTCCAGCTCAAACATCATTGCTCCTATATCTAAGGGAATCAAAGAATACAGGAACCAGGGGAGAAAGCAGAAGGGTTGGAGGATGAACCATGATTTTATGGAAACCAGCTCAAATGACTACGGGGACGGATTCTGCTGTTTCTTATGTTCATGTGTTCCTAACTGACATCAAGTATTTGTTCCCCGATGGGGAATTTTCCTTCCAACAGAGAATCGACTGGCTTTGCCTTACCTTGTTGGTTCTTACTCTTTTGTAATTGGGAGGTTAGTATTCAAAATGATTAGTGCAGATCCCATGTTTTTACCGATCACTGTTGTTCAAACCCACTTTACCTCAAGCTACTCAATCCCGATTTATCATCAAAATTCACCTTCACTCTGAAAATGGAAATAAAAGGTAACTTGGATTTTGTGCGCACACATACTTTGAACACTGCAGCAGTCACAAACACAGATTCACCGGCCAAGTGCACTGCAGCTCCAGCATTCAGCTTCTCCTTCAATTCTTTGCAGGATTTAGCATTTGCTGAGCGTCTGAAAATGCCCCTGGTGTATGGTCCTTCATGAAATAAAAAGAAGAGCATATCCTGAAATGTCAAGAAGAAAGTAAAAGAATCATGAGGGGTATCTGAATATCCCTTTAACCCACTAATTCAATGCAACCAATACCTATATCTGGCATTGATAACATACAGACATTTAATTTTACACAGAGAGACATCCGATGGCTGACATTTGGATTTCATAATAACAACCAAGTCTAATAACATCAGTTTCATTCTCTCAGCTAATGTGTCGTCCATTACCTAGGTTAGGTTGAATGATAGATTATGTGACTACAGACTGGAAAACCAAGCCCATTGGCTTCATTTCAATCCTAAATGTTTTCTCACTGTGAATAAGATTGCTTAGGTTATCTTGTTTGACCAGAACTGAATCTAATCATTATAAAGATCATTTCCACATTTTTAATTATGCTATTCTGTACTCTTATGCCACCAAAAGCCTTATTCACCTTGAAAAATCAATTATATTCAATTTATATACATAATCAATAAATTATACAACAGATTAGTGTTTAGAAATTAGTGAAAGGTCAATGAATAAAATTTCTCTTTAATTATTGTGTACTTGCATTTTTTATTCAATCAAAATGAATCATTCAGGATTGAATAATATTACCCTTTGCAATTATAACAATAATATTCACAATTCTAAATACAGGAGCCTTTGATAGTCACTATTTACTTTACATGACGTTTCTGTGGGTTTCCTCCGAGTGCTCCGGTTTCCTCTCACAGTCCAAGATGTACTGGTTTGTAGGTTAATTGGTCATTGTAAATTGTCCTGTGAGGTTAGGGTTAAATTGACGGTTGCTAGGCAGCACTGCTCGAAGGGCTGGAAGGGCCTATTCCTCACTGTATCTCAGTAAGTAAATAATGCTGATCATTTAATCTTGTCTTTAACTATAATGTACTACTAATCAGTATTGGGAGCAGTTAACTCAACACAGATGGAACTGTATTTGGAGCCTTTCTTGTATTCCAGAAATAGTTATCTCCTGAACAACAAATTAAAATGGTTACCAGTCAATATCTAATTCCTGCCTTTCAGAGTTTCCATTCACATTGACAACTACTACTTCCTTCTTCTCGGGTTCCAAGGAAATAGTTCCACACAAGATGTTGGATTCACATCCAGGGAAACAACATGGAAGTTCAAGTTCCATTTCCATTAGTTCCTCCCTGACTCATGACAGAACTATTATGAGGAAATTACATGATAAAGAATGCATGCTATCAACGAAACAAATGATGGAATTTCTTTTCATTCGATACAAATAAAGCAAGTAACACCCAATTTGCACATTATTCAAATGCCATAATGATATTGTTCCTGTATTATTAATCTTTCACAAGTTCATCTCTTTAATGGCCAAAAAAATTCTCTCAAAAATTACCTTCCTTCTACGTTGTAACCCGGCACAGTGACACATTGTAAAACGGAGTGATGATAAATTGTCTTTCCTCCCCATTATATAACATTTGTCACTTACCATTATAGGCTTTGGGAAATTGTCATTCTCACAAATGGTTGACAGAGGAAGGCCAAATAGTCCTCTTGGTGTTATGGAAGTATGGGATGTAGGCATGTTTTCTAAATGAATGCCAGAACCACGCTTGAAAGCCCAGTTCATAATTGATCTTTTCCTTTTGCATTGCTTTTGACTTGGATCTATGGAAAGAACAAAAAATAGCAAAAGGTAAACGAATCTTCTTGAAAAGATCATCTGCAAATCATATTTTCACACTTGCTTGTAAAAGTTGCTACGGTTACTTTAAAAATTGCACGATTGTTAACATCTCGATGGCTAGGTGCTACTGTAAGATTTGACAGATGTGCTGTAAAAAAACTACTTTGTTTCATGGTAAGGTGTGGCACATTCAGATGCAGCATCTTCTCTAGAGCTGACCAAAGGTGTTTTTGTCTTTCTTAAATATCTGTTTTACAATCACAAAACGAGGCTGGACATTAAGTAGTTCAAATATTGCAGACCTACCCTTGTTGCTTGTTGGCAGAAGAGCTGGAGGAGCTGGTCTTGGTGCAGGCCATGTTGCTGCTTGCGCCAGAGTCAGTGTGTGAAGGCAGTCTGCAGGTTAACAGCAAGTGATTGTCTTGGACATTTCTCTTGCCATCACAAGACCCTGTTTGACATTGGTAATGTAAAATACTGCAAGTCCAGTTCATTGATTTATTAGTGAGACCAATGGTGGGGGAGTAGAGTGGCCTCGGATGTACCAAGGACTTGGCCTCATGCCGCGGGCTTGCCTGTTACAGCAGCCCAGGAGGGGAGATGCCAGAGGCGGTGTGGTGCAGCATCTATGGTGGACTGGGGGCAAGCCCTTCATATTAGTGCTGCCCTCCAGTGTTCACAAACTGGATTGCATGCATGCGTGCCTGTGGATTGCTGAGAGCTGCTTATTCTTTCCGGCAACATCCGCACACCATCAATTTACAGGGCATGTCACTCAGGGACTTGGGCTACATTTGTTTTTGTGTGACTATATGTTTACTTCTATCTTATAAGTACTATATGTGCTTTATACTGTGTATGACTGTTGGTACTGTGTTTTGTACCTTGGCTCTGGAGGAACAATGTTTCGTTGGCTGTGTTCATGGGTATTCATCTATGGTTGAATCATAATTAAACTTGAACTTGAAATTAAATCATGATTTCACTAATTAAGTGACAAATTTCACAAATAACAAGAACAGTTATTAAGCAATACAGCTGCATTTGAGTGTCATGTAATCAAACATTTTTTTAAAATCTAGAATCATAATCCTGAAAGGGTAAGTCATGTATATTTAAAAGCCTAACATAAGTAAGTCTCTGGTGAATGAAAATAATGCACATCAAATATTAAAACGTACTGTTTACAACCCTGCTTTTTAATCTCTTCATCAGAGTATCGCTTTGAAATGTTGAAACAGACTGGTTATACATTTTGTATCAGTACTGTCATTGCTGCATTAAAACTATATGGTATAACAAAGGTAAGGAGTAACTATGATGATGATAATGGTATACGATAATGGTGTAGAGGACATGGGTTTAGGGTGAGGGGGGAAAAGTTTAAAGGGAACATTGGGGGGGGCTTCTTCACACAGAGGGTGGTGGGAGTGTGGAATGAGCTGCCAGACGAGGTGGTAAATGCGGGTTCTTTTTTAACATTTAAGAATAAATTGGACAGATACATGGATGGGAGGTGTATGGAGGGATATGGTCCGTGTGCAGGTCAGTGGGACTAGGCAGAAAATAGTTCAGCACAGCCAAGAAGGGCCAAAAGGGCTGTTTCTGTGCTGTAGTTTCTATGGTTTCTATGGTTTCTATGGTTACAAGGAAGTTATCTCACACTGCTTGAGCTTTACGTCTGCAGAGTGCCTATAATGGGAAAAGTACTTCCAGATAGTTGTGTTGCCTCATGACCTTAGTAATGTGGGAACTTTTCCTATCTGTCAGCATTCCAGTCAAATCAATACCTGGATCAAATTGACCAAATTGGCAACAGTCCAATACATAGATAAATTGTAATCTGGGTGCCATTTTTCTGTGGCTTTGCATTAGAAAACTGCATTAAGTCTCCATTCATATGGAGCAGTTCAAATCCACCTCTAAGATCAAGTTACAAAGCACATAATCATTTTTAAAATATCAGCAACACATTGTTATTAATCTATTTGGAAAAAAATCAAAAAATGAATTTGAACATTCAAGTTGCTGCTGTCTGGAAAACGGATGACCTCATCAAACATGACAGATCCATTTCTGGAGCATAACACAAAATGAACTTCAACAGATTTGCAAAAAGTTCCATCATCTGTGAATTTTTAAACATTTACTTTCTAAACATTTCTGTACATTCTCCAAAGCTCAGAAGAGAATCCAGGAACTGATAATCCCATGTATTTTTCATTTCATATTTCCACACTTCGAAAGGCATACTTAGCTGCATGCTTTGGGGAATATCTATCAGCTCCAGGCTGTTGAAGGATAATTCCAGCACGACCATTCCCAATGGTAGATTTGTAAAGGAGTGGCAGTACTGAACACTGAAAGGGAGGCTGACAGGCAGTAAGGGAAGCTTCAGAGTGCATCAAGCTCCAGAACTGCAATGGAAAATAGTGGGAGTGAACAATTCCCTTAGACTGCAGCCAAAGCCAAGATCATAGCTCTGTGGATGTGTTATTATGTGTGCATAATAAAGTTCCCAGTGGACAATGCCAGGAGCTCACCCGGAACTGGAAGCTACAACGGTGACCAGTTCAGTGATGAAATGTTCTAACGTAAACCCACACCAAGTTTGTCTTTATTCAGAACAAACATAATCAGAAGATGGCGTGAGGTCCAAGCACAGAGAGTAAATGAATACCATGCGTGACTGAGAAAGTAACTATGTGAGTATGAAAGGTGCTAGCAGCAAGTGAGGTTGGACCCTAGTTACGATGGAAAGAAGGTGGCCAGCGAGGTGAGAGAGCACGTCATTCCCGAAGTTCAGCAGTCACCAGATTCACCAAGAGAGATTCAGGTTCGAGGCTGAGAGTTCCTGTCATGGATAAGCTAAGTATTCCCGCACCTATGCAGTTTACCCGCAATCTAAATGATAACTGAAAATGCTTCAAACAGCGATTCAATGTACGTTCAGCTGCTAGTGCAGCAGGAAGGACAGATGAAAAATTGAAAGTGTCTATTTTTCTTTGGACATCTGTAACAGCCTTCAAATTGATGAGGCAGATTTTACGTTGGTCTCTCTAATGACAAAATTTGAGGAGTAATTTGTCCCAAGTAAAAACATCACATTTCAGAGATAGAAGTTTATTTCCTGTGACCAGAAACAAGGTATTAGCTTCAACAAATACTTAGCTGAGCTTCACACACTGTGAATTAGAAGATTTGAGAAACTCACCAGTTAGAGACAGAATAGTTTGCCGAATTCCAGATAATGGGCTCAGAGAAAGACTGCTGCATGAAAAAAATTTGATGCTAGAAAAGATTGGACAGGGCAGCGGAGACCACATGAGCACAAGCTAAGGAGCTGCACAGGGCAGACACAACAGTGCATGCTGTGAAAACAGGGCAGTACAGCACAAAGTATTTCCCAAAGCAACACTGAAGCAAGCAGGAAGGCTCAAACAGTAAGTGCAGCAAATGTGGAGGGAGTCACATTCCAAAGACGTGTCTTGCTTATGAAAAGTGCTGCAACAATTGTGGGAAGAAGAATCATTTTGCAAAGTGCTGCAAAGCTGGGGCTACCAAGAGAAAGGTGCACACGGTTGTTGAGGAAATGGAGGAATTCTTTGTGGATTCTCTACAGACTGCCGGTTGCTGGTCAAACAGAATGGACTGTCTCAGTGACTGTGAATGAGACAGTAATTCCATTCAAGCTTGACACCGGAGCCCAGATGAATCTGTTATCCATGGATGATTACAAGACTCTCACAGTAAGGTTTACCCAGTGAAGTTAAAAGTGTTTGGCTACACTGGAGAGAACGTTCCAGTAAAAGGGAGCTGTATAGTGACCTTCAAGCACAAGGGGTAGCTTCTAAAGGCACAGTTGCTGATGGTGGAAACAGAGTACAGCCAGTATTAGGTCTGAGAGCATGTGAAAAGCTCAACCTGGTGAAAAGAGTTTTTTGTAGTGGCTTCACAGACCAAAGATGGCCATACAACACTCATGGAAGGGTACGCAGATGTCTTTGAGGGCTCAAATGCTTACCTGGTGTACACAAAATCCATGAAGATGAGACAGTGACTCCTGTTGTCCATGCATGCGGTAAAGTTCCATTTGCATTTGGGCAAACTTAAACAAAAACTGGCACGCAAGGAACGGATGAATGTCATGCAGAAAACTGAAGAAGCAGCAGATTGCTCACTGGTCAATGTGCACAAGAAAATTGGAACATTTCAGATACACCTGGACCCAAGAGATCCTAATAGAGCCATCCGGAGAGCATTTTAAATTGCCAGCATGGGAGAAAAACATGTCCCAGTTTGCAGGTGCCAAGTGGTTTAGCAAGCTCGATGCATCATCTGGGCTTTGGCAAGTTTGAGACTGTATACTTATAATAGACCATAGGGAAAAATATCACTCTCTTCAGCTACATATGGGATTCTATTCAGAATGCTACCATAAAACTATCTACATGATCTTTGAGGGCATACCTTGTGTCAAGACTGGGGGTCCGCCAAGGATGAGCATGATACACAACTCAGACAAGTGCTTGATGTGACACGGAATGTCAATTTGAATTTAAATGAAGAGGAATATCAGTTTGGCGTTAAGACACTGATCTTCGTAGGAGATGTCATATCTGAAGAGGAAGTGAAGCCTGACCCAGGAAAGAGGTCAGCCATTGAAAACATAGGGAGGCCCTATGAGTTATACAGCTCTCGTTACATGCATGTGCAGTTCAACTCTTTGAGTGATTATGCAGAAAGTTTGAAGATAATAACTCATCTCCTTCTACCTTGGGCCACAAACTTATCAATCACCACTGCAGTGGACCGCTTTCTGGAGGTCCAAGACACCGACTTCTACGAAGAAGGGATCCGTATGCTCCACGACCGCTGGACTAAGCGTGTAAATGTAGGAGGGGACTATGCTGAAAAATAAATATGCTAGGTTTTCTAAAATTGACTCCTTCTACCTTAGGCCATGAACTTATCAATTACCCCTCATATGATCTACACTCCTAGAAAATATATGTTTGCTATTGATTTGTTGTCAAGCAGTCAACAAGAAAGAAAAGAGTGACTAGGAGATTAATGCTGATTAAAGGCCTATGTGAACGTGATTGTCCCCACCCCTTCCAGTATCTCCTAATAGAACAGGGAAGATTATGAAAGCAACAGGGACAGATGAAATAATGAAAGAACTCAAAAATACAATATGGAAAGGATGGCTAGCAGCTAAGAATGACTGTCCAATGTTTACTTGGGGTTACTGGGCGTGCAGAGCTGAACTGTCAGCAGCAGAAGATATGGTCTTCAAAAGGAACAGGTTTGTGATTCCGGTGTTGCTACGCAAGGAAATGCTCCAGAAGATACATGAAGGGCATCCTGGTGAGGAAAAATGTAAACAAAGACCTGTGATTTATGTACTGGCCAAGAATGAACCAAGACATCAACCAGATCACTGCTTCATGTGAAACATGCCTTACCAACATACCAAAGCAGCAAGCAGAACCACTTACACCACACCCTGTACCAGACAGGCTGGAATTCAAAGTTGGAGTGGATCTGTTTGATTGTAATGGGAAAAGTCATATTGTTGTAACAGACTACTTCCCCAATTAACCAGAGGTTGCAACACTGCAATCAACATCCAGCAAAGCGATCATCACCTTCCTGAAATCTGTGTTTGCGAGGCATGGAGTTCCATGTGAAGTGGAATCAGACAATGGTCCACAATCCTCAAGATGTGAAGTTGAGTCCTTTACCAATGATTGGAGGGTTTCAACATCAAGCCCATATCAACCAAAATCTAACAACCTAGCAAAAGTTCCAGTCAAAGTAGTGAAGGGCCTCATGAAGAAAGTTCAAGATGGACGAGAGGATTTCCACAAAATGCTAATGATTTACAGAAGTGTACCACTCCAGAATGGCCCTTCACCAGCTCAAGCGCTGATGGGTTGACGCATACGTACTAAACTTCCAATGTACGAAAACCTGTTGCCACCTAAAGGAGCGTAGAAGGTCAAATTGGCTAAAATGAAAAAAAAAAACAGGAACGGTATCACGACAAGACTGCAGAAAGCCTACCTGGACCTGAAGCCTGGAGATCCAGTATGAATCCAAGATCACAATTCAGGCACATGGTCCATGCAAAGATATGTGCAAGAAGTAGTAGCACCGCATTCCTACCAGATCCAGATGGAGCAAGGGACACCTCTGAGAAGGAACTGCATGGATTTATGACCATAAGCTCCAACCCATAGCTGTGATGCGCCATCTGTCAGTACACCAAAGGGGCCAGCGTATGTGAAAAAAGAACACGTTGATCAGAGTTCTCAGAGAGACACAAATATTAACACATCAAATGAAAGCAATACATCTATGGAAACAAATAGCAGTCAAAAAAGGACCATTAAACCACCTCAGAGACTGATTGAAAGTGGCTAAATCGATAAGGGACTGTGGTTGCTCTTTACAATTGAGGTTAAAATGTTGAACATTTGAAATTTTGAATAAAAGAAAAGAGACTGGTTATGCAATGTAGATATCTTTGTTGGAAAGGATAATTTTCCTTGCAGGTTTATGAGGACATAGTATTGTGTTCATTTTTCTTTAAAGGGGGAAGATGTGTTATTATGTGTGCATAATAAAGAACTTCAGTTTCCAGGGGGCAATGCAAGTGGTTCATCTGGAACCGGAAACAACGAGGGCGATTTGACAGGATTGAGCAGCAGTTCAGCAATAAAAAGTTCTAAGTAAACCCACACTAAGTTTGTCTCTATTAAGATGAAACTTAACAGTGGATGGCTCATCTGCACAAGGAGAAAGGAGCAAGAGTCCATGGCTAAGAAGTTTTAAGAGACTCAACAATGAGAAAAATAGACAGGTACTCAGCAGCCTTGGACTTAAATACAGCATGTTGTACTGCTTCCCAGGTGCTAAAGTCAGAGGTGTCATAGATGTTTGCAGGGAACTTAAAGGGGAAGGATAAATAGTCAGAGGTTGTGGTTCACATTGGTACTAAGAGTCGAGGTCCTATTACCAGGATTTTCCAAAGGTCCTTTGTTCTACCATAGCCTCCAGTGTGTCCAGTTTGACTCCTATAACAGAGGCAGCCTTTATAATCAATTTATTGAGCCTGTGATAGGGTAATATCAGTGCCTATGATAGGATAAACTGGAGTGAGAGTGGGGAATAAGCCGTAAACAACTCAGCAGGCCGGGCAGCATCTATGAAAAAGATTTATTAGATAATGTTTTGGGCCGAGACCCTTCATCAGGTCCTGAAGAATAGATCCATAGATGCTGCCTGGCCTGCTGAGTTCCTCCAGCATTTTGTGTGTGTTGCTTTGGATTTCCAGCATCTGCAGATTTTCTCTTGTTTCTGATGTGGATGCTAAGCTTGGTTAATGAGTTGCGCAGTGCAGAGCATGGCCTGTGACAGAGATTTGCCAGTGGTATGCTGGATGATCAGGACATCAATGGATAAGATTACTCATTTGGCTAGAGGAACAGCAGAGTGTGTCACAACCACGGATTCGGCAGTGCAGCAGATTTGGCAGTTGAGCTCGTGAATGTGCACATGTCAGCTAATTATTATTTCATTGTGATAGTATTTAACTCCATTCATTCCGTCATAGTGTTTGTCGAGACTTGAACCCAGGTCAGGACACAGAAACACTTCACTGCCTGCAATCTGCCTTGCCTGAGAAATTGGACTGTTGAGTCAACTGAATCTGAAGACTAGCGGTATTCGTTTTATTCTTAGTTGTTCTTTTCAGCCGCAGTGTAGGCTTTGTTTTCCATTTGAGAATTTTAGTTAATGGCCCTGTTTGGCCTAGCATTTATTGTTCTCTTTCCCTTTAACACTGTTCGCATTAAAGTCTGTGAACTATCGACCTGCTTCAATGTCTCTCCCTCTGCACTTGGGCCATATCTGACCAGGTGACAGGGTGAGGCTAATGGAGTGGCTGATGATTGAAGCATTACCATTGTATTTTAAGATGATACCAAAGTAAAAGATAGTTTTGAGAGAGAAGACACAAAACAAAGAAGGTCCTTTCTAAGTATAATCTATCCACAGCTTTATGTCATTTTGATTATATGACATTTGTATGGAGTAAGTAAAGTTGAAGGTAGTCTTATTATCCGAAAAGCCAAAAAATTTAAGCTGACATTCAGCACAGTATTGAGGGGCTGTTTTGGATATTCTGGACTGCTTAGTGCTGAAACTAAAAACTTCCACTTCAGTCTCATCCGACCACAAGACCTTCTTCCACATCTTCACGGTATCTTCAAACTGACATTTTGCAAAGTCTTTATGGCCAAGGAGTTACTTTTTTTTAAGTGGAGGTAGCATCAGGCTGGGGAGATGCTTTTCAGCAGCAGGCACTGGAAACCTGGTCAGGATTGATTAGAAGATGAATGCTGCTAAATACAGAGAGATCAATCCTGGATAAAAGCCTGCTAGACTCTGCCAGAAAGCTTAAACTAGGGAGGAAGTTTGTCTCTCAGCAAGACAATGAGCCAAAGGGCAGTGCCAGAACAACCATAATGAAGTGGTATCAAATGAAGAAAATTGATTCCTTGAGTGGCCCAGTCAGAGTCCTGACCTTAAGCCAATCAAACATCTCTGGCAAGACCTCAAGATTGCTGTCTGCTGCCACTTCCCAACTAACCTGGCACAGCTAGAGCAAATTTGCAGGAAGCAATGGGCGAATCTTGCTCCATCACGTTGTGCAAAGCCAATAGAGACTTATTCAGAAAGACTACTGGTTGTAATAACTGAGAGAAGTGGTTCAACTAAATACTGTACTGAGCAAAGGGGGATAAATACTTTAGAACCACTAACCTTTCAGTTTTGAATTTTTAATTTTTCATGCTTTACTATTTTCCCAGTTTTTAGGGCTCTACTGTGAAAAAAAAGAAGCACATGGTTCACAAGTAGAAATTCCTAGTTAAATTGATCAAAATTCCTGGGGGTGAATACTTTTTCAAGGCACTGTAGTATAGTCTAACCGGATAGAAATGAGAGATTTTCATTGCATCTTGGTACATGTGTAAATAACACACCAATTACCAAATACCAATGCCTTACAATAAAAACAACAGGAATTCTGCAGATGCTGGAAATTCAAGCAACACACATCAAAGTTGCTGGTGAACGCAGCAGGCCAAGCAGCATCTATAGGAAGAGGCGCAGTCGACGTTTCAGGCCGAGACCCTTCGTCAGGACTAACTGAAGGAAGAGTGAGTAAGGGATTTGAAAGCTGGAGGGGGAGGGGGAGATGCAAAATGATAGGAGAAGACAGGAGGGGGAGGGATAGAGCCGAGAGCTGGACAGGTGATAGGCAAAAGGGGATACGAGAGGATCATGGGACAGGAGGCCTAGGGAGAAAGACGGGAGGGGGGGTGACCCAGAGGATGGGCAAGAGGTATATTCAGAGGGACAGAGGGAGAAAAAGGAGAGTGAGAGAAAGAATGTGTGCATAAAAATGAGTAACAGCTGGGGTACGAGGGGGAGGTGGGGCCCAGCGGAAGTTAGAGAAGTCAATGTTCATGCCATCAGGTTGGAGGCTACCCAGATGGAATATAAGGTGTTGTTCCTCCAACCTGAGTGTGGCTTCATCTTTACAGTAGAGGAGGCCGTGGATAGACATGTCAGAATGGGAATGGGATGTGGAATTAAAATGTGTGGCCACTGGGAGATCCTGCTTTCTCTGGCGGACAGAGCGTAGATGTTCAGCAAAGCGGTCTCCCAGTCTGCGTCGGGTCTCACCAATATATAAAAGGCCACATCGGGAGCACCGGACGCAGTATATCACCCCAGTCGACTCACAGGTGAAGTGATGCCTCACCTGGAAGGACTGTTTGGGGCCCTGAATGGTGGTAAGGGAGGAAGTGTAAGGGCATGTGTAGCACTTGTTCCGCTTACATGGATAAGTGCCAGGAGGGAGATCAGTGGGGAGGGATGGGGGGGACGAATGGACAAGGGAGTTGTGTAGGGAGCGATCCCTGCGGAATGCAGAGAGAGGGGGGGAGGGAAAGATGTGCTTAGTGGTGGGATCCCGTTGGAGGTGGCGGAAGTTACGGAGAATAATATGTTGGACCCGGAGGTTGGTGGGGTGGTAGGTGAGGACCAGGGAAACCCTATTCCTAGTGGGGTGGTGGGAGGATGGAGTGAGAGCAGATGTACGTGAAATGGAGGAGATGCGTTTAAGAGCAGAGTTGATAGTGGAGGAAGGGAAGCCCCTTTCTTTAAAAAATGAAGACATCTCCCTCGTCCTAGAATGAAAAGCCTCATCCTGAGAGCAGATGCGGCGGAGACGGAGGAATTGTGAGAAGGGGATGGCGTTTTTGCAAGAGACAGGGTGAGAAGAGGAATAGTCCAGATATTCCTCTTCTCACCCTGTCTCTTGCAAAAACGCCATCCCCTTCTCACAATTCCTCCGTCTCCGCCGCATCTGCTCTCAGGATGAGGCTTTTCATTCTAGGACGAGGGAGATGTCTTCATTTTTTAAAGAAAGGGGCTTCCCTTCCTCCACTATCAACTCTGCTCTTAAACGCATCTCCTCCATTTCACGTACATCTGCTCTCACTCCATCCTCCCACCACCCCACTAGGAATAGGGTTTCCCTGGTCCTCACCTACCACCCCACCAACCTCCGGGTCCAACATATTATTCTCCGTAACTTCCGCCACCTCCAACGGGATCCCACCACTAAGCACATCTTTCCCTCCCCCCCCTCTCTGCATTCCGCAGGGATCGCTCCCTACACAACTCCCTTGTCCATTCGTCCCCCCCATCCCTCCCCACTGATCTCCCTCCTGGCACTTATCCGTGTAAGCGGAACAAGTGCTACACATGCCCTTACACTTCCTCCCTTACCACCATTCAGGGCCCCAAACAGTCCTTCCAGGTGAGGCATCACTTCACCTGTGAGTCGACTGGGGTGATATACTGCGTCCGGTGCTCCCGATGTGGCCTTTTATATATTGGTGAGACCCGACGCAGACTGGGAGACCGCTTTGCTGAACATCTACGCTCTGTCCGCCAGAGAAAGCAGGATCTCCCAGTGGCCACACATTTTAATTCCACATCCCATTCCCATTCTGACATGTCTATCCACGGCCTCCTCTACTGTAAAGATGAAGCCACACTCAGGTTGGAGGAACAACACCTTATATTCCGTCTGGGTAGCCTCCAACCTGATGGCATGAACATTGACTTCTCTAACTTCCGCTAGGCCCCACCTCCCCCTCGTACCCCAGCTGTTACTCATTTTTATGCACACATTCTTTCTCTCACTCTACTTTTTCTCCCTCTGTCCCTCTGAATATACCTCTTGCCCATCCTCTGGGTCACCCCCCCCCGTCTTTCTTCCCGGACCTCCTGTCCCATGATCCTCTCGTATCCCCTTCTGCCTATCACCTGTCCAGCTCTCGGCTCCATCCCTCCCCCTCCTGTCTTCTCCTATCATTTTGCATCTCCCCCTCCCCCTCCAGCTTTCAAATCCCTTACTCACTCTTCCTTCAGTTAGTCCTGACGAAGGGTCTCGGCCTGAAACGTCGACTGCGCCTCTTCCTATAGATGCTGCTTGGCCTGCTGCGTTCACCAGCAACTTTGATGTATGTTCCTTACAATAAAACCAAGGAGTGCTGGAATTACTAAACAGATCAAGCAGCATCTGTGGATACGGAAAGAGAAACT
Source organism: Mobula hypostoma (assembly GCF_963921235.1). NCBI lineage: Eukaryota > Metazoa > Chordata > Chondrichthyes > Myliobatiformes > Myliobatidae > Mobula > Mobula hypostoma. Next base: position 140,779,629 of record NC_086103.1, read on the forward strand.
TGCAGTTCTGATAAGAGGTCATTGATTTGTTTCTCTTCCTTCACAGATGTTGCCTGACTTGCTGAGTATTTCCAGCATCTTCTATTTTATTTCATTCAAAAGCAATTTTCTGCTTTTAGTGAAAACCTTAATACTGATTCAAGCAGGCATCAGAAACTTGGGACACAAGAGAGAATTGCAACACACACACGCAAGCTTCTGGAAGAACTCAGCAAGCCAGGCAGCATTTATGGATAGAAATGATCAGTCAATATTTTGGGCCAAGATCCTTCATCAGGACTTCATGCTTTTTACAATATGCTTCATTACAATACACACATACACCGCATGCTTAACATTGTATATTTAACCAAGGGTAGTGAGGGCAAAAGTGATGATGATGATTGAAAAAGTTCTCTTTTCTGTGAGCATTCAGTTCTGCAAGCAGGATTAAGGAAAACCCCAAGGCATTCTACAAGTATGTGAAGAGCAAGAGGATAAGAAGTGAGAGAATAGGACCGATCAAGTGTGACAGTGGAAAAGTGTGTATGGAACCGGAGGAGATAGCAGAGGTACTTAATGAATACTTTGCTTCAGTATTCACTACGGAAAAGGATCTTGGTGATTGTAGGGATGATTTAGAGTGGACTGAAAATCTTGAGCATATAGACATTAAGAAAGAGGATGTACTGGAGCTTTTTGAAAGCATCAAGTTGGATAAGTCACCGGGACCGGATGAGATATACCCTAGGCTACTGTGGGAGGTGAGGGAGGAGATTGCTGAGCCTCTGGCAATGATCTTTGCAACATCAATGGGGACGGGAGAAGTTCCGGAGGATTGGAGGGTTGCAGATGTTGTTCCCTTATTCATGAAAGGGAGTAGAGATATCCCAGGAAATTATAGACCACTGAGTCTTACTTCAGTGGTTGGTAAGTTGATGGAGAAGGTCCTGAGAGGCAGGATTTATGAACATTTGGAGAGCCATAATATGATTAGGAATAGTCAGCATGGTTTTGTCAAAAGCAGGTCGTGCCTTACAAGCCTGATTGAATTTTTTGAGAATGTGACTGAACACATTCATGAAGGTAGAGCAGTAGATGTAGTGTATATGGATTTCAGCAAGGCATTTGATAAGGTACCCCTTACAAGGCTTATTGAGAAATTAAGGAGATGCGGGATCTAAGGGGACATTGCTTTGTGGATCCAAAACTGGCTTGCCCACAGAAGGCAAAGAGTGGTTGTAGATGGGTCATATTCTGCACGGACGTTGGTGACCAGTGGTATGCCTCAGGGATCTGTTCTGGGGACCCTTACTCTTCGTGATTTTTATAAATAACCTGGATGAGGAAGTGAAGGGATGAGTTAGTAAGTTTGCTGATGACACAAGGGTTGGGGGTGTTGTGGTTAGTCTGGAGGGTTATCAGAAGTTGCTGCGGGACATCGATAGGTTGCAAAACTGGAATAAGAAGTGGCAGATGGAGTTCAACACAGATAAGCGTGAGGTGGTTCATTTTGGTAGGTCAAATTTGATGGCAGAATATAGCATCAATGGTAACACTCTTGGCAGTGTGGAGGATCAGAGGGATCTTACGGTCCAAGTGCATAGGATGCTCAAAGCAGCTGCGCAGGTTGACTCTGTGGTTAAGAAAGCATACAGTGCATTGCCTTTCATCAACCGTGGGATTGAGTTCAAGAGCCGAGAGGTAATGTTACAGCTATATAGGACCCTGGTCAGACCCCACTTAGAATACTGTGCTCAGTTCTGGTCACCTCACTACAGAAAGGATGTGGAAACTATAGAAAGGGTGCAGAAGAGATTTACAAGGATGTTGCCTATATTGGGGAGCATGCTTTATGAGAAAAGGTTGAGTGAACTTGGCCTTTTCTCCTTGGAGTGGCAGAGAATGAGAGGTGACCTGATAGAGGTGTAAAAGATTATTAGAGGCATTGATCGTGTGGATAGACAGAGACTTTTCCCAGGGCTGAAATGGCTAATGCAAGAGGGCATGGGTTTAAGATGCTTGGAAGTAGGTACAGAGGAGATGTCAGGGGTAAGTTTTTTATGCAGAGTGCGTGGAATGGGCTGCTGGTGACAGTGGTGGAGGCAGATACGATAGGGTCTATTAAGAGACTCCCGGATAGGTACATGGAGCTTAGAAAAATTGAGGGCTATAGGTAAGGCTAGGTAATTTCTAAAGAAAGTACATATTTGGCACAGCTTTTTGGGCCGAAGGACCTGTATTGTGCTGTAGGTTTTCTGTGTTTCTATGTTTCTAATTCACTGCACTTCTGTTACCATATTTTAAGCAAAATGCTTCAAAAATTCATATATGGATATTCTGACTCTTTTTCCTCACTAAAGCTATTACTTCCTGCTCAGCCCTTCCCAAATCAACCTTATCACCACCACCACCTTCATTCTTCCTGCCCATCAGGAGTGCTGTCAGTTCAGGACTATTCAGGACATTTACAAAGACAGGTGTGTAGAAGGTGCCCAAAGGATCATTGGGGGCCCGAGTCACCCCAACCACAAACTGTTCCAGCTGCTACCATCCGAGAAATGGTACCGCAGCATAAAAGCCAGTTCCAACAGGCTCTGGGACAGCTTCTTCCAGCAGGTCTCCTACTGTTTAACTCATGCTGACACAACTGTATTTCTATGTTATATTGACTATCCCGTTGTATATTCTATTTATTATAAATTACTATAAATTGAACATTGCACATTTAGAAGGGGATGTAACATAAAGATTTTTTACTCCTCATGTATATGAAGGATGTAAGTAATAAAGTCAATTCAATTCAATTCCAGACATGTCAACACCATAGAACCACAGTCTTTCACTCATGAACACATCTACACCAGAGAAATCAATAAAGACAGCTTAAGTTCAAGCAAATACACCATGTATTTTAATAGTCACTGTGGGGAGATACATTTACACTACAACTGATTTTCTATTGCTTTTAAAGCTGGATAATTTACCACGAGCTGCAGTCATGGTTTACGATCCAAAGAAATTTCAGAAGATGGTATTTTATTTTTCTGGGTGTTTAAAACTGACTTTCAGTGAGGTTCATTTCCTGCTTGGCAGAAAGTTACTGCTGAATTTTCCACAATCCATTAATTGGCAGGAATTTACAAGCAAATTCCTGGTTTCAGAGATATAATGTTTCTCGTCTGATCACAGGTACTGATGATTTGAAAAGCTCTTCTTTGGGGGAGAACATTCCCTGACTGGTTTCTTTATTGCCATTAAAATTAAGATTTTTGGAATAGTTTCTCTATTTTGATGATTGACCTTAGTATCCCAACATAATGCTCACAGTGCATGTATATGACTATGAAACAAATCGTATTGGAAACGCATCCAATGGTCTACATGGAGGAGAATACAGTACGGAGTTTGCCAATTTTGCACCAGAGCTCCCATTTCAGACCTTAAAACTCCAGCAACATAACTGAATAACAGGAGGCAGTGGCAAGAACACACTATCTACATGATATAAAGGAACCAGGGGACAGTTATGAGTCAGATTTTACAGGAAAACAGTTGCGACTCTGATCATAATTGCTGGGATATCTGTGATTCCTACACATGTGCACTCAAATGCAGAAGTCCTGAACTTGCCGCCCACTTTCGTTGCAATTTCCCGTCTGCAATTTGATGCTGGTCTTATGAAGAACAGCAGTCGGTCATAAAGTTACTTCTTTTCCCCCAACACTTAGGCTTGGCTAATCCATTCAAATTACCAACAGCAACTTCAAGATTCGACGAAAGGAAACGCTTTTTAGATGCCTTTAATTGAGGATAAGTGATTGTGTATTTCCAAACTTTTTCATTGTCTTTTAATAGTCGTGACATGTTTTGAATGCCTCTCAATGTTAAAAGTACTCGGAAATCCATCAGGTGTTAAATCACAGTGGACTCCACAAGCACGTACCTGGCACTGACCACTATTTCTGCAGTTCAAACGCTTAGTTCCAAGGTTTCTGTTGCACAAAACTCTTTAATAAACTAATGCCAGATTTCTTCATTCTTTTTGCCAGAAAAAGAAACTTGCTTATGGGTCTGTCTAGGCATGACAATTTCACCCTTCAACCTTCTTCTATCTACAGCCTGCTCCTACAAAATCCTCATCTGAATTGTCTCTATTAAGATCATTTTGCTTTCTATCAAGCTATATTTTACCTTATCCAAGGACAGACCATTTATTCTCGGTGTCTCGTCACAAACACCATCTCCTAAATTCTGAGCAGATCTCTGTGAATATCTTTATCTTTACGATTGTGCTCTTTCTATGTATTAGTTATGAAGGAAAAAATCATGTAATCTCTAGTTATGTCTGAGTATATCTTCAATGGTTTCACCACCCTCTGGCTATTGCTTTATTAATGCCCAGCAGCAACTTTTTTCATGAGTGTAAGGGCCTGCAGATGTACCTAGTTAGACCTTGTTCCGTAGTTAAACTCCATTGTTGTAGATAGTGTAGAGCATTGTCGAAGATTGCAGAGAAACATTGATAGGTTGCAGAAGTGGGCTGAGAAGTGTGAGGTGGTGCACTTTGGAAGGACAAACTCCAAGGCAGAGTACAAAGTAAATGGCAGGATACTTGGTAGTGTGGAGGAGCAGAGGGATCTGGGGGTACATGTCCACAGATCCCTGAAAGTTGCCTCACAGGTAGATAGGGTAGTTAAGAAAGCTTATGGGGTGTTAGCTTTCATAAATCGAGGGATAGAGTTTAAGAGTCGTGAGGTAATGATGCAGCTCTATAAAACTCTGGTTAGGCCACACTTGGAGTATTGTGTCCATTTCTGGTCGCCTCACTATAGGAAGGATGTGGAAGCATTGGAAAGGGTACAAAAGAGATTTACCAGGATGCTGCCTGGTTTAGAGAGCATGGATTATGATCAGAGATTAAGGGAGCTAGGGCTTTAATCTTTGGAGAGAAGGAGGATGAGAGGAGACATGATAGTGGTATACAAGATATTAAGAGGAATAGATAGAGCGGATAGCCGGCGCCTCTTCTCCAGGACACCACTGCTCAATACAAGGGGACATGGCTTTGAGGTAAGGGGTGGGAAGTTCAAGGGGGATATTAGAGGAAGGTTTTTTACTCAGAGAGTGGTTGGTGTGTGGAATGCACTGCCTGAGTCAGTGGTGGAGGCAGATACACTAGTGAAATTTAAGAGACTACTAGACAGGTATATGGAGGAATTTAAGGTGGAGGGTTATATGGGAGGCAGGGTTTGAGGGTTGGCACAACAATGTGGGCCGAAGGGCTTGTACTATGCTGTACTATTCTATGTTCTATGTTCTATATGTTCCTTCCAACTTGAGAGGAAAGTCAGAAGAGAAAATGGAGCTTAAGTAGGCAGCAGGGAAGGCCAGTGAGTGCCATGCAACCTGTATGTCTGCGTTTGAGCTGTGAGAATGAGAATGCTGACAGTATGTGAGTATGTGGTAGAGCAGATGACCGTTGGGTATAAGCTTTCATTGAAGAGGATTGTTGGTGACTGAAAGATGCAGTGATAATGATTTGAGCAGTATCAGGAAAGTAGGGTGTGGAAAATGAAGATGCATGCACTTACCTTGACTGCTTATGTAAGATCATTGATTTTCTTGTATTGGATCTTGGGATTGATCTCCGGATCTGCCCATTCCCATTGCCGCAATGATACCCTGGCCCATTCTAAATTCAGATCTTGTTGTCCTCTTTCAACTCATTCTCCAGGGCCTCCAGCACAAGATCCAAAGGGCTTTGGAGAACACACACTCCAATGGACCCAGGAGCTTTGACTAAAGGGCCTATTCAGATCTCAACACCCACCACCACCAAACTGTAATATGTACAAGCTAACTATAACTTAAGCTATGTACTCATGATGTTGAACCCCTGCTGATGTATGAACCAATGAACAGAGGAACTAATTTAGGGTGCATAATACTGAAAACATGGAATAAAATATGCACTCGTATTTAACGTGTTAACTGAATTCTAATCATTAACTGCAGAAAACAGACCATTTTTGGGATGCCCCAACCAGCTGTAGAAAATTAACACATTTCTATTAATATCCATTTTGAGCACAGTCTTACCACCCAATGCAAATAATAAACACATAACCGCATATTGATTTGTTTAACGACCAGGTACTAACCAGCCATGTGCTGGCATGATGCCAGGTGACTTGGCTTTAAGATGAATTGGCACTGCATCTCCACAGGCAGCTGTTCGATAATGAAAGGCCCCTGGAAATCTAGAGGGTAGATTGCGTCCTTGGACCCTTGCGTCTGTCCAGTGGCACTTTGAATGTGACTCATTTTAATACTGAAAGGATATTCATGTCCTGTTGGAAAATAAAGGCACAAGTAACTATCAGTTCCATTCTAGATCCATTTTAGACTTTTAATTCCAGTTATGTTTTGTGTATGATGACAGTGTGTGAAATTGTTTGAAGTGTCAGTGCCGCGTAATATCTCATTTTTCAAACTACAACACTGTTGTACTTTGCCACACATTTTAGATAGAATTAAGATAGAATTAGGAAGTGAAGTTGTTAAGGAAAACAATATGTTAAATTGAAGATGAAAGTATCAGTTTTTATCACTTGAACAGTACCAGTACAATGGTCAGAAAATTGGTACAACCTCACAGTCTTTTGATTCCTATTGTTCTACAAAGAAAATCCATCAACAGGTTCAGATTTTGTTTAAGATTGCTTTCTCTGAAACATTAATATTAAGATCTATTTAACTGCTAGAAATGTCTTAATAAATAAATTAACTAGCTTCTTCCCAGCAGCATTAGGCGTGAACTCATAGTAGAGGCCAAGTTGACCCAAAGCAAAGTCTGTTGAGAGATTTACTAAGAAACATTTAGTGGTACCACTTCTGATTTAAGATTGTTTAATGTCATTCTCAGTGCACAAGTGTAAAGGAGAATAAGTTAATTGTTACTCTGGATCTGATGCAGCACAAGAAAAATCACTTCAAGATAAAGAACACAATAATAAAAAAAAACAGTAAGTATAAATACATAAGGTAATTTATATACATAGGTTGGTTAAAATGATGCTAGGCACAGGAGTGCCTGTGTGTAAGGTGACTCTGACAGGAAATGATAAAGTAGTGGTGCTGGGTGGTGTGGAGGAGTGGGTTAGTGGGTTGAGGTGTTGATCAGCTTTACTGCTCAGAGAAAGTAACTGTTTTTGAGTCTAGTGGTCCTGGCGTGGATGCTATATATCCTTCTTCCTGATGGGGGTGAGCAGCGTGGATTCAAAGTTCAAAGTTCGAAGTATATTTATTATCAAAGTATATATATGTCACCACTTAAAACCCTAAGATTCATTTTCTTGCAGGCATTCACAGTACATGCACAAAGAAAGATAAAATAATGATAATAAATAAACAATAAATATTGAGAACATGAGATGAAGAATCCTTGAAAGTGAGTCCAAGGTTGTGGGAACAGTTAAGAGTTGGGGTGAATGAAGTTGAATGAAGTTATCCCCACTGGTTCAGAAGTCTGATGGTTGAGGAGTAATAACTGTGCCTGGATCTGGTAGTGTGAGTCCTAAGGCTCTTGTACATCCTTCCTGATTGCAGCAGTGAAAAGAGAACATGACCTAGATGGTGGGGGTCCTTGATGATGGATGCTGCTTTCCTGCGATAATGCTCCATGTAGATGTGCTCAATAGTGGGGAGGGTTTTACGTGTGATGGACTGGCTGTTTCCACTATTTTTTGTAGGCTTTTCCATTTAAGGGCATTGGTGTTTCCATACCAGTCTATGATGCAACCAGTCAATATACTCTCCACTGCACATCTATAAAAGTTTGTCAAAGTTTTAGATGGCATGCCAGGTCCTCACAAACTTCTAAGAAAGTAGAGGTGCTGCCATGCTTTCTTTGTAATGACATTTGTGGGACCCAGGACAGAACCTCTGAAATGATACCATTGAGGAATTTAAAGTTGTTGATCCTCTCCACCTCTGATCCCCCATTGAGGACTGGTTTATGGACCTCCAGTTTCCTCTTCCTATAGTCAATAATCAAAGATTCAAAATAGATTTATTATCGAAGCATGTATACAGAATACATCTGAGACTCGTCCTCCCTCTGGCAGCCAGGAAACAAAGAAACACCATGGAACCCATTTAAGAAAACATCCAACCCTAACGTGGCGTGAAAAATGAACAAATTGTACCAATGGCAAAAAATGTGTCAACAGCAAAAGGGTGAGCAAACCACAGAGGATATCGAACACCAAACACAGTTCAGTAGTATTCAGTGTAGCTCAGTTCAGTGCTGCACTGCTAGCCCACTACAGGCCACAGAGCCTTTCTTTGCCGAAGTGCCGCAGTACACATCGATCAAACAGAAAAAATAAGAGTAACCAGAATCCATGCAACATGAACCCTAAAATTCTCCAAAACAAGTCCACAGCTTTGCCAATCAATCTTTGCAATGTGGATCCCAAGTCTCCTGCACTTTCCTCCAACACAGCTAGTGAGTGGGAGAGGAGCAGTCAAACATGGGCAAATGGTGCCGAACACCCGCCCGTCTTCTGCTCTCATCCTCATCGACTTCAACTAACACATCAATCAGAGAGAAGCGATGGAGCTGATCATGAGTTCGCACCCCGTCTCCAGGCCTCCAGGGCTCCAGGCCAAACACTCCGCTCCAAACCTCACCAAACTCCACTGGAGACAGCAAAGTGCAGATTGCTCAGTCAGCCCAAAAACGCATCTTCAAAGTGTAAATCACTGGTTCCAACTGCATGCAGCTTAGAAGCAGAATCCCATCTGAAAGCAGAAGAAAGCGAACTGTCTGAAGGACGCCACTGTTGGTCACTAGCACCATCTTGATCAACTCCTTTGTCTTGCTGACATTGAGTGAGAGGTTGTTTTTGTGGCTTCTTTCAGTCACATTTTCAGTCTCCCTCCTCAGGCAAGAATTGATATGCTTCATCTCCAACCTCTCAAAGCATTTCATCACAGCGGATGTAAGTCATTGAGGCAGACTGCCATCTTCTTCTTGGGCACCAGTATAATTGATGCCTGCTTGAAGCAGTTAGGTACCTCAGACTGACAAAGCAAGATGTTAAAGATATCAGTGAACACTCCAGCCAGTTAATCAGCACAGGTCTTCATTACCAGGCCAGGTACCTGGTCAGGATCAAATGCTTTCCATGGGTTCATCTTCCTAAAGGGTGCTCTCATATCAGCCTCAGAGACTGAAACCACAGAGTAAAGTGGGATCCTTCATGATGTTACTGGCCCTTTACTGACATCTCTCTGTAATATATGTCCTCGATGGTGTGTAGGCTGGTACCAGTGTTGCTTTGGGCAGTTTTGACTACCTGTTGGACAGCCTTCCTGTCTGCCACCACAGTTTCATACCATTTGAAGAATGTGGCGATGCTGCATGTTAGGATCTCTTTACTGCACATCTGTAGAAGAACATGAGTACAAATGTGCATAGTCCAACTTTCTTCAGCCTCCTTGGAAAGTAGAGGAGTTTCCTGATTGTGTAGAATGTGTTCTGGGACCATGAGAGGTTGTGTAAGATGTGCACTCCCAGGAGTTTGAAACTGCTCACAGTTTCCACTGCTGTGCCACCAACTTAAAGAGGGAGGTGAGTGGTGTGAGTTCCCCTGAAGTCGATAACCATCTCCTTTGTTTTGTTGACATTGAGGAAGAGGTTATTTGCCTGGCACCAGGCCTTGGGCTTCTCTATCTCCTCTCCGTAGACCATCTCATCATTGTTGGTAATGAGCCACACCACTGTTGTGTCATCAGCAAACTTAAGCATGATATACTTAGGTGTTTAGCCATGCAGTCAGGAGAATACAAAGCAATGGGATCAGCACACAGGCTGGGGGAGGGGGCACGCATGTTGAGCATGATGGGGAGGGAGGAGTGGCTGTGCAGCCTGACTACCTGAAGTTGGCTGGTTAAGAGGTCCAACACCCAGTTGCACAGTGGTGTATTTAGACCGACAAGTAAGATTTTGTTCGCTAAGGTCTGTAGGACAATAGTGTTGAATGCGAACCGAAATCCAGAAGGAGCTTTCTGATATAAGTGTCCTCGCTTTCCAGGTGTGTCAGGGCCAGGTGCATGACAGATGCTCTGGCATCTGTCGTAGAGCGGTTCTGTTGGTAGGCATATTGGTGGATGTGCAACGTGACAGGAATGGAGTTTTTGATGTGTGCCATCACCAGCTATTCAAAGCACTTCATGATGATTGGTGTCAGTGGCACCGGACGGTAGTCTGAAGATGTAGAGTTCTTTGGTACACAGCTGATGGTGGCTGACTTGAGACATGTGGGGACAGCAATCTGGATGAGTGAAGTGTTGAAGATGTTGGTGAAGACATCGATGATTTGGTGTGCACACATCCTGAGTAATTGGCCTGGGATGTTGTCTAGCCCGGCTGCTGTTACGGACAGTGTCTTGAATCAATTAACTACAACAATAGAAACATTGAAGAACAATTGAGCTACTGCCGTCAGAACCACTTCCTGCAGTCTCAGAGTCAAATCATACAACCACCACAGAGAAAGCTGCAGATCCTGAGGTTGTTTTCACAGCCACAAGTCTCACCTGCCAAGCACAGTGACTCCCCCTTGTCAGGAAAGATATTATCCCACAGGAGTAAGAAATCCTCCACAGTACATAAAAGCATGCAGACATGGTCAAGAGGTTCAGTTGTTGTTCAGAACAAGCATCAACATGGAGAAAAAATATGATCTAAGTGACTTTGACCATGGAATGATTGTTGGTGCCAGATGGAGTTGTTTGAGTATCTCAGAAAATGTGGTTCTTCCCAGATTTTGATACACAACAGTCTTTCGAGTTTACAGAGAATGGTGCAAAAGAAAACAAAAGATCCAGGGAGTAGAAGTTCTATGGGCAAAAGCAACTTGTTAATGAGAAAGGTCAGAGATAAATGGTTCAAGCTGTTAGAAAGGCAACAATAACTCAAATTTCCTGGTGTGCAGAAGAACAGCTCGGAACACATAACACATCGAACCTTGAAGTGGATGGGTTACAGCAGCAGAAGACCACAAACATACACTCAGTAGCTACTTTATTAGGTATAGGAGGTACCTAATAAAGCGACCACTGAGTGTATAACAATATCACTCAAGGATATCAAACTCAGCAGTGAGATACTTTCCTGCTATATATTTTATTAAGCTTCATTCAGAGGACAAAACCCTTTTCAAATCTTTTTATTGCATTATAATCAGTTCAATGAACATATCAATAATAACAATACCAAGAGAACAGGATTACAATCATAGCAATCATATATAAAAACATAAGTTCCAAATATCATATCCTGACAAGTCCACCCGATCTCTTGATAATTGAAACAGGAAAAAGTTCAAAAGATTTGTTCAAGAAAAAAAAAACAAAAAAAAACAAAAATCCCCTAAACTGAACAGTAAACAAAACGAAACGAAAAACTGGGCTGCTGTAATTTGTCAATTATAATTATTCTGTCCTTGACTCCGTTCCTCCTTCCATAAACGATTAAGTATTAGGAAAAAGGATTCAAAGAAATCAACTTAAGTCATATGTATGGAAATTTTGAATAAAAGACTCCCAAGTTTCCTCGAACTTAATCGAGGAATTAACCGTGCCACTCCTAATTTTTTCTAGGTTTAAACAAGCTATTGTTTGAGAAAACCATTGAAGTGTAGTAGGGGGATCAAAATCTTTCCATTTAAATAAAATGGATCTTCTGGCCATCACCGTAACAAATGTTATCAAACGGCAGGCTGAAGATGATAAATAACTAGAATCAATCATTGGTAATCCAAAAATTGCAGCAATAGGACGGAGTTGTAAATCAATATGTAAAACCGCCGAAACAATATCAAAGATGTCTTTCCAATATTTTTTCAAAAGAGGGCAGGACCAAAACATATGGGTTAAAGAAGCAAACTCAGAGTTACATCTGTCACACATGGAGTTTATATGGAAATAAAAAACGGGCTAATTTGTCTTTTGACATATATGTTCTATGAACCATTTTAAATTGTATAAAGTATGTCTAGCTCACATTGAAGAAGTACTAACTAATTTAAGAATCTTTTTCCATTCTTCTATGGATATATTTACTTGAAGTTCTCGTTCCCATTCATTCTTTATTTTATCAGATATACCTAAAGGGGTTTTCATGATCAAGTCGTAGATAGTTGCTATTACACTTTTTTGTAAGGGATTTAAACTTAACATTTTTTCCATAATTTCAGCGTGATGTGACATTGGAAAGGTAGGCAAAATAACATTCAAAAAATTTCTAATCTGTAGATATCAAAAAAAGTGTGATCTAGGCAAATTGTATTTATTAGATAACTGTTCAAAAGACATAAAACATTTATCCGTAAATAAATCATGAAAACAGTTTATTCCTTTCATTTTCCAAAAAAAGAAAGGCTTGACCAATCCTGGATGGTTAAAAAAATTAAATTAAATAGGGCTGGAAAGGGTAAATTTATTCAAATCAAAAAATTTACAAAATTGGAACCATATTCGTATTGTATATTTAATTACTGGGTTAGTGATTTGTTTGTTCAATTTAGTAAATGCAAAGGGGAGTGAAGCCCCTAAAATAGACGCCAATGAAAATCCTTGCACAGACTCACGTTCAAGATTGGACTTTGGGGTTTAGCTAACTCTTGGGTCCAAAAGTTTAAATTTCGGATATTAATTGCCCAATAGTAAAATCTAAAGTTTGGCGTCGCCAAACCACCATCTTTTTGGATTTCTGTAAATATTTCTTACTCAACCTGGGATTTTTACACTGCCAAATATATGAAGAAATTTTGGAATCAATAATATCAAAAAAGGATTTAGGAATAAAAATTGGTACTACCTGAAATAAATAAAGAAACTTAGGTAGAACTATCATCTTAATAGCATTGATTTGGCCAACTATAAGGACATCAGAGACCATTTAGTTAATAATTGTTTAATATAATCAGTTAAAGGTAAGAAATTAGCCTTGAAAAGGTCCTGATGTTTCTTAGTAATTTTAACCCCTAAATACATAAAGTACTCTGTAGCCAATCTAAATGGAAAACTTCTGTAAATTAAAGTTTGCATATTTAATAGGAATAACTCAAGCTTATCAAAATTTAATTTATAACCAGAAAAGCTACTAAATTGAGTAAGTAATGATATTACTGAAAGAAGGGATTTCTGTAGGTTAGAAATATATAATAACAAGTCATCTGCATATAGTGATACCTTATGTGTTTCATTGCCCCAAATAATGCAAATATATTTGGTGCATCTCGAAAAGCAATTGCATAGAGGACAAAATCCATAAAACCATAAGACATGGGAGCAGAATTAGGCCATTCAGGCCATCGAGTCTGCTCTGCCATTCCGTCATGGCTGATCCCCAATCCCACTCAACCCCATACACCTGCCTTCTCGCCATATCCTTTGATGGCCTGACCAACCAGGAAATTATCAACTTCCGCTTTAAATATACCCACGGACTTGGCTTCCACCGTAGTCTGTGGCAGAGCATTCCACAGATTCACTACTCTCTAGCTAAAAAAATTCCTCCTTACCTCTGTTCTAAAAGGTCACTCCTCAATTTTGAGGCTGTGCCCACTTGTTTTGGATATCTCCAGCATCCTCTCCCCATCCACCTTATCTAGTCCTTTCAACATTCAGTAGGTTTCAATGAGATCCCTCTGCATTCTTCTAAGTTCCAGCCCAAAGCTGCCAAACGCTCCTCATATGTTGACCCCTTCATTCACGGAATCATCGTTATGAACCTCCTCTGGACTCTTTCCAATGACAACACATCCTTTCTGAGATATGGGGCCCAAAACTGTTGACAATACTCCAAGTAATCCTAAATTTTATATTTGATTCATCTTCTGGAATATAATTTTTCTCTTACTGCCTTGGCACTGATTATTAAATTAAGATTTCCAACAGTCATCTTTTGCTTTATCTTGTATCTATCCAGATATAACTCTTCATTAAGATGCAAAACCTACTCCAAAATTCATGTGTCACTTTCCTAATTCTCCTGATTGCAAAAGCTTCTTCAGCAGAACCTTCAGGAACTAATCCCAACCACATTTGCTAAAACCCTGTCATTATTTCACTTAAAAAAAAATCAATGCCCTGTTGCTTGCTTGTTCTTGCCAACAACTTGAGGTCATCCAATACTCTGCTGCCCTAACACACATCAGGGCCCATTCACCCTTAAGCCGTGTGCATGCTCATCTGTGTTGACTCCCACTTATGGCATTGCTCAGTTTAAACATTCTTATCTATGCTTTCAAATTTCTCGATGGTTTTAACCATTCCAATCTCCATATTCTTTAGGGACTCCCTATGCTTGTCCAATTCTATCCCTTAAGCAGTGCCTCCTGCTGTGAAGGCTTCACAATCTGGAATTCCCTCATTAATTATTTAACAGTTTTAAGATACTGCGTAAATTGGGTACACAGATAGAGGAGGTTATATGGAATGAGGCTTTGGAGTATGTTAACTCCTGTTCCATCAATGCCAGACATTGTTTAATTTAAAATCGTACATAGACTACACTACTCAAAAGTAAGGATTCATAAAATATTCCCAGGGTGTCCCCAATGTGTGAGAAATGCAAGTATTCGAAGGCAAATTTGTTACATAGTTATGCTTTATGTCCCAGGATACAAGAGTATTGCAAGCAAATATTTGAGGTCCTATCGAAGATACTAAAGGTTCAGATAATACCAGACACTATTTTAATAATTTTTGGAACTTCTGCAAGGTCAAATAAATTCCAGGCTACCTAGCAACAACTCCTGACCTATGGCATACTTAATGGAAAGAAACCCATACTGATGTTCTGGAAAAAGGAGGAAACTCCAACACTCAGACAATGGTTGGCTGCATTAATGGATACTATGCATCTAGAGAGGATAAGATACGTTATCAAGGACAGACTCAAGGAATTTGAAAAAATCTGGCAAGCATTACTGTTGTATTTCGAAGAGACCGACCGCTGAACTAAGTGTGGGGGGCGGTAGGACCTAAACAGCACATACGGGAGAGGCGAGGGGAGAGTAGGGCTGGGAGGGGGAAGGTAGGGTTTCCTTTGCTTTTTTCTTGTTTACTATACATACATTCATTTGATTTTCATTGTGTTGTTATAAGAAAGAAAAGAAAAAAGAAGCATTGTACTTTAGGACATTGTTGGTTGTGGTTAAACTGATATTGCTTCACAATAAAAACATTTGAAAACAAAAAAAAGGTACTGCGTAAAATTTGCTTCCTTGACCAGGGTCTTGGTCCTATTATGTGACTGAGCACGAATGTTTTGTTTGCTAACTCTCCTGTGAAGATTATTGGAACAATTCTGCTGTTTTAAAAATGTTTGTAAATGCATGCTTCATTTTTGTTGTTGTTTTACTGGGATCCTTTTAGGATGTGACTCATTAAATATAGGGTGAATATGGGCATTTAGTTTTTCAGAAGGCTTTTGATAAAATGTTAAACAGGAGGAATGAGATTACATGGAAATGAGGGTAATTTATTTGTATGAATTGAGAACTGGTTAACAATCGGAAAGTAAACAGTGGGAATAAAAGGGCCCTTCTCAGGTTAGCAGGCTGTCAGTTTTATGCTGATTAGTATTTTCACCCCATCTATTCACAATCCAAATCATCAATTAACCGAGGGGACTGGTTTCCACCCATACAGCAGATTAACAGGCCACTGTAAATTGCCTCTAGTGCAGTAGAATCTGAGGGGGTGGGAGTTGTTAGGAGTGTAAAAAGAATAAAACAGGATTAGTTTTGGATTTATGTAAATGGACAATTGATGGTATACACAGATTTGGTGGGCTAAAGGACCTGCTTCCCTACTGTATGACTTTATATCACTGAAAACTAACAGACAGATGGAACAAGCTATTAGGGAGGTATAATTTTGAACTGAAGTAAATTAATAACTGTTCTGATTGCTGGATTAGGACCCAATTGACTATTTTATCCAAGTATCTATTTCTCATTCCAAAAGATTTTAATTTGACCTAATTGAGGTTTTCAGATTATGGCTAAATATGAAAGATAGGAACAAGAATAGATCATTAAATTTAATTGATAAGGTTGTAGGAGACATGAGGAAATCTGTAGATGCTGGATGCTGGAGATGTGTGCTCTAACACCATATGCCATCATATCCTTGGCCACCATGACACCATAGTGGTTAGCACAACATTATTACAGCTCAGGGCCTTCGGGAGTTTGTTCAATTTAGCACCACCTGTAAGGAGTTTGTACGTGCTCCCTGTGACTGCATAGGTTTCCTTTAGGTGCCCCAGTTTCCTCCCACAGTCCAAAGACACGCCGGTAGGTAGGTAAATTGGTCATTGTAAATTGTTTTGTGATTAGGCTAGTGTTAACTAGGTGGGCTGCTGGGCATTGTGACTCACTGGGCCAGAAAGGCCTGTTCTGTGTTCTATCTCTAAATAAAATAAAATTAAATTAATACCTTGTCGATTAGAATGTTTGCATCTCTGAATACAAATTAACAATAGAACTGACATTAATTGTCCTCTGTTCCCAATTTTATGTGTCTTTTGTATACAGAGATATTGCTAACTTCAACTCTGCATTGAAGTTATCTGGCTCTAATTTTGAGACTATGTCACCTAGTCCAGAAACCTTACAGCTGAGGTCCATTGGAAATGCAGGAAATTGGCATTATATTACATGTGACTTGAGGATATTAGGCAACACTTTTAAACCTGTAAGGACCTTCAGTTATTCTTTGGCCCCCCCCCATAACATGTTGGACTTGATTTTAAAGAGGCTACTGGTTCTTTCCCACTGCCAGTTTGGTTTTCATATCAAAAACTCAACCTTAGAGGGGAATGGCCATGGCCAGCATCGAGTAAGTAACATAAATTGGCCAAAAGAAAATTGGCTATGTTTATAAGGCAATTGTATGTTGAGAACATAAATTTGGAACCAACAGAAAGCTGAAGGCTTTTGGTAACAAATAGATCTCTCCTGCCCATTACAGTTCCTATTTTGTGTGCAATGCATGTTTGAATACCAACAACCAGTGACCACCTTATTAGGTACACCTGCTCGTTAATGCAAATATCTAATCGGCCAATCATGTGGCAGCACCTCATTGCATAAAAGCATGCAGATGTGATGAAGAGATTTAATTGTTGTCCAGACCGAACATCAGAATGGGGAAGAAATGTGATCTAGATGAGTTTGTCCGTGGAATGTTTGCTGGTGCCTGATGGGGTGGTTTGAGTATCTCAGAAGCTGCTGATCCCCTGGGATTTTCACCCACAACAGTCCTTAGGGTTCACAGAGAAGGGTATGAAAAACAAAAAAAATCTAGTGAGTGACAGTTCCATGGGTGAAAATGCCTTGTTAATGAGAAAAGTCAGAGGGGAATGACCTGACTGTTTCAAGCTGACTGGAAGGTGACAGTAACTCAAACAACCACACATTACAACAGTGGTGTGCAGAAGAGCATCTCTGAATGTAGAACATGTCAAACTTTGAAGTGGATGGGCTACATCAGCAGAAGACCAGAAGCATACACCCAGTGGCTACTTTATTAAGTACAGAAGGTTCCAGATTCCATTTAAGACGAGAGTATTGTGGTGCTCACAAAGGCACCAAAACCATCTTTGATGGTAAAAATCCCAATTATTCTTCATAAACTCAGAATCTGGAATTTCCCTGACGCATTCTATCTATTCATGCCCTGTCTTACAGTTTGTAGCAATCAACTGATGTTCAGGTTTTCTGTCTTCATGTTACAGCTCAAAAGTAACTTCCTAGAGTTTTAACAGAAAAGTTAAGCTGCAGCCTTTTAAGTACTAAAAATGTAACCATTGAGGATCATCCAAAATGTCTCACTGTTTAAATCACTCCATGTATAATTACAGAAATGAAAGCAACGAGGATTGTTAGCGCCTAATTTTCTCCACTTTGTTCAGGTTCTGTTTTCCGAGATTACCAACTGTTCTGGGTTCATTTCTCCACATTGCAGGTTTAGGGCCTGCAACAGAAATTTTGTGGGTTCTGTGGGATCATTTTATCCTGTATACGGATTCCAAATCAATTGCATTGTAGATTTGACTTGCACTGCCCAATATCAGCTTACTCTAAAATGGGTCTTTGGGGATATAATGATATTTCTCATATAAACTGAATGCCCAAACTTTCTTATGTGTCTAATGCTTCTACATTTATTTCTATAACAACACAGAACATCTAAAACACACTATTATATCTTGAGTATTCACTTTTTTTCTTTTATTTTCATTCAAATCAGTGTCCACAGACTTTAAACCTTACTTTCAACCAAATCCCTCCCTGATATTATTAGCATTGACTGAACTAAATATGACTTTTTCTTTTATATTAATTCTGACCCCAAGCAGATGGAATCTCATTAGACATTCTTAGAAACTGTTGCTGTTAAACTAAAGTAAATTGGGTTATCTCAAACAGACAAATAGCCAAATATTCTAGAGTTATTTTCTTTGTATGAAGAATAGTGCTGAGATTTCTTCAATTTGAATATTATTCTACATCTACAAGTTTGTTGTTCTATGAATTTAATACTTTAGGTACTTAATTCAATTCTTTGGCAAAACATTACGCTAATACCTCTCCCTCTTACCCACACACAAACGTCCAAATCCAGGACTACCTTTCCCCATTCCCAGCCCTATTATACATCCAGATCAGTGGAAACATTGTCAAGAGCCCTGAAACATAACAAAGGGACAACAATGCAGAAATTTCTAATTCTCTGGTATAATTGAAAAAGATATCTCTCACAGAAAATACTCTCCCACCTTGATCTAGTATTATTAGTTTAACAAGGTTAGTTATTGAATGAAAGTAAAATACAATTAACATTCAACAGTATAATTCACTATGTTCTGCTTTCAAATTGTACAAGCAGATTCATGATTTGATATGAGAATTTTATCCAGTAACAATAACTTTTCTTTTCAAATGTCTTTTATTATAATTAATGTGTTTGTTTTCTCTTCTTTTAATAAGTACCTTAGAAAATATGCTTCACTGTAACAAAAACCTGCAGAATGGGCAGATAATCTGGTTCTCAAGGTTGTAATTATATTACCCAAAGTCTTTAGCCTTAACCTTTTGTTCCTCCAAGCTTCTGCAAAATAAGGCTTTTTTCCCATTATGAGGCACATGCTGTTGTACATTTTAAGTTGAATGTTGTCATGAAACCAAAAACCTCACTGGACAAGGGAATGGTTTTGTCAGGTTCTAAAAGAATAATGAATAAAATTGGGAAGGTAGAAGTTATCTTGTGCATCACAAGAACTTTGCAATGGAGGTGAATTGTCCCACAAGGAACTAATATACAATAGAGTATAAACTGTGATTGGGATATTAGAAAGCAAGAATGGGGAAACAAACACATACACTATAGATTTATTTGTTAAGTTACCACATTAGAAGTATAGCAAGGACAAGACTCCCAATATCCAAATATAAAAACTCATCCAGAAAACATAATAGTTCCCCTCTTAAACCACTGACAGTAGAAAAAAAAATGCCCCAGAAAGGTCTAGAAAGGTTTAATCCCTAATTAATGCTGAGTCAGAGGGTACTGGGATACAAAAGTGAGAAAAAATCGTCCAATTGTCAACCTTATTGTTCCTTTTGGAAAGTAATGTACTGTATGCTGATGTTGGGTGAAATCGAGTTTCAATTTCAACTGCAATGTCTTTGAGATCATAAGCTTGCTGACACTTTTTAAGACTCATAGACTGGCTTCTTAGCCAAGATATGCTTTGTCACATTTTTATATAAATCAGCACTGGTGAGGGGAGATAACTGAAGAGAAAATGTATATTTGATGGTTATATTTTGGTCATCACTATTTTTTTCATTCACAAAATCAAAGGTATCATTAAAACCAACAGGAATGTGCTGTATGTACTCCATAGTGTGGAGAGAAGAGGTTTACTCTAAATAATATTATATAGTAATCATTTTATAATAGAAGCATTCCCTCTCAATAGAAATTCCCCACTAATCCTAAACTTTCTTACATAACATGTACCCAGATTGTTTCAATCTCACCAGGTATATTGCATTCCTATTGTAACAAAGGCAAAAAGATACACTAGTAATAGTAAATAAATATTACTCAGAAAGTATCAAAAGGTTTCTGAGGCCCACAGAATTGGAATGTATTCATTATTTCATATACACTTTTCTGAACTATCCCAAAATGATATTAACAACATAATTACCAAAATCATATAGGGCATTATATGACTGAAATATATTACCGTCTAAAGCTTACCAATGAGAGGATAGGGAGTGTCTTCCTTGCCAGAGGTGACCCAAAGTTGATAGTCTTTAGAACTGCCCTATAATAAAAGTAGAATCTCATGTGACTATTCTGAGAATGCCATTCAGGATAAAGCTACTTAGCAAGAAGAGAAGAAGGGGCATTTCCATCCATAAACAAACGTCACAGCGCAGTGCATTGCAGTATAAAACTGAAACTACAGGAAACTGTAGACACTATACACAGTGGGGATAATTTTCACTTTGACCATCTACCCATTAAATAACCCTCCTGATTTTCATTTCAACTGTAGTTAATTAAAATTAATGCTGAGCAAGATTAAATAGCAGATCTGTGTTATACTACTATCCAAAGTCATGGTTATACCTATGCCTCGCTTTTTTGACTTAATAGAATTTTTTTTCTTGAAAAGGCTTGAGGAACCCTGTGAAAATTGTTATCAGCATGGTCTCTATTGCTTTTGTTTCATGCACTGATGGAAAAGTCTGGAGCTGGAGTCCCTAAGGCAATCCTACATTAAATTCAACATTGACTGGCAACTCCTGAGAATACTGTTGGTACCAAACTGTATCGGTCTCTGCCATTCCTTTGGTTCATCAGATGCATGGAGAGGGGAAGTTTGCTACACGGGCAGCAGCTTGCTCTCCGTATCGTACTGCCCAGACTTGCGTATCACATAGGGAGCTGGGATGCAATATCCACGGTCAACTCTGACTGACGGAGGCCTTCAGACTGAGACAGTCTGTGGATTGGATAGCTTAGTTTTATTTCACTTTGTCGGTGTACCTATACTGCAGAGATTAGAAGACCTTCAAATAAGAACTAGCAGCCCGTGTTCATCATTGTGGCTTTATCAAGTTAAAATTAACAATCAGCTAAATATACCACTCAGAACTCCCATGGCTTTGATAATAATATATCCAACAGTGAAACTTGCTTGGTACTTTTGCATAAATTTATAGTGAGTGAAATCTTTCTTCACGTAAAGCTATTTGATCATCTAAAAATCCCCTAAAATAAAAATACACTTTGATTTATTATTCATGCCTAATGAAGGTTTTGAAATTTAGAAATGCAAATTAAAGAATTGTCAAACTGAACCATTTATTGATTTAAAATAATGGAACCCTGATGTGATTTTAGAAAACCTCTTTAGAAAGCTCCAAGTAGCAAAGTAACTATAAATAGCCCGAACAATTAATTAAGCTATAGAGTAGCAAGTCGAAGCTAAAGCTGGATGTGATTGGTTGTCATCTTACCATGATACCAAAGTGTTGAAGTGTCATGGCAACGACATCATTTGCTGTGTCTGTATTCTTCACTGTTAAGACCTTTGACTGAAAGAGATAGACAAAAATAATATATTGATGATGTAATTTATATCTACATTAATATTTCCATAAAAGGTCTTTACTCTCATAGCTATTTTGAAATGGAAGTCAGATTGTGTTTTATATACCCAATCAGACCTAGGAGGGCATTTGTTTCTGAAGATGGATTTGACAAAGCGGTTATAGGACAGTGCCTGTGACCTCACTTTCAGATTTAGATTCGTATTCAGATTAATTTATTTATCACATGTACGTTGAAACATATAATGAAATGTGTTGTTTGTGTTAACAACTAATACAATCTAAGGATGTGCTGTGGGCAGCCCGCAAGTTTCAACACACATTCCAGCACCAACTTAGCGTACCCACCATGTTCACAAAACAACACAAGTGACAACAAAAACAGAACAGTGTCAAAACCACAGCTCCGTTCCTCCTCCTCACCCATCCACACACAAGCACAGAGAGTCCTCAACACCAGGGCAGGCCGTGTCCAGCCTCCAGCTCCTGTCGACTCACAGTTTCACAGACACTGGGCTTTCAAATCCTCCAGTGGACTTGCAGACCCAAGGTCCAGGCATTGGGCCTTGATTTCCACGCTTTTGATCTACCTTCTGGCATTGCTCTTTGGTACTGACCCCAGGACTCGCCAATGACAACGACTGAAGACCCTGGATGAGTACCCCAAACTCCAGACTCACCAATGGTGAGACCCTGAACACTCGGATTCAAACTCCAGTCTCATCAAATTACGTATCTAGGGGGTCACCAGTCTTCATGCCTCCTGCCTGCATGGAACACCAATCCCAGAACCCACCATCGAGTCACTGAGATGGGGTGGGTGGAGGGTGGGAGCAAGGCACTAGGTTCCTTCTCGCTGACCTGCTGGCCCGACACCTGACCACAGACGGCCTTCGACCCAGATCCACATCACTGGCCATCAAACACAGAACGGAGGTCTAGACTCCAGCATGACCTTTAATCTCCCCACGTCCCTGGCTGTAAACCATAACCTGACCCTTAACTCCTCCCTCCGTCTCCAAACCATCCCTACAAACCTAAAAGGACAACCAAGGTTGAGCCATGAACTCAAAGACCACAGCTTAGCACCATCTTGTCAACAAGATATAGTGGTTGCCTCATGTCAAGCATGTTTTTCTTTCCTTCCACCCCCCCCCATCCATCTCTGAAACCACCAAATACTTCAGCTGAAACCAAACATACTACATCTTCTGTTCTCTTTTCAGAATGATAGGGGTAGATTTTCTCTGAAGCAGACTTCAGGTTGCTGATCAGCAGAGGGCCCAGATATGCCCTCCATTTTGGGAGCAAGTAAGCCCGAGGGCCACCAACCAGAAAATGAACTTGACAAAGCTGTTGCAAATCCAATCCCTCAGGGCAGATAAACCATGGTTGGCCCAGGGATCTTCCATCTCTTGGAGAGGACCAGGAAACTGCAGTAGTAGCACTGCCGAGGTTGTGGTCCCACAGGAAGGAAGCCTGAGACCCCCCCTTTGGCTAGGCTGAACTCAGTCAAAATTGCTCAGCCCCTTGTATTGCTGTACTTTGAGTTATGCCAGCACTTTGGAAGGTTGCCCAATCACAGAGATTAATTATTCCCTGGAATAGCTAAAAATTCTCCTATTCTGCCTCCCTCTAAGATACTGAACTCTCTGAACTGGGAGCTGAAATTCCAGTACCAATTGCTGGGCCCTCACCTTTCTCTCACCTAGTGGTTTTTGTTTTCTCTCCAATGTCTTCCAAATATGCAGCATCTTTTTTACTTAGCAATTCTCAAGTTAAAAAAAGAGTATCGTAGTTCATATTCAGTTGAATAGACAATGCCAAATTTTTACCAAAGATAATTTCCAACTTGCTTTCTATTGGATGTAGGAAACATACAGTACAGCATAAGAGAGTCAAAAGCAAAAGAAAATGCTAAAAAAAAGTTCAAAACCCAGTAAATCAAAGGATTTGACACTTGGGAGGGATGTTGCTCATCTCCCCAAACTGAAGCATACTTTAAAAATATTAGCTAGCACTGAAACATTGCCAAAATACATCAAAGAACATAACATTAATCTAATTGAAGTTTTATGGCAGCTGAGGTTTAACAGGACAGTTCATTTTACAACAATCAGGCACATTCATTTCACAGCACATATAACATTAATTTTAACAATGTTGGATGTTAAATTACCCTAATTTGATAAAATGCCTTCAAGGAACTCCTTATCTTTAGTGTAAGACAAATTACATTTAGTTTTTGGGAGGAATCATCACTTGATTTGATAATATTAATACTGAGATATTAATAAAGCAATAGGGTTGAAACCTTATGTTTAATCCCTCTTATAGCTATTGTATTATGAAATAAGCTATTAACTTTAAAACACTAAGGATCAACCAGAATTTTAGGTGCCCTGAATCTATTAATTTTGAAACACGAATGCCCCAATACAGTTCAGCTCAGTGTTCCTTTCGGACTTCTCTCCTTTTCATATTTTTAGAGAGGAATGACAATTCCTGAATCTTTCGCACAATGAAAAGGGACGAATAAATACAGTATGCTAACTTCAACTGTTAAATTAGAAGACAGATTGACAGACACGATATATAACAAGTGAACTCCAATTCGTGAATCAAGTGTGTTATGTACAAGGCTGTCAAGCACAAGCAAAGGGCTGAACACCAGAATTTAGCCAAAGGAAAATAAATTAAACAACAAATGAATATTTTGCCAGTGAGGTCCGCAGGAAGTCCAATTGTTGATGATTCAATGATAAAAGACATTGGAATTGAGTCTAAAATACAGCATGTACGACCCTTTTCTTGCACCCTTCAATTTGGCCCAATTTATATGTCAATAAATCAAATCTTCAGCATTGTTAATGTTTGAACGAAACAGTACATGCAAAGCCAGCATGATAAAATATTGCAATGAAAAGAGAATTCCAAGCCCACAGTCAGGTTTACTTTGCTAACACTTTGCTTATTTATTTCAGGAAGAATGAAAAGAGATATGAAAATTTGGTAAAGGCAAGACTGTTAAATTGCAGATGGAATCTATTATAGAATCACATTACTTACATATACACAGCTTGCAACATTCCTGGTGAGTATCTTCAAGGGAATATTTTTTGGATGTTCTTTCTCTTTCTCCTCTTTAATGCAGCTGAAGTGTTAGGACATTGGCGGTGTGGGGAAGAGACAAAAATGCTCAGCAACTGAGGGCCTTTACACAAGTAATATAGTTAAAATAGCAACTCATTTTACAAAACCAATTGAATTCCTTGAAAGCTATTTCAGTTTAAAGTTTGCTATTTAATTGTATTCTATTTCATGAAATGGAGACACCTCTTTTCCCTTTATTAGGGAGAGAGAGAGAGCCTGTGGTATGTTGAATTACCTGGTGAATGAGTAGTCTTTGGGGTACTGCAATTCTGTGTCTTTGCTGTTGCTTTGCTGTACGCTTGAGTGCTCGGTGGGGGGTGCGGGGGAGGGGTCATTGCTTTGTTGTCACTTACGTGTGGGAGGGGGGAGCTGGGGGGGCTTTGGGATTCTAACATTTAACTGTCATTCATTCTTTGGGGCACTCCTGTTTTCATAGATGTTTGTGAAGAAAAAGTATTTCAGAATATATATTGTATATATTTCTCTGATGTTAAATGTATCTTTGAACCTTTGAATGTATTAAATTATTACATTTTATTTCATTAGTGTATTAATTATAATTTATTAAATCATGAAAAGGTTACAAAAATAATCTCATTTTACACGATTATATATGAATGTATATATTATATACCAACCTGCTTTATTGACTACCATTCTTAATGGCTTCTGCAATGACTTTACTGAAAAATGTCGATGAGGCTCATTTTTAATAGCTCACATGGAGGAAAACCTGGCAGTTAAGATAATGGGAATCTCTTTCCCCACAATACCACCTCCTTTCTCCTTATTAACTTTTGTGAGCTTCTGTTTTCACACTTAAGGCAGAGTCCCAATGATGTCATCAGGTCCTGACTGCCATGTCAACCAAGGCCTGAGTGAGGTGGGAAAGTTGGGATGTGGGTCAATTCCCTGTCAGTCAAAATCTGCTCCAACCCAGATCCTGGACCCATGGAAGTCCAGAAGATAAGTCGTCAACTCATTTATCCAACTTCCTTATAGATTAATGAGGTTAGGAGCATTGGAAACAACTCCCAAAAGCTCACCCTACTATAATAATCTCCCCAGTCCAAATCAAGACATCTCAAATCCCTTCACTCTGTTAAGCATGACCCAAATTTTCAAAATACCAGATCACACTTGGACTGATCATTGCTTCCACCTCAGGCTGCCTCTCCCATTGACATATAACCTCAATCTTGGAAATATTCCATTCCTTCTTCCCTTTTGCCTCCATCCTACCTTCTCCTCCACCCCAACTGCTAATTGCCCAGCATCATCCTCAAGGCCACAGGTTGTTCCATCCTACTTGTTATGTTAGTATAATCAGCCAAATTGTCACTCTGAGTAGATACTGGTAAAATATTTGCAACAAGTTTTTTTTAAAAATAAAGTCCTGCCTTGCACATCTTTAGCATTGTTGGATATTCCAGTTCCATTGTTCTCCCTGTGCCCATCCATCTCTCCGGTAATGTTGGACCCATTACAATACAAAATAACACCTTAGACATACAAGTAGAATTAAGCCATTTGGTCCATCAAGTCTGCTCCACTATTCATTCATGACAGATTTGTATCTCTCTCAACCTCATTCTCCTGCTTTCTGCCTGTAAACCTTTGACACCCATACTAATTAAGAAGCTATCAACCTCTCTCTCCTTTGAATATACCCAACAGCTTTATCAGGAAATCTACAAGAGGTTTGACTTAAACACAGAGCAGTAGGGATGACTTAGTGGTGAGCAATAATTTTTAATAACTAAACTGTCAAAGTACAAGCCATGAGGAGCTACAAAACAAGAGAGGGCAGATATTAAGCTCACAAGCTGAAGGCTGGGAGCAACTGGTTGAGGCTAGCTGGTTCAACGGGTGAACAAGGGCCATGGATGAGCTTTGGCTTCAGATAGGCTGCAGGTGATGAGTTGGAAATGAGTGGACAGTGACTCCTGTTATCTGGGTGGAGACTGGGAGGCACCTGCCTGTGCAGACCTGACAGGATCCTTCTCCCTCCTACTGCCAGCACCCAACGGCAGAGGAAGATCCGGATGGGTCTGGTGAAACTCCTCAATGAGGCTGGATGGCACCCAAGACCTCTCCCCCTGTCTGTACCCCACATCCTTCCCAGTCAACCAGGTATTGTACACCTGCCCTTAATGACATGAATCTATCAACCAGCAAATCATGTACACTGGACCAGCTTCCACCTTCCTAGGTTCCAGGGGCGCAGGCTCAGGTGGGTTGAGTGGTCTGAGGACAACAGGCTTGAGGCAAGACAGGTGGAGGGTAGGTGTGATCCTGAGGGATGGTAAGTGGATTGATGCGATGTGTAATCATGGAGGAACCAATAAATTGTAGCAAGAACTTGTGGGGTTCAGTGCGCGGTGTCAGATCGTGGGTGGACAGCCAGACATGGTCCCCAGGCTTGAGTGGTCTGTTAGGGTGCTATCGGAGGTTGGCCCGGCAGATGGCAGCCAGGGTAGCCCTCCATGCCCTCTTCCAACCATTCTGGCAGCAACCAGCCAGGGCCCTGGTGGACGGAACCTCCACTGTTGGCACCTGCACGGGGAGCAAAAGGGGCCGGTAAATATGAAGCACCTCAGAAGGTGGCATACCTGCGGCAGAGGAGGTGTGCAGATTGCAGAAAGCTCAGCCCAAAGCAGATACTTGTTCCTTGTAGAAGGGATAGAGGTGTCGAAGCATCACAGAAACTTCTCTACTTGCTCATTGGTTCTATCTGACTGATGGCTGGTCTGCGGATGACAGCCAGAGGACAAACTCACCGAGGTGCAGAGAAGAGAGCAGTAGGCTCGCTAGAAAAGGGAGACAGAGTGTGGGCCCTAGTCACGAAGGAAACTGTAGGGGTGAACTACATGTTGAAAAACCAGGCCCGCCATCTCAGCGGCTGACGGAAGTCTGGGGAGGAAAATGAACCATTCCAGAATCTAGTGATTCTTGAAAGATCATTACTAATGCCTTCACGATCTCTTCAGCCACCTCTTTTAGAACACTGGGGTGTACACCATCTAGTCCAGATGATTTGTCTACCTTCAGACCTTCCCAAGAAAATTCTCCCTAGTAATGGTAACTTCACACACTTCATGACCCCTGACACCTGGAGCTTTCACCATACTGCTAGTGTCTTCCACAGTGAAGACTGATGCAAAATACTTATCAGTTTGTCCGCCGTTTCCTTGATGCCTATTACTACCTCTCCAGCACTGTTTTCCAGTGGTCCGATATCCACTCTCAACTCTCTTTTACACTTCATGTATCTGAAAAAACTTTTGGTATCCTCTTTAAATTTTATTGGCTAATAATTAACTGAAGAGTATGATATAAAAATAAAATTCTTTTGACTAGTTTCATTGTTATTGCTTTCACACATCTCAATTTAAAACATTCATGAAATAACAGCCAATGAATGAAACTCCTGCAAGATTTTGTACCTTTGGAGACAGCAGAGCCATTTCTCCTTCTGTTCGATAGAGCTGAAACAGAAATATAACTAATTAATTTTGAAAATAGAATCGTACCGTGCTATTGCAGTAAGTTATCACAAAGATAGATTGCAGATTAGTGTCTGACAGACTCATGCCACACGATTTCATGAAATATGGCTTTCGTGTTTAAAAACAGGCAGAAAAAGATTTCACGTGCTTTGCTCATTAAGAACTTTTCAGATTAGTCACTAACTATTAGTATGTATAATAATATCAGCAATTAATTGGAAAATATAATACTGCATTTAGCTATAAATCAAGAATAATTTCATCTTGCAATTTGGCTTTGTCAAATATTAATAAGCATGATGTAAATTTCACATATGATCCATTACACTGAAGACAGTTTGCTTTTAGTTGTTGAAATATAGCAATCAAAACTCAATGGTATTTTAGCTCATTTAAAACATAATCTGCTCATTATATCTGAGTATTAATTTGAAGATGGTTTATTAATATTTTAATTAATTCTAAATTTAGGTTATACATATTGGCTTCAATTAAAATACTACCTAGAGGTGGCCCAGTTTGCATCACTAGACTTTGCAATTTAATCATGAGATCTCAACGTCTGTGGAGCAGTATACTTCAGAAATGAGCTTCACTAAATATAATTACCAATTACGTTTAACCGAATTAAGGAACAGTCATTAATTCTGTTTCCAATGTCTTGAGCCATACCTGAAAGTTGCCACGCAATTTGTTGTGGGCCAGCCCAATACAAAGGATTGTTCTGCACTTGTACTTCCTTCACACACTCCATCCGTGTAGGATGTCATCCAAACCTCGCTAACTTTCACTTGTTTCTTCAGCTTGAAATGAGTTACAGATCTGTAAGAAAAAACAAAACATTGGTATCCTACACCCTTCTACAAATCATTCGTCTCATAACCTACTTTTGTGTATATAGCAGGTGGCCATGGCCAATCAGCAGACTCGAGCCTTAAATCTGCTCTCCCTCTTCCATCAATAATTTAAGTATCACCTTTCTTACCATTTCTGATCTTTTTCCATCTTACTTCCATGATTTCTCACAATTCCTTTGGCTTGACTAAATTTGACAAGTTTTACCTTGATGCTGAATTAACGGTTAAATTAGACTTCATAAGGTCTTGCCCAAAATATAGACTGGTTAATTCAGTCCATAGATGCTGCTTGACTTGCTGAGTTCCTCCAGCAAGTGTTGTTCTGGATTTCCGGCAACTGCAGAATCTCTTGTGTTTAAACTAGACTTACTTAACTTATATCAGTTGTGTATCTTTGAGTAATATTGTAAATACTTCATTTGATTAAGCATTTTTTATTTGTTTAAATAATTCATTATGGGTTACATGTAAAAATACGTGAATTGCATACTTCATAACGTCATACGTGTGTGCCTCACTTAAAGTAAAAGTGAAAACTAAGACAAGTTCTCCTGAGCTCCCGTCTTTTTGCTTTTAATTAGTTTAATGTTTTGGAGTTTAAAAAAAACGTAACGCCAGTGTTTAGAATTTAATGAGGAAAATCAATGTAGAGTTTCACATTTTACAAAATTAGAACCAACAGAACTGGAACAATTTACTGGGTCATTGTCTTCAGGTTCTGCTTGAATTATTATTACCAATAATTCATTTTATGGCATTATTTTAGACATGAAAATTGTTTTGTCAAGGAAGGAAAGTATAAGGATCAATAGAATTTAATCTGCACAAAAAATTACATTCCTTTTTAAATAGAGTTCTCCATCAATGTGAAGTTAATAAAACTATAATGGAATTATAGAATCATTATAGTTCACTTAGAGACCCATTATCCCTTAGAGTTGCTGTTAGTCTGGCAATTCCAGAGACTCATTTCCTCAAGTCTTTACCTATAGTTCTGATAAAATTATTTTTAACCTAATGCCTGGTCAATTCCTTTCAGAACACTCTGATTAACTTTGTTTTCACTAACTTTCCAGGCAATTACTTTCTGCGTTTTAAAAAAAATTGCCCATGATAAACTGTAAATCTGTGCACCTTGCTCTTTGAACTATTTGCTGATGGAAACAGCTTCGCTCCATCTCAAATGGTCGCGGTCATTTACAGATCTATCGATATAAATGGTAAGGATCGAGTAAAATAACCTTCATGCAGGATTTAATGTCAGGCATAAAAGAAAGACACAGAGAAAGGTGTGAACAAACTGTCACGTGTTAACTTTAGTTCTAGGGAACATCTTTTAGTCAGATTATTACCACTATTTTAGTCAGATCTCTTGAAAACAGTGCAGCTGGACAGTGCATTTGGTTTCAAATCTAGCCTCTTGCCTTTGAAGTGTACCAATTAAGAAGGCTCCTGGTTTGATCCCTGTAATGGCCTCAACTGACTGGTTGTTGCCAGGATAATAATGGAGAAGATTTCAGCAATTCAGATGAGTGGACAGAGGCAAAATCGAATGAGGATTCACATTTGGTTTGTAAGTTAATTCCCCTACCTCAAAGTTTATACTCATGAGTGACAAGTGGGGTAAAGTTTTGAGGTTGTCTACTGTCAGCCATGCCAGATGTATAAATGGAGAATGGCCTCACAACAGGCAGGGTGGTAAGCAAGTCAGCCATAATACTGTCTGGTATTCTGATGAATGGAATTTGATCTCAAGTATTAAGTTTGTTTCTCTCCACTAACACTGCCTACCTGCTGATGCGTTTATGTTTTCCTTTCAGATTTCCAGTGCCTGCAATGTTTTACTTTTGTTTTGTCATAAACTACTTTCTTGAACTGGGAAACAAACTAATAAATGAAATAACACGGTACTGGCAATGTTTTCTTCGGTCCTTTTGAGTGAGCAATTTATTTGCCTTCAGTATAACATCAAACAAACAAACTTGGTAGAATAAATCATTATGGCTTTCAAATAACTACAGTGACTCAACCTACAAAATATTTTCCTATCCACTAGGTTTACATTTGGTACACTATCCAACATGATTTGTGTTGCAATGCTTCAATGAGTGCGCAGAATATGCAGTAATGCTGTGCCCAGGACATTCTCCTGACTGAGAAGGGAATAACAGGTCAGAGGTTTAGTATTACATAGCAAAATAAGCCAAAAGCATGAGCAAGATAAGTGAGGCTCATATTTTATGCTATTTCAAAAGTTGATTATGTTTTTACATGGTGAGAGATCAAGAAAGGCTGATATTTAAAGGGACCTAGGTACCCTTGTATACAAGATTCTAAAATCTAACATACGGATCTGAAGAATTACGTCTCATATTGGACTGCTTGTCTGAAAATAAATTATACCTATAGTGGGAGCATAGGGAAGATTCGCCAGACTGGCTACTGAGAGGAGATTGTAGATTAAACCGTTATTCTTCAGCATTTAATAGAATAAAATCTAACTTCGTTGAACCAGATACAGTTCTTGGAGAGGTTTCTTATTTTTATTTACAGTATTAATTTAGTGACACAGCAGCAAGTAGGCCCTTCTGGCCCTTTGTACCATGTTGCCCCAGCAACCACACAACTCTGATTAACCCTAACCTAATCATGGGAGAATTTACAATGACCATTTTACCTACCCAGTACATCTCTGGACTGTGAGAGGAACTGGAAACACCCGGGGAAACCCCATGCATTCCACGGGGAGGACGTACTGACTCCCCACAGATGGAGCCAGAATTGACCTCTGAACTCCGGAATGCCCCAAACTGTACTAGTGTCACGCTAAACACTACGATACATTGGGGCCTAAAGTTAAACAAGGAGGAGGTTTCTTTTGGATGAGGAGTCTGGAAATAAGAGTCAAAGTAATGGGTAAAGTCATTTGGGTGAGAAAAATCTTCATCACTCAAAGTGTTTCCTACACTGAAGAGCTGTGAAGGCTCAGTCATTGTATTCATTCAGAACTGAAATTGTCCAGTGCATTGCAGCAAGTATAATGTTTGGTCTGCAGAAGTTCACACAGATATTTTCACTGACTTTACACAAAACATTTATATACTTCCAAATCCAATCTTTAATACTTTATCTTATTTTTAACAATTTGGCCACCAACTTTAATAACTTTACTCGCCCCTCTTCAAGACACTTTCTCCGCAGTTTTTCCCAGATTGAAGAAGTCCTTGAAACACCCTCACTTTACTGTAAGTAGCCCTCAAAATCCTGGTGTGGCTTAATCTCCCTCCCAAAGGCACAGTAATGAAGACTATAGCTCATAGTGGGCTCATCTCCACAGGGTGGGCAATGCTCCATGAATGGTGGGCACAGTTGCAGAATGAACACTCAGTGACATAACTCCAGCGGAGCAGTTGGGTGGCACTATTTCCTGGGCAGCAGCTTCAAGGGTGTAGGTTCCATTAAGGTCTATTCATTGGCAACAGTTCATGTTGGCTGCAATAAGAAAGCAGTTCAGGCTGTGCACAACCCCATGGGAAACACCTCACCGTGGGCAATGTTCCAGGCAGTACCTCAGTGGATCCATAAGAAAGTAGCTCCTTGTGGATACTTCCTCATGGTCCATGGGCAACTGCTCCATAATACTATGCCGAAGTAGTTATTTTTGATGTAATCCCAGAATGCAGTGTGATGGCAGTCTATTCCATCAATTATGGAACTACCACTGATCTTAATCTTGTAATTTCCCCCACTATCCACCTTCCTGGAAGGTTTAAATAATAGCAACCTATAGCAGAGTCCTGGTTAGCTTATCTTGTCTCAGTCCCATGGCCAACAAGTCAAATGTAGACACTCAACTGTTCCCAGTTGAGAGCTAATTTAGCACTGGAGATTCTCAAGACACAACGCTAAATAAATGATATCCTCTCATTCAAAACACGATTACCCGAACCTTGCTAACCTCCACTACTCCTCTAATCTTTCCAGTTATGATGCCTGTACCAGTGCCCTCTGTAGGACCAAGTTCAGAAGCCGAAATGTTGACCTGCTCTTTTCTTACTTTGATTTTGCTATGACTAAAACGTCATTGAACAAGAAGAGATGGCGGTCTTGTGTTTGGAGACCGATCTTGAGCTGGACAGGTCCTTCCATAAGAAATGTTCTGTGTGGGCCTGTAACGGACCGAAGAAGAGGGCAGAGCTCTGGGCTCACAGGAGATAGGCAGCTTTCTCTGCAAAATAAAGCAGAATGATAGTGAAGTAAGGGGTAAACTCAATGAACAGAAATCAATTTTAATATACAAAACACTTTTTATCAGCTAGGAAAGTGATTATTTTACCTACAGTATATCTTGAAAATTAATGATCAAATAATGCTTGACAGATCAGAAGGATATCAGGTACAAAAATTATATCTATGTTCAGTTTTCTGCACAAGCCTGTTGCAGACTTATCCACACTCCTCTACTACTGGTACTTTGCCCATTTCTAATTTTAATCATTATATACTGTAACCAGCAGGAACACCTTCGGCCGCTGAGGTCAAGCCAGAATATCTCTGTATGCAGCCAGATGTTTAACTGGTGGGTATTTCACTACGACTAAGAGCACAGCTCAAGCATCGGTAAATGGGATTGATATAGACGATGGTTAACCTGGGCATGGTGGGCAGTTCCTGTGCTGTTGATTCTGTGATCTTTTAACAGAATCTAGTGGCTTTCTTGGATACAGGGTTTTAAATTTTTCAACGATCATGCACGGTGAATCTCAGGCTGATGTTAGCCCATGGAGAGCTTTCACATTAGTAGAGAACAGCAAACAACAATCAGAACTATTGGGCAAAGTTTCCTATTTGCAGAGAAATCAGAGCAGTGGAAGATGGAATGGGATTCCTCCACACCAAACGGGAAAGTGTGCCGAGCAGGCAGCACTTTCTGGGCTCCTGTTAATTGTTATGTTGCTGGAGAAATTCTCGTGGCAGTGTTGCCTCCATTTGGGAATTACTAGGACTTGAAGATGACAAAGTAATAAAACAACTGTTGGCATAAACCAACCCAGTTACTTATCTCAGCCATGTTTTAAACTCTTCCAGCTGACTATTCTGCCATGTTGAATAGAGGAATGGAGAGGTTGCTAAGAATACTAGCTCCAAGAAATGCATGGACTAAAAATTTACAGCAATGACAGTGGACAAACACCATACCTTAGTGTGACATGAACTGTATTGGCTTTACTAGAAATGATGAGATAAGTACCAGTTTGCGTATCATGCAAACAGATCGACAGAGGATGCAGTCATCACAGCTCTCCACACAGCCCTTACAAACCTGGATCAGGATAACACCTCTGTAAGAATGCTGTTTGTGGACTACAGCTCAGCTTTTAATACAGTCATCCCCTACAAACTGGTGCAGAAATTGAGCAACCTGGGCCTTGGCAGTTCACTGTGCTCATGGATACTGGATTTTCTGAGTAACAGACCCCAAAGTGTCAGGATGAGAGAACACACATCACCTACTCTCATCCTGAACACCGGTACACCACAGGGGTGTGTTCTCAGCCCCATCCTCTATTCTCTTTTCACCCATGACTGCTCTACCATTCACTCCACCAACACCATTGTCAAATTTGCTGACGATACCACCCTAATAGGTGTCATATCAGACTGTGATGAGACGGCCTATAGGGAGGAGGTACAGCATTTGACAGAATGGTGTTGTCATAATAACCTGGACTTGAACATCACAAAAACCAAGGAGCTGATAGTAGACTTCAGGAAATCAAAGCGCGTTGAGCACTCTGCTCTGCATATATACGGGAAAGAGGTGGAGAGAGTAGAGAGTTTCAAGTTCCTCGGCATCCACATCTCGGCTGACCTCACCTGGACTACCCATATCTCTTATCAGGTGGGGAAGGCCCAACAGAGGCTCTACTTCCTAAGGAAGCTAAAGCACACTCTCCTCCCTCATCACCTGCTGATCAACTTCTATCGGACAACTATAGAGAGCCTCCTGACATATTGCTGTGCAGTGTGGTTTGCCAGCTGCACAGAACAGAACAGGAAGGACTTGCAGCAGGTGGTGAGGGTAGCAGAGCGGGTTATTGGCACAACATTACCCTCCCTCAGAGACATTTATACTGGCAGACTTCAAAGGAAGGCTACTTGTATTTCAAAGGATCCCACTCATCCTGGACATCACCTGTTTTCCCCTCTACCTTCTGGGAAGAGATACAGAGCATTAAGGACGAAAACAAAGAGACTCCTTAACAGCTTCTGCCCACAAGCAGTGAAATGTATAACACCCCCTTCCCTTCTCCTGCCCCCCTCCTAAGACGGCGGCAGCTAAATGCATCACACTTCCAGGAATGGCAGGTGTGCAATAGTCCTACCCCGCCCCCCCCCATCCATATATTATTAATTTTGGACTGCACTCCTGAGATTTTAGAGTTTATTTTATGTATATATTCTTTGTCGTGCTGCAAAACGTTGAGCTGCTAAACTGTGTTTTATTGCTCCACAACAATGACAATAAAGATATTCTTCTTCTTCTTCTTAAGATGGGGAACTGCAATCTTTTAACTGTAGCGTCTTTCATTTATAAACATCTCTTCTAAGTCTGTGTTAAACTGTGTACTGTCTATCACTAGAAGTAGAGGCAGATACGATTACACTGGACAGAAATTTGGATAGGAATGGCAGAGAAGGATATGGCCTAACACAGGCAAATAGAATTAGCACAGATAGGCAGCTCAATTAGCACAGGCAAGGTGGACAGAAAGGGCTGACTGTGCTGTATCTTTCTATAGTTCTATGAACTAGTAGAAATGCGAAAAGTCAAAGGAGGATAGTTGGCATGGAAACTGAGCAGTCACATACGTAATACAGTGTACAAATTTCCCAGTTCTGCCTCCTCATTATTAAACGGGAGATTGTAAATTACATCTGGGTTGTATTTCTTGAAGCGTTGATGTGGATTATTGCCTCCTAAACCAAGAATAAAAAAAGTGATAGTTATTCAAATGATGTAAATGACTGGAATCTGTCCCTATTGACGTAGGTGTTGTTGGAATCCAATTCATCCTTCTACCATATTGGAGAAAGCTGCCATTCAGTGCAATTGAAGCCCCTCATAAAACATAGAATGTTACAGAACAATACAGGCCCTTTGGCCCACAATGTTGTGCCATCCTCTAAACCTATCTACAGGTCTTATTAATGTCTCTAAAGTATCTGCCTCTACCACCACCCCTTGGCAGTGCATTCCATACACCCACCACTCTCTGTAAAAAAAAACTTACCACTGACATCCTCCCTATACTTTACTTTCCTTTTTATACTTTTCTTTCTATACTTTTCACCTTAAAATGATGCCCCCTTATATTAGCCATTTCCACTCTGGGAAAAAGTCTCTGGTTATCTACTCTATCTCTATGCCTCTGATTATCTTGTATATCTTCATCATGTCACCTCTCATCCTCCTTTGCTCCATGGAGAAAAGCCCTTGCTTACTCAACCTATCCTCATAAGACATGCTCTCTAATCCAGCCTGCATCCTGGTAAATCTCCAGCATCCTCTCTAAAGATTCCACATCTTTCCTAGAATAAAGAGACCAGAACTGAACACAATACTCCAGGTGTAGTCTAACCTGAGTTTTATAGAGCTGCAACATTACTTTGGACTCAATCCCCCAACTAATGAAGGCCAACATACCGAATGCCTTCTTAACCACCCTATCAATTTTGGAGCATCTTTAAGGGATCTATGGACATTGTCCCCAATATCACTCTGTTCCTCGGCACTGCCAATAACCCTGTATTCAATTCACATTTCTCTGGGTTGAACTTCATCTGCCACTTCTCAGCCCAACCCTGCATCCTGTCAATGTCCAGTTGTAATCATAAACAACTTTCTATACTATCCACAACACCATCAACCTTTGTGTCATCGACATACTTACTAACCCACCCTTCCACTTCCTCATCCAATTCATTTATATAAAAAAGAATCACAAAGAGCAGGGGTCCCAGAACAGACCCCTGCAGAACACCAATGGTCACTGATCACCAGGCAACCCTCATCTAACTAATATGATAAAATAGTCAAATTTGACCAATCCTTAGCTATTATTGCATCTGTGACTTCATGCATTGTGCATAGCTGATTGACTAATAATACGCTATTCTCCACTGGCTTAGAATAAACCTGGAGCACATCCATTCACAGCCCTTTGTCAGCAGAACTGACATTAGAGATGGATAACAGGTAAGGTTGCTCTATGTGGCCTGACTCAGTATTGGAGCTGATGCATTTCCTTTGATTCAACATGCACTTCTCCTCCTCCCAATAGTTTCAGGGTTGCAGTAAACTCTGTACTCTGGGGTGAACATATTACTGGGAAAATGTGAAAAGCTTCTTATGATATCTATCCAGATTTTTATAGCATTCTTCTCCAGAAAACACATGATAAATTATTTCTAATTGCAGAGGTGTAAAATTGGAGCCACTATGTTAGGAGACATAATGATTGATATGAAGGCGATTCTCAGTTGTAAATCTCCCAAATTAAGCTAAGAAAATTATTTTGAATTTATTTTTCAGATATAATCTTGTAGGCCTTTTAAGTTCATTTCTATATTCAATTCTGCCTACTTATTGTAAAGCTGAATGGTTCTTTTATAAGAAAGCAATTAGCACCCAGCATTATATATAAGTGGCGGTGACATAATCCCATTTTTTTCCATTATAACTTCCTTTAACAATGCCAAAGAACTGAGAGTCAAACTCAGGAAAAAGTTTCATCACTTTAACAGCCATAATTATCTAATTTTATACTCAGAGAAAGCAATGCTGCATTATAGTTTTTTGACTTCAAATATACTAAAAATAGGTAATAATTTGGGACACTGACAACAGCTCCTAGTGGAAATGAACTGTCCTAATTCAGTGCTAATATTAAAACTTATTTTTAACCGGTTTGGGATATACAAAAATATTATATATACTAATGCTATAAAAATGCTGTAAAGACAGAGCTGAAGCACTTCACTGGGGTAACGGTAGATTAGTTTGCAATGAACCACACTAGATCTGACCTGAAAGTATTTATGTTTACTGACTATACTATGTGCTATGACCTGGATACATGTTTGTACCAAACATTGTCGTTTAGTTGAGAATATATGTATATATATATATATATATATATATATATATATATATATTTAATATATATTAATATATATTGATGGCTTAGATGAGGGAATTAAATGCAGCATCTCCAAGTTTGTGGATGAGACGAAGCTGGGCGGCAGTGTTAGCTGTGAGGAGGATGCTAAGAGGATGCAGGGTGACTTGGATAGGTTAGGTGAGTGGGCAAATTCATGGCAGATGCAATTTAATGTGGATAAATGTGACGTTATCCACTTTGGTGGCAAAAACAGGAAAACAGATTATTATCTGAATGGTGGCCAATTAGGAAAAGGGGAGGTGCTACGAGACCTGGGTGTCATTATACACCAGTCATTGAAAGTGGGCATGCAGGTACAGCAGGCAGTGAAAAAGGCGAATGGTATGCTGGCATTCATAGAAAGAGGATTCGAGTACAGGAGCAGGGAGGTACTACTGCAGTTGTACAAGGCCTTGGTGAGACCACACCTGGAGTATTGTGCGCAGTTTTGGTCCCCTAATCTGAGGAAAGACATTCTTGCCATAGAGAGAGTCCTGGGTTGGCAGGACTTTCATATGATGAAAGACTGGATCGACTAAGGTTATACTCTCTGGAATTTAAAAGATTGAGGGGGGATCTTATTGAAACGTATAAAATCCTACAGGGATTGGACAGGCTAGATGCAGGAAGATTGTTCCCAATGTTGGGGAAGTCCAGAACGAGGGGTCACAGTTTGAGGATAAAGGGGAAGCCTTTTAGGACCGAGATTAGGAAAAACTTCTTCACACAGAGAGTGGTGTATCTGTGAAATTCTTTGCCACAGGAAACAGTTGAGGCCAGTTCATTGGCTATATTTAAGAGGGAGTTAGATATGGCCCTTGTGGCTAAAGGGATCAGGGGATATGGAGGGAAGGCTGGTACAGGGTTCTGAGGTGGATGATCAGCCATGATCATACTGAATGGCGGTGCAGGCTTGATGGGCCGAATGGCCTACTCCTGCACCTATTTTCTATGTTTTCTATGTTTTCTATGTAATAACTGAAGTATGTTCCTTTTTGGGGGTTTTTTTGAAATATTTATTTTGAGATACAGGCCCTTCCAGCCCAATGAACCCATGCAATCTGATTGCTCTCATGTGACCAATTAAGCTATGTCTTAGGAATGTGGGAGGAAATAGGAGCACCCGGAGGGAACCCACATGTTCATGGCTAGAACGTAGAAACTCCTCAGACACTGAACCTAGGTCGCTGGCACTGTCATAGCATTTACGCTAACTGCTACGCTGCTGTGCCGTCCGATTCTGCTGATGGCTTTTCCTCTGTGCAATCACCTTTGCCTGCAACAACACAAAGGAGCTTACAGATAGTTCTTTGGCACTGAGTTTGGTCACTGCTGGTTCAGGAGTAGCTGGAGAGTAAACCGTAGTGAGGGAAATAACGAGAGGAACACCCAAAATTAGTGACCATGGCAGATGGGGAATGTGTTGGTCAGGTGGGGAGCTCAGAAGTTATGAGAGGACTCAGCAATTTACCCAATACATGGAAATAGTCCTGAAGGCAAACAATATCACGGACACCTGAGCAGGGGCACGATAGATGAAATTTGGCCACATACAACAAAAGGAGAGAAGAGCCAGAACCAAAATTCTACCAGTAAGCAGCACTAAGTGCTGCAGATGAGGTATCTGAGATACCACAATGGAAAACCTTAAAGGAGCATTTAAATTCAGAGATTATTTAGAGCTATAAATTTGACATGAGAGCCCAGGTACCAGGGGAAATGGGCAGTGAACATATTGTTTACCTAAAGATCCTGGCCAAAGATGCAATTTCCAAACCCTTAAGATTGGGTATCATGGATTCACCTAGTGTACAAGCTAGCTGATGAGAGAATTTCATACAAGTACATTCAAGGAGTCTTGTGGAGATGACACTTAAGATTGTGAGGCCAGTGAGGTCTTGTCCCTGTATCATTAAGCTACAGATGAAGGGCTAAGTAGTTACAACAAAATGTTCTAGTTAGATCCAACACAGTGATTAGATAAGCACATTAGTGCTGGGAAATGTAAAATAACCCCAAAGGGAAGCTCTGATAATCAGCAGCATACACTGTCTCAGTACATACATTCACAGAATAGAATGCTCTTGATACTTCAGCTTGGCTCATTCCATACACAGGTGAATATCGGCTCTATGAGTTGGCACTTCCAAGCTACCACTTGCAGTTAATTCAGCCCTAAGGGCTTTTCAGTCACTGATGGCTAAAATGGTGCAAGGGATCATGAGTGTTTATTTAAGCAAAACCATATCCTTGTCACTATGGAAACTAAACTGAAACACAGTAGGCTATGAAAGTAGAAAGCTGAACTGAAACGGAACAAGTGTAGCGTAATGCAGCCTGAAATGGCCATGTGGAAAACAAAATCTACATGCCTGACAGAGCCCAGTCCAGCAGAAGGCAGTTACTGTTGAGCGCAAGGCAGTTGATTAATGTTATTTAGCTTCATTTCTTTCTCAATATGCTTCAGTGCTGCTGGAACTTTCTATAGACTTTTGCCATATCATTCACAAATAGTTAAGGAGATCTACACTAGATGAAAAGCAACAGAGGACAAAACCAAGCGCAGCAAAACCTAGCAGTGAATCTTTCCTTGTCCACTGTGATTAGTGAAAGTCCTGAGGCCTATCGTGAAATGTCCATCAATAGGGTGCATGTCACACAGTGGAGTCAGGCCACAAGCAGCCAACTGTGTGCACCTGCAGCACTCTCAGCTCCAGTGAGAAAGACTACACAGATGAAAGATGCTTTAGAAATTCAGATAGGCATGGTTTGCCACCTTCCTCTTTTCCCGTGGGATCTGGCATAGTTTAATCTGCCCATGACATCAAGCATCTACTGAGAAGGCCCTCCAGATTCTACAAGTCAAGAAAACAAGTTTTGGTCAAGATATCAGCCTGCATTGTTTCCTCTAGTTATTCAGTAGAGTAGACCAGGTATGGCTGCCCCATTTACTTGCTGATTAGGACAGACAAGAAAGAAATTCAGCTCACCATGCCCATGGCTATCCCAGCAGAGCATTCACATCAAATCTCACTCCCTTTGTGACATTCTCTCTCGGGCGCCCAACAACTTTCATTTGATTCCTTTGCCATTAGGGGAAATTTAAGGTAGGCAATTAACCTACCAGCACGTCTTTGGAATGTGGAGGAAACCAGAGCATCAAAGGCCTTTTAGAGAACTCTGAGGAAAAGTCTCATGGGATGTAAGGAAGAGTGGGAGGGGCCTGGCTGAGGTGTTCTTGAGCTGACAGAGTAAGTTTCTTTTTCCTGGACTCATATGAACAACTCTTGCCCTCATCTAGTATCTTCCCTATGCAAAATCTGATGAAAGTTGCATTTGATTTAACTTATGAAGCCCCATCAAGAATGACACATCAATCATGCCTTGCCGGGCACCACTGTTTAAAATGGGAAATAAGACAGACTCTGAAATGACCCTGCTTGTCCAAAGTGTCTCATGCTTCATTTCTTAGCACCAAAGTCCCCACTCCAACAAGTACATTATAACACCTCTCCCACTTTTTGTTTAACCTATTAGTGCACCATTTATCACATAATATCTAAATACGTAGTGCTAGCTCAGGTCCTATCAATAAGTTCTGCAATACTTTTGACTGATAAATAACAGCAAGTTCTATCATGGTATCATAGACTAGTTGGCATCTAATCAATAATTAGACTATTGAATAGATGCCATGCAAGATGGCGCTGAGCTGCAACCTTCGTTGAGTTGCAACTCAGATTTAGACGGTTTTAGCTTGTTTTAAAATTAGTTTTTTTGGGTTCATGAGGATGTTTTTTTTCAGACAAAGAGGGGAGTCATTTAGGGTTTAGGGACAGGGGAGTGGGGGATTGCAAGTCAGACCAAACTCTAAGATGTTGCTCTGAGTTCAAAGATCAACGACGTGGATGTGGGATATCCTTCCTCAGACGTTGGATGTGAGAGTGAGTAGTCAAGGGCCCCCCGCCACCACCCCCCACACCCAGGTCAGCTAGTTGTCAGCGGGTTCTGAAGTTGGAGTTCCCTGCTGGCATTAAGAACGTGCTCTAATGGCCCCTGGGGTTTGCAAATCGGTGAGACTGGAGTTTTCGGCCTAGAGATCAGTGACGGAAATGTCCTCAGATTGATGCTGAGGATTAAGGCCTGAGGGACAAATCAGAAGTCTGGAAATCGAGGCCCGTTGGCCGGAGCTGTCTCTGTAAATCTCTGCAAGTCTGCCGAGGAAATCAAAGCCCAGTGTCTGCAGGCCTGAGATCACTGGAGGCCTGACCTGGGGTTAAAGGACTGTGTATGTGAATGTGTGAGGGGAAGGAATGGGGCTTGCTTTGCTGCTGTTGTTTTGCTGCTTGTTGCATTCTGTGTTGTTTCTCTGAGCATTGTAAGCATGCTCCATTGGTGCCGGATTGTGTAGTGACACTTGCGGGATGCTCCCAGGACACCCTCGGGTATGTTGTTAGTCAACGAAAACAAAGCACTTCACTTTGATGTGTGGGGACAAATGAATCTTGAATCTTAGGGCTCAAAGTGACCACATCCTTGGTAAATAAGAATCAACCTGGAAAGATTTATTATTTATCAGAATTATTCTTTCTTTCTTATTTAGGAAGCTCATATGAAGTGCTCCTTTTCATTGTTCATACGTTAGGTTATTATGTTTTTGACTGAACACCTATTAGAACTGGAATGATCATCATGCTACAATAAAATCTGCAGTGGGCAGTGAAGCATATTTTTTACTTAACTGTCAGTATGAAGTTGATTTCTTTTACTGTTATTAGGTGAAATCAAGAATTAATATTCAAAAAAACCAAAGCTAAATTGAAATTTTGGAATAAGTATTCTGAAAACCTCTTGAACCTCTAGATTCTCAAAACTTAATAATTTGGTGCAAGGTAACTTCAAAGATCCTAAACCCTTCCTGTCAAATAAAATACAAATGCTTTCATCAAAATGATTGTAGATTTAAGCAATAATTACTTGATATG
Organism: Mobula hypostoma; assembly: GCF_963921235.1. Classification (NCBI taxonomy): domain Eukaryota; kingdom Metazoa; phylum Chordata; class Chondrichthyes; order Myliobatiformes; family Myliobatidae; genus Mobula; species Mobula hypostoma. The sequence goes on from NC_086103.1 coordinate 140,823,058, forward strand.
AAGGATCAAGATGAATCTTTCCAGGTGGTTAGAAAATCAAACATTATAAAACCCTATTTTAAGAGATCGAATGGAATTTAGTTGTCAATGGGTTAGAAATATTTCAACAGTAAGGTAAACATTAAACTCCTACTGGACTTGTTCCAGTAACCATCCTTTCTTTTGCTGTGTGCAATTACTAAGCATTACATTGAATAGCGAGCACCAAATAATGATTCCTGTACATTAAACATTAATATTTACAAAATGTCAAGTCTTATCTTTGCAGAATAAGTATTAGTCCACATTTACAATGATGTCTTAAACAGTAAACACAGGAGAACTATGAAAGCTTGTTGGTCATTGGTGAGATACATATAATTTTTCACATGAAGTTAATCAGTAATGCAGTGAAATATGCAGTCAGATCATTTATTTAACAGCATAGTACACTGAAAAGTTAAGGGATAACTTATAATTCTAATGTATCACTATAATCGAATTAACTCCAGTTTGTATTAACCCATTGAAACTATTGAATAAAGGCCATAGAATTTCATTTTAATCCAATTATTTGCGTTAACACTTGCCTTTAATATACTGAAACAATTTCCCAATGTTTCTAGATTACACTAACTAGGTAAAACAAAAAAAAACATTTATAACCGATTCTTCCAATACAGCATATTATACCATAGAGTAATATTAAAACTTAACACTAAACATAATTTATTTTTCAGTGGAAAATTGTTCTAAATCATTCCCAAAACATACAATTAGGCTGCGGAATAGACCCTTGCCAATCACTCTGTTACCACATTAAAGTAATTGCCACATATGGTCAAGTAATGAAGGAAAAAAATTCTTCACCACTATTCCAAGGGCTAAAAATCAAGAGATTAAAGGCAAAAGTGTGGTGATTATCTCTGTATTTTTATTTGGCAGAGACAGATGGAGAGAATACAATACGGAGAATGACACAAACAAATAGAAAAACTGAAGAAACCTCTTTCCTCATTCTAAAGTTTAGAATCTAAGCTGACTTATTTTGAAAAAGAATGACTGGTTCAATTTATGGAGGCAAAGCTCTGAGAGAAATGGATACAGAAGGATAGTTAAAAAGAGAGAGGATGCAAACAGTCTGAAGATTAGGAACCCACCAAGAGAACAGGGTGTGAGAATGAATGTGAATCAAGGAGCAAGGAATAATCCAGAAGTTGAATAGAGATATTCAAAGACAAAGAATTGGGTATAATTTTGGCAGTGGGGGACAGAAAAACATGAAAAATTGGAGCAAAAAAGTGTAGGTGATGAAAATCCAAAATGAAGGAGAAAATACTGCAATCGTTCCACTCACTCACTTTCTCCCTGTCGGAGGGAGCTAACAAATACTACTACTACCTAAACGCTAAAAAGACAGTTCAACTGTGACGAAGGTACTCTCAAGACGTAAAGAATGATACCATTAAGAAAGTCTTTGACTACAAGTACCTCGGGTCAAGAATGATGAGTTCGGAGAAGGACATAAAGATACGGAAGGCGCTGGTGTGGAGGGCTATGAACAACATGAAGGAAATCTGGAAGTCAAGCCTGACCAGAGGGCTTAAAAGGAGGATCTTCATAGCAGAGTCCATTCTCACGTACGGATGCGAGACGCGGACACTCACCAAGACTTTGTGGAAGTCTCTAGATGGTTGCTATACACGAATGCTCCGGATGGCTCTTGACGTGAGTTGGCAACAGCACATGACGAACATCAAGCTTTATGTCGAACTACCGATGCTCACCACTAAAATCGAGGCAAGAAGACTGCAACTAGCGAAGCACTGTCTATGCCACCCTGAGCTACCTGCCAGCCTAGTCATCATATGGGAGCCCAAGCATGGGAGGATGAACCCTGGGCCCCCTCCCAAGACTATGGTCAACACACTCCTAGAAGACAGCAGCGCGGCTAATGTAGATGAACTGAACACACTGATGAGGGAGAGGGAGAAGTGGAGAATCCGTCATCGTGACCGACGCCGGCCCCCTAGGCCTGAGTCGACGTAGTAGTAGTATGGTGTGGGAAAATTTACAAAGTTACACCAGTCTCTTTGGTCCAATCCTTCAAACATTCCTCAAGAAAACACTTCTTCCATTATGTTGGTGATCGTATTGGACTGTTACCTGCTCAAGAAATTCAAATGTTTCATCAGCTTAGCATCTAACTCCCAGGCCAAAAACATTCAGTTAGGGTGTTCACCTTGCAGAACAGATCCAAGGGTGGACTATTACTTCAATTCTCATTCCATCTGCCTATTTTCCTTCTTTTCTTAGTTTCCACCTATCACCTACCACTCCCTCACCCCTCCCTCTCACTTCAATATACTAGCTATCTTCCCTCTACATTCTCAGTCCTGATACAAGCCCTTGGTCTGAAATGCTGACAATCCCTTTTCCCCCACAGATGATGCTCAACCACTGAGTTTTTTTCCAGTAGTTTATACATTTGCTCTTCCAGCATCACTAGTTGTTTGTATCTCACTTCACTCATGTGTTTTTTTTCAACCATTAGTCTACTATCCCTTGCCATCAATACCCAAGTTTCTCAGGAACCTTCCTTTCTCATTTTGCATATTCCATTCATTACTTATTATAGCATTCTATATTGTAGAAAACAAATTTAGTTTGAGTGATCACTTTACAGAACATGCCCAAAGGTGACTTTGAGCATCCAGTCACCTATCATTTTAATTCTCATTCCAGTCGCAATGTGTGACTTCTTTGTCTTCAGCCTTCTACAACATTCTAATAATTCCCAATATAAGCTTGAAGAATTCCATCTCATCTCTGTCTGGTTACGTTGCAATCCTCAGGACTCAATACTGAATTCAATAAATTCAGGTAACTCGTATTTTTTTAAATTAGGGCTGTTTATTCCCCTCCATAGATGCTGCCCGGCATGCTGATTTCCTCCAGTATTGTATATGTGTGTTGCTCTAGTGTTTACTTTTCTCTGGAAATGCTGCTGGATATTTCAACTTCAATTTGCTTTTAAGGCGTTTGTCTAGTTACCTCAAGGTCACTAATTCGAGGCTCAGCTGTGGCAGCGTGTTTGTGCCCTTGAGCAAGGCACTTGATCACACATTGCTTTAGTCTGTGCGAGGGGTGGCGCCCCACAGACTTACAATCTGCGCCTTGTAAGGCATGAAAATGCCCAACACAGGCCTCTCATGGTCTGAGTTGACGTTCCCTCCCCTCCCCTTTATCAGCTGATATATAAATTAATGGTTACTTCGGCAACTTTTGTCTGTCGCCAATTACACCCTCTGCTTTCTTCACCTTCAGCCTTCCGCATCTTAAAATATGTTGATTTTCTCACTTTTCTAATGAAGAGTTATTCTCCTGAAATTTTGATGTTGTTTCTCTCTCCATGGATGCTGCCTGACTTCAAGGCAAGTCAAGTCACTTTTTATTGTCATTTCGACCATAACTGCTGGTACAGTACACAGTAAAAACGAGACGTTTTTCAGGACCATAGTGCTACATGAAACAACACAAAAACTACACTAGACTACAGACCTACCCAGGACTGCATAAAGTGCACAAAACAGTGCTGGCATTACAATAAATAATAAACAAGACAATAGGCACAGTAGAGGGCAGTAGGTTGGTGTCAATCCAGGCTCTGGGTATTGAGGAGTCTGATGGCTTGGGGGAAGAAACTGTTACGTAGTCAGGTCGTGAGAGCCTGAATGCTTTGGTGCCTTTTGCCAGATGGCAGGAGGGAGAAGAGTTTGTATGAGGGGTGTGTGGGGTCCTTCATAATGCTGTTTGCTTTGTGGATGCAACATGTGGTGTAAATATCTGTAATGGCAAGAAGAGAGACCCCAATGATCTTCTCAGCTGATCTCACTATCCGCTGCAGGGTCTTGCGATCCGAGATGGTGCAATTTCCGAACCAGGCCGTGATGCAGCTGCTCAGGATGCTCTCAATACAACCTCTGTAGAATGTGGTGGGGATGGGGGGTGGGAGATGGACTTTTCTCAGCCTTCGCAGAAAGTAGAGATGCTGCTGGGCTTTCTTTGCTATGGAGCAGGTGTTGAGGGACCAGGTGAGATTCTCCACCAGGTGAACACCAAGAAATTTGGTGCTCTTAGCGATCTCTATGGAGGAGTCGTCGATGTTCAGCGGAGAGTGGTGGTTTCGTGTCCTGCTGAAGTCAACAACCATCTCTTTTGTTTTGTTCACATTCAGAGACAGGTTGTTGGCTCTGCACCAGTCCGTTAGCCGTGGCACCTCCTCTCTGTATGCTGACTCATCGTTTTTGCTGATGAGACCCACCACGGTCGTGTCATCAGCGAACTTGATGATGTGGTTCGAGCTGTGTGTTGCAGCACAGTCGTAGGTCAGCAGAGTGAACAGCAGTGGACTGAGCACACAGCCCTGGGGGGCCCCCGTGCTCATTGTGATGGTGTTGGAGATGCTGCTTCCAATCCAGACTGACTGAGGTCTCCCAGTCAGGAAGTCTAGGATCCAGTTGCAGAGGGAGGTGTTCAGGCCCAGTAGGCTCAGCTTTCCAATCAGTTTCTGAGGAATGATTGTGTTGAATGCTGAACTGAAGTCTATGAACAGCATTCAAACGTACGTGTCATTTTTGTCCAGGTGAGTTATGGCCAGGTGGAGGGTGATGGCAATGGCGTTGTCTGTTGAACGGTTGGGACAGTATGCGAACTGCAGGGGTTCCAGTGAGGGGGGCAGCAGGGTCTTGATGTGCCTCATGATGAGCCTCTCGAAACACTTCATGATGATAGATGTGAGTGCAACCAGACGGTAGTCGTTGAGGCAGGACACTGAAAACTTCTTCGGCACGGGGACGATGGTGGCGGCCTTGAAGCACGTAGGAATGATGGTGCTGCTCAGGGAGATGTTGAAGATGTCAGTGAGAATCTCAGCTAGCTGGTCTGCACATCCTCTAAGCACTCTGCCAGGAATATTGTCTGGTCCAGCAGCCTTCTGTGGGTTGACCCTGCACAGGGTTCTCCTCACATCAGCCACGGTAAGACACAGCACCTGGTCATTTGGAGGAGGGGTGATCTTCCTCACTGCCACGTCATTATCTACCTCAAACCGAGCGTAGAAGTTGTTCAGCGCATCTGGGAGGGAGGCATCACCCACATAGCCAGGTGATGTTGTCCTGTAGTTGGTGATGTCCTGAATGCCCTTCCACATGCGCCTTGTATCGCCGCTGTCCTAGAAGTGGCTGTGGATTCGCTGGGCATGTGCATGCTTTGCCTTTCTGATGGCCTGGGACAGTTTGGTCCTCTCTGTTGTTAGGGCTGCCTTGCCACCTGCTCTGAGGGCGGAGTCACGGGTCCTCAGCAGCGCACGCACCTCCGCGGTCATCCATGGCTTCTGGTTAGCGCGTGTAGTGATGGTCTTGGCCACAGTGACGTCATCGATGCACTTGCTGATGTAGCTAGTCACTGATGCCGTGTACTCCTCTAAGTTGGTAGAGTCGCCATCGGTTGCAGCCTCCCTGAACATGTGCCAGTCAGTGTGCTCAAAGCAGTCTTGAAGAGTAGAGATGGCTCCTGCTGCCCGGGTGAATATTTATAGCATTTTCTATATTTTATTAAAAAATAAGTAGAAATAGCTAAAGGATTTGATTAAAAGTTTAAAGTTTGAGTTCAAGAGCTGTGAGGTAATGTTATGGCTATATAAGACCTTGGCCAGACCCCACTTGTAGTATTGTGTTCAGTTCTGGTCACCTCACTACAGGAAGGATGTGGATACTATAGAGAGAGTGCAGAGGAGGTTTACAAGGATGTTGCCTGGATTGGGGAGTGTGCCTTATGAGAATAGGTTGAGTGAACTTGGTCTTTTTTCCTTGGAGCGATGGAAGATGAGAGGTGACCTGACAGAGGTGTATAAGATGATGAGAGGCATTGATCGTATGGATAGTCAGAGGCTTTTTCCCTGGGCTGAAATGGTTAACATGAGGGGATATAGTTTTAAGGTGCTTGGAAGTAGGTACCAAGGGGATTTCAGAGGTAAGTCTTTCACACACAGAGTGGTGGGTGCATGGAATGCACTGCCAGCGATAGTGGTGGAGGTGGATACAACAGGGTCTTTTAAGAGACTCTTAGATATGTACATGGAGCTTAGAGAAATAGAGAGCTGTGCGGTAGGGTAATTCTAGGCAGTTTCTAGAGTAAATTACATGGTCGGCACAACATTGTGGGCTGAAGGGCCTGTAATGTGCTGTAGATTTCTATGTTCTATGATTGAAACAATGCAGTTCTGAAAAGAAGGGCAGGACAGCATCTGAGGGCCATAACTTCATAACTTCCTTCAGCCATCAGTCACTGCTGGCACTCCATTCTCAACATTACCCCATATCATCCGTCAACTCCTTCCCAAAGGGAATGACCAACTTGAAGAAGGGACAAGTGAGGACAAAGAGATATCAACAACAATACTGAATGAACCATGAATGGCAAGAGATATGGAACTTTTAGTCAAGAGGAAGAAAGAAACACACTTACGGTATAAAAAGAAGGGAGCAGAGAGGGCTGAGGAGAGTTGCAGGGTAGTCAGGAAGGACCTTAAGAATTGAGTAAATAGATATAGAAGGGGATATGAGAAGGCCTTGGCAAGTGGGATTAAGGAAAACCCCAATGCCTTCTACACATACAGGAAGAACAGGAGGATGACTAGAATAAGAGTAGGACCGATCAGGGAAAAAGAGTCGGACAAGGTAGAGGAGTTCCTTAATGAATGCTTTGCTTAAGTATTCACCAGTGAGAGGGACCTTTGTGAATGTGAGGACAATGTAAAGCAGGGTCATATGATGGAACATGTCAACGCTAAGAAAGAGGATGTGCTAGGTTTTTTTGAAAAGCATTGTGATAGGTTGAGTCCCAGTGCCAGATGGGATGTATCCCAAATTACTATGGAAAGTGAGGGAAGAGATTGCTGCACCTTTAGTGATGATCTTTGCATTCTCACTGGTCACAGGAGTAGTATGAGGAGATTGGAGGTGACAAATGTTCAAGAACGGTGACAGGCGTAATCCTTGGGATTATGGAACAGTGAGATTTACAGTATATCAGTGGTGGACAAAGTATTGGAGAGAATTCTTAGAGATAGGATTTACAGCCATTTGGAGAAGCATAGTCTGTTTTGTGCAGGGCAGTCATGCTTCACAAGCCTGACTGATTTTTTTGAGGAAGTAAATCGATGAATGTAAAGCAGTGGACATGGTATATTATGAAAGGCATTATACAAGGTTCCCATGGTAGGCTCATTCAGAAAGTCAAGAGGCATGGGATCCAGGGAAACAAGGCTGTATGGATTCAGAATCAGCATGCCGACAGAACGCAGAGGGTGTAGCAAATTCTGCCTGGAGGTTGATGAACAATGACAGCACAGATGTGTTCTGGGACTCCTGCTCTCTCTGAGTTTGATAAATGACTTGGACAAGGAAGGGGAAGGATGCTTCAGTAAGTTTGCAGATGACATGAAGATTGGTGGGGTTGTGGAAGATTGTAATTCATTACAACAGGACATTGTTAGGATGCAGAGGCCATAACACCATAAGACATAGGAGCAGAATTAGGCCATTCAGCCCATTGCTTCTGCTCTGGCAATCCAGCATGACTAATTTATTATACCCTTTCAACCTCATTCTCTTGCCTTTTTCCTGTAATCTTTGTTGCCCTGACTATTTAACAACCTATCAACCTCCACTTTAAACGTACTTCAAATTGCCATCTGTGGCAATGAATTCCACAGATTCACCACCCTCTGGCACCTCCTCATCCCTGTTCTAAATGGATGCCCCTCTACTCTGAACCAGTGCACTCTGGTCCTAGACTCCTCCACTGCAGGAAACATTCTCTCCACATCCACTCTATCCAGCCGAGCTGAGAGGTGGCAGATGGAGTTCAATTCAGAAAAGTGTGAAGTGATACACTTTGGAAAGTCAAACTTGAATGCAGTGTTCAGAGTTAATGGCAGGATTCCCAGCAGTGTAGAGGAGCAGAGGGATCTAGGAGTGCATGTCTATAGAAGTTGCCATACATGCTGATAGTGTGGTTAAGAAGGTGTGTAGTATATTAGCATTCATTATTCAGGGGATTGAGTTCAAGTCCTTTCAGATAATGTTGCAGCTCTATAAATCTCTAGTTAGTTCACACTTGTAGTATTGTATTCAGTTCTGGGCACCTCATTATAGAAATGGTGTGGAATTTTTAGAGAGGGTGGAGTGGAGATTTACCAGGATGCTGCCTAGATTAGAGAGCATGTCTTATGAAGACAGGCTGACTGAGCTGGAACGAAGGAGGATGAGGGGTGACTTATTAGAGGTATATAAGATGATAAAATGCATAGGTAGAGTGAATAACAAGAGACCTTTATTCCAGAGCAGTAATGGCTAATACAAGGGGATGTGATTTTAAGGTGATTGGAGAAAAGTGTGTGTGTGGGGGAGGGGGGTTGTCAGAGGTAGGTTTTCTCACCCACAGCATGAAATGCACTGTCAGGGGGTAGTGGTGACGGCACGTATATTAAGGACATTTAAGAAACTCTTAGATAGGCACACGGATGAAAGAAAAATGGAGGGCCATATGGAAGGGAGTGGTTAGATTCATCTCAGAGTAGTTTAAAAGTTTGGCACAACATCATGGGCCAAAGGGCCTGTACTGTGCTGTAATATGTACTATGTTAATCTGTACTATACTAACTGTTCCATGAAAGAAAGGGAAGAGAAAGGAACTGAGGAGGAGGGGAACACAGAACGAAATAGCACAGCCAAGTAAGAATATGACCATGTTTTACCCAGTGTCACAACATGGGGTGCAGCGAGCAGGAAAAGTTTTAAGTGAATAAACATGTGATACCTAATTCTAAAAAGAGATAACTGAAGTCAATATGCTTGGCTTTAGTTCTGCATCTCTTTTATTTCTAAATTCTAAATGACACTTTGCAGTCCATAATCAATATGTGTGAAGTTATTAGCTTGTTCCATTTACTATTTTCTTTCAAAATAATATAGATGCTATATTTTAACCATTTATATCCTTTCAAAATAATATAGAAGTTAAAAGTGAATTAAATCTTAATGTAATTGCACATAAGAATCCGAAGAAAATATAGTTTTCATGTGGATTATATTCAGAGATTAGTTGATAAAGCAAGCTGGAGAAAAATGTTGCCAGTGGGATCTGTAAGAAACACGAATCAATTTTTTAAATAAATATTACTAAACTGACCAGCCTTGTGCACAAATATTCCAAGCCTTACACTGGGAGTGAACATTCAAAGAGTAAAAAAGTCACTTTTGATAAAGTTAAACCATGGAGTTTGGTTTATACATAAACAAATCTTGCAAGACAAGGTTAAAACTGCTGTGACAAGTAGTTAAAACCACTGTAAGAAAAATAAGATACATTTTTAATAAGAAACTTGACATTTATGGCAACAGGAGAAGGAAAGTTATAAAACTGACAATTACGAGTTTTTCTAATCAAACTTAGTATTCATTTGAAAAGGTAAGTTCAAGACTACACTGAACAAAGTTCCATCATTCCCATATAGAATACCAATGACTTCTTGACTATAATACTCTTGTATTATTTTTCCAGTAAATTGTCTTTTGTAACTTATATTCACAAACCCATCCTTTTCAGATTCAGAGCTCATTCTGTATTATCTCATGGGCATAAGATAACATGGTTCTGGATGTATTGATTCCATGATATGAGCTTACAACTTTGAAAAGCCTGTAAATTTAAAAACCAAAACTAAAACAGCAGATTCTGGAACTGTGGACAATCAGGTTTGACCAAGATTTTTGCTGCTGTCAGATGGCATCTTAACCCTCAAATTGCACAATAAATACGAAAAATATTTCTGCAGGGGAGCTGGTTCTTGTGGAAGTGTACCATGCCACTTCAAGAGAGGAGAGGGGAGAGAGGAGAGGGAGAGAGAGAAGGGAGAGAGAGAGAGAGAGAAAGAAAGAGAGAAAAGAGGAACATAAGAACATCAGAACATAAGAAATAGGAGCAAGAGTAGGCCATCTGGCCTATCAAGCCTGAGCCACTACTCAATAAGATCATGGCGGATCTGACTGTGGACTCAGCTCCATCTGTCTACCTTTCCCCCGTAACCTTTAATTTCCCTGTTATGCAAACATCTATCTAACTGTGCCTTAACTATATTTAATGAGGTAACCTCTACTGCTTCCCTAGGCAGAGAATTCCATAGATTCACTACTCTCTGGGAAAAGCCATTTCTCCACTTCTCCATCCTAAATCTACTCCCCTGAATCTTGAGGCTATGTCCCTGAGTTCTAGACTCACTTACAAGTGTAAACAACTTTTCTGCCTCTATGTTATCTACCCCTTTCATAATTTTATATGTTCCTATAACATTCCTTTCTGAAGTTATATTCCAGTGAGTATAGCCCCAGGTGACTCCATCTCTCCTCATAGGCTATCACCTCATCTCCAGAATCAGCCTAGTGAACCCTTTCTGGACCATCTCCAAAGCCAGTACATCTTTCCTTAAGTAGGGAGATGAGAACTGCATGCAATACTCCAGGTGCAGCCTCACTAGTACCCTGTAGAGTTGCAGCATAACCTCTCTGCTCTTAAATTCAATTCCTCTAGCAATAAGGCCAACATTCTACTTGCCTTCTTAATAACCTGTTGCAACTGCAAACCAGCCTTTTGGAATTTATGTGCAAGCACTCCCAAGTTCCTCTGCATAACAACATGGTGCAATATTTCACCATTTAGATCATAAACTGATCTTCTATTTTTCCTTCTAAGTGACGACCTTGTATTTAACAATGTTGTACCAAAACCCTTGCCCACTCACTTAAACCACATCATCTGCACGGATTGCTTTTTCACTCAGCTTAGTGTCATCAGCAAACTTAGATATCCTGCAGCTGGTCTGCTGTTCCAAGTATTAATCTATATTGTGAATAATTTATCCCAACTCTCATAACCAGTCCTCTATATATGCTGCTACATTACCCCAAATTCCACACATCCTTATCTTACTGACACCTCTCTTATGTGGTACCTTAAGGAGCACCTTCTGGAAGTACAAGTACACAGTATCCACCTATTCCCCTCAGTCCACTGTCTCATTATATCTCAGACTTCCGCCAGTAAATTTGTGAAACAGTATTGCCCTTCATAAACACAAGAGATTCTGCAGATGCTGGAATTCTAGATCCTGATGAAGGCTCTCAGTACAAAATGCCGACTCTTTCCATAGATGCTGCCTGAACTTAGACCATAAGATATAGGAGCAGGCGAGGAACTATCACCAGAATGTCATGTGCCTGTAATTACAGCCTTATACATTACAGGCATATGAACAGATTGTCTATCGGTGAGTTGCCTCTGTTTCCCAAACCAAGGACAATCATCCCATTGTGACAAGACTTGCCTTTCCAGAAGCCTTCATAATGGATGCTGTCAGCAAAGTGCCCACTGACTGACAGCTCAGCAACAGGCCAACCTTTCAGGTTTAAGTGCTCAGTGCATGTTAGGAGAGCAGATCAAGCAGTTCTGAAGCTGTCTTGAGCTGTGCGCTAACATCAGTGAAGGGTTATTTCAATGACAACTAAAGCAAGATCATAAGGTTGTGTGTTCCTGGTGACCATTGTGAGAGTGTTAGGGTCCATCTTACGTCGGATGGGGATAGGCCTGGAACGTCCATCCACAGCAATCAACATCATTGGGAGCACACTCAATGCTGGGAAACACTCGGCATGTTCATGGGGATCAAAAGCAGGAGGGCTTGATCCAGTTTTGTGACGGGGTGATCTCACAGAGGAATGACTGCTAGCTAACATAAGACCATAACATATAGGAGCAGAAGTTGGCCTTTCGGCCCATCGAGTCTACTCCACCATTTCGTCATGGGCTGATCCAATTCTTCCAGTCATCTCCACTCCCCTGCCTTCTCCCCATATCCTTTGATGCCCTGGCCTATCAAGAACCTATCTATCTCTGCCTTAAATACACCCACTCGTGGCAACAAATTCCACAGATTTACCACCCTCTGACTAAAATAATTTCTCCACATCTCAGTTCTAAATGGACGTCCTTCAATCCTGAAGTCGTACCCTCTTGTCCCAGAATCCCCTACATGGGAAATAATTTTAACATATCTGATCTGTTCAGGCCTTTTAACATTTGGAATGTTTCTATGAATCCCCCCTCATTCTCCTGAACTCCAGGGAATACAGCCCATGAGCTGCCAAACGTTCCTCATACGGTAACCCTTTCATTCCTGGAATCATTCTCGTGAATCTTCTCTGAACCCTCTCCAATGTCAGTATATCCTTTCTAAAATAAGGAGTCCAGAACTGCACACAATTCTTCGGGCATGGTCTCACGAGTGCCTTATAGAGCCTCAACATCACATCCCTACTCTTATATTCTATACCTCTAGAAATGAATGCCAACTTTGCATTCGCTTTCTTCACAACTGACTCAACCTGGAGGTTAACCTTTAGGATATTGCGCACAAGGACTCCCAAGTCCCTTTGCATCTCTACATTTTAAATTCTCTCCCCATCTAAATAATAGTCTGCCCGTTTATTTCTTCCACCAAAGTGCATGACCATACACTTTCCAACATTTTATTTCATTTGCCACTTCTTTGCCCATTCCTCAAAACTATCTAAATCTCTCTGCAGAGTCTCTGTTTCCTCAACACTTCCCGTTCTTCCACCTATCTTTGTATTATCAGCAAATTTAGCCACAAATCCATTAATACTGTAGTCCAAATCATTGACATACATCATAAAAAGCAGCATTCCCAACACTGACTCCTGTGGAACTCCACTGGTAACCAGCAGCCAGCCGGAATAGGATCCCTTTATTCCCGTTCTTGGTTTTCTGCCGACCAGTCAATGCTCCACCCATGCTAGTAACTTCCCTGTAATTCCATGAGCTCTTATCTTGCTAAGCAGCCTCATGTGTGGCACCTTGTCAAAGGCCTTCTGAAAATCTAAGTAAACCATGTCTACTGCATCTCCTTTGTCTACCCTGTTTATAATTTTCTCAAAGAATTGCAGTAGGTTTGTCAGGCAGGATTTTCCTTTCGGGAAACCACGCTGGCTTTGGCCTATCTTGTCATGTGCCTCCAGGTACTCTGTATTCTCATCTCTAACAATCAGTTCCAACAACTTCCCAACCACTGATCTCAGGCTAACAGGTCTATACATAGTTTCCTTTCTGATGCCTCCCACCCTTCTTAAATAGCGGAGTAACATCTGCAATTTTTCAGTCATCTGGTACAATGCCAGAATATGTCAATTCTTGAAAGAGCATTGTTAATACCTCTGCAATGTCTCCAACTACTTCCTTCAGAACCTGAGGGTGCATTCCATCAGGTCCAGGAGATTTATCCACCCTCAGACCATTAAGCTTCCTGAGCACCTTCTCAGTCGTAATTTTCACTCACAAACTTCACTTCCCTGACACTCTTGAATGTCCAGTATACCGCAGACATCTTCCACTGTGAAGACTGATGCAAAATATGCATTCAGTTCCTCTGCCATCTCTGCATCTCTCATTACAATATCTCCAGTGTCATTTTGTATTGGTCCTATATCTACCCTCGACTCCCTTTTACCCCTTATATACTTAAAAAAGCTTTTAGTATCTTCTTTGATATTGGTTGTCAGCTTCCTCTCATAATTCACCTTTTCCTTCCTAATGACCTTCTTACTTTCCTTCTGCAAGTTTTTAAAAGCTCCCCAATCCTCTATCTTCCCACTAGCTCTGGGTTCCTTGTATGTCCTCTCTTTTGCTTTTACTTTGGCTCAGACTTCACTTGTCAGCCACGATAGTGTCCTTCTTCCCTTTGAAAATTTCTTCTTATTTAGAATATATCCGTCTTGCACTTCCCTCATTTTTCACAGAAACTCCAGCCATTACTGTTCTGCTGTCCTTCCTGCTCATGTCCCTTTCCAGTCAACTTCGGCCGTTCCCCTCTTATGCCATTGTAATTTCCTTTATTCCACTGAAATACCGACACATTGGATTTTATTTTTTCCCTGTCAAATTCTAATGTGAACTCAGTCATATTGTGATCACTCTTACCTGAGGGTTCCTTAACCTTAAACTCTCTTATCATCTCCGAATCATTGCATAACACCCAACCTGGCACAGCCGATCCCCTACTAGGCTCAACAACAAGCTGTTCTAAAAAGCCATCCCTTAGACATTCTACAAATTCTCTGTCTTGAGGTCCAGTAATAACCTGATTTTCCCAATCCACTTTCATGTTAAAATCCCCAACGATTATCATGACATTGCCTTTCTGACACGCCTTTTCTATCTCCTGCTGTAATTTGTAATCCACATCCTGGCTGCTGTTTGGAGGCCTGTATACAACTGCCATTAGGGTCCTTTTACCCTTGTCATTGCTTAACTCAACCCATAGAGATGCTACACCTTCCAATCCTATTTCATCTCTTTCCAATGATTTAATATTATTTGTTATACACAGAACTTCATTGAATCCATACCACATCTGCCTGATGGCACCACCTCTATCCAGATACCTTGCAAATTCTTCCTTAATGATAGCTTCAAGCATTTTTCCAACCGCAGATTTAAGCTAGCCGTACTATAGTTGCCTGTATTTTGTCTACATCCTTTCTTAAACAGCGGTGTGACATTTGGTTATCTTCCAATCCTCTGGGACCTGCCCAAAGTCCAGAGAATTTTGATAAATTATGACAAAAGCAAGTGTTATAACTTCTGCCATTTTCTCCAGTACTTTGGGATGCACCCTATCAGCATCAGAGGATTGTCTACCCTCAGGTCCACTAGGTTGCTTATCACTATCTTTTAGTGACAGTGATTGCATTGAGGTTCTCACCTCCCATCACATCTACAACAGCTCCTTTTGGTATGGGAGACGGGTCCTCTATTATGAAGACCGACGCAAAGTAGCCTTATCCATTCCCACATAACCCGATATAAATTCCCCTTTCTCATTTTCCAAGGGACCTATATTTACATTAGACCCTCTTTGCACATTATATAATTATAAACATTTTTATTATTTGCTTTTATATTTGTGAACAAAAGGCTTGAGCTTGTATTATTCACACAAATAACTCAAACTCAAACATTAGATGAAATGTTAAGGACAGTATTTTGAAGAATAATATTTTTGCAAAAAAAGATTAAAAACCTTCTTCGGGCATCTGTTATTAAGTACTTCAATCAAACGTTGCTCTCAAATTTCAAATTCATTCTATTGCCAGGATTGCCCACAGTCAAAAGATCAGTGAATGTCAGCAGGCCATGTATTCCCTCCAGTGTTAAAACCCAGTGAGACACTTGCTATAATTTTAGATATAGTGTATGCTACCATGCTATGTTTTAGCAGTAATCAGCATTTTCAAATACTAAATGGTTCTGTTGCCTTGTTGCCATGAACCACCTCAGTTGACACTCAGTAGTTAAGTTAATAATAATAATAATAATAACATCTACTGGAGTGTATGGATCTAGTTAAATCTCTTGCTGTTGTTTGCCAAACAAAGTCAAGAATTTCCTCCAAGCTAAGAATGCTTTCAGCAGTCAGCCATTCCAAGGTGCTATTCAGAAGGAGCAGCACCAGAGAAAATCAGTCAAGTCACTGGTTCAAAAAATGATAATTAGGGAACCAAGGTGAAAATAGGTGGAACCCAGAGTCTGCCAAAACCTTAGTTAGGAAAAGATACTCAACTTCCATGGAGATTCCGGAAAAATTTGGGTGGGAAACCACCGCTTCCAGAATTTAGATGACATTCAAGTTTCATTTACTTTGGCAAGAATATTCAGATTAACATTAATGCCAGAGGAATGTTTCATAAATTCACTGCTTCGTTTTCAGACTAATGCTTTCAGTATACAACATCAATCTCATGTAAAGTTACCTGCTTGCTGAAAGGGTAGAATCTCATCAGCAAGCTATAAAGCTTGCAAAATGAAACCTGTACAGCCAATGAATTTTCATTCATCAACGGGAAGCCAGGCACTCTCTCTGGAGAAGGCGATTTGCTGTAGAAGTGAACACAAGCAGAAAAAAAAATTCCTCCTTTGTACATTTCTTATGAACACACGTCATTCTTTGTTTTAGGAAGCATATCTCGACAGAATAAACCAGAGTTTCTTGACCATATATTACTGTAAAATAATGGAGTAAGTATCATGTGCCCAACTGTGTGGCCATTGAATTACAAATGAGAATTTTCTGAGCATACTTTATGGTACAAAGCACAGTTAGTCCATTTAATACATGTGGAACTCTGCACACCTGGAGGAAGGAGATAATTCAGGTGCAGCAGTTTTTAAAGGGCTCCTGTCTTCTCTTAAAGGTTAATATAGCAGAGTTCTCAAAACATTGTGACATCGTCTCCTTGTTGAAGCAGGTATTTCTGTATTCACTGGTTGATTCCTTTGTGACTATCTTATAGTCTCTGTAAGTGGAAGCACTTTTTGGTACCTGCTCTCTCAAAACCTTAATTTTAAACCATAGTTTTAAATAAATCTACTATGCCAATAATCAACTTTCTTTTTCAGGAAAACTGAGTCTGTCTTTCCTTTCTGATTGATATATGCTCTTGGTTCTGGTGTTGTCTGTGTTATGTTTACTTTCATTCTGTCCACTTAAACTTCAATGTCACCTCCTAAATTCTAGAAGCAGTGGTTTCTCACCCAAATTTTTCAGGAATATCCGTGGAAATTGAGTAGCTTTTCCTAACTGGAGTTTTGGCAGAGTCTGGATTCAGCACTTGCTCCCCAATGATTAGCTTTTTAACATAATGCAATGGTCACTTTGACCACATTTAGTTAATAATGTGCAATTTCATATATTGTACTGCATAATGACACTTCTTTAGCTATGAAGCAGAGCAGGAAATACTTTTCAAATCCCCTAATCCAAGCTACAGTTAAAAGATGCGATACTTCATTCTACAATGTCATGACAGGCATATACAAATGGCTGTTGGAGCCTCTTGTGCCCTTAGAATATTGAAGATAGAAATTAAGAACTTGCATTTTTAGTGCCTTTTAAAACCTCAGGATGTTCAAAGGTGACTTAGAGCAACTAGAAGAGTAAGGCCAAACACTTTCTGATTCTTCATGGAGATCAAGATTTGTAGCAGCTTCCTGCTGCCTCTCTCTTCCAGTCTATTTCCAAAGCCAATTTCCAAGTGAAGTTTATGAAATGCTACAGAGCGGATTGGCACTCTTGCTTAATTCCCCTAACAGCCATATTTTGAAGTATATTGACTGCAATGAATGTAGCCGTTCCATGAGCATTATTACAGAGTTCAGTATCTTTAGTCATAGGCTGGCCATGCAGCCATGTTTATCCATACCACTCCCTTTCAAGGACAAGTAGATGGTAGTTATCTATCAGATTTTCATGATTTTTTTAACTGAGTTACTGCTTTATAGATTCTTCAGTCACTACATCAACAATCAGTCTCCGGCAAGCCCTCAAACTGAAACACTGAGTGACATGAACAACATCTCCACCTTATCTTGCACATACCACAATGATATCATATCAGAGCACATTTCAGGCCCTGAAAGTGCTGCCTAGTTGTCAAAGAAAGGCATTTCAAAAATTCATTCTCAAAAAGTTTCTTGGAAATGAAGGTACATCTGATCCTGCCAAATGTTAATCAGATTCATAGAACCTCACAGAGAAGTTTGAGAACAGATAGTTCAAAACAGACCTCCTCTGCATTGCCGATCCAAGAAATCCAATTAAAACACTTTGATATATGGAGATATATTAATGAAAAACATGTGCTCTATCAGAAGAAATTATATGTGAATCAGGCTATGCACAGAAATGCCAATTCTGCCATACGGAATCACCTTCTAATCTCTGACCATGGGCTTTTCAGCATTTTTCCCTGTTTTAACAAGGTAGTAAAATTATAATGAATGTACTGAACTGGTCCAAGTTTCATTATCAAAGTAATACGATCACATTTTGTTATGAACAGCAGTGGGTGATTTTTAACGTAAGTATCATTTTTAATCCTTACATGCGATTGTTAAATTTCAAAACAATGCAGTATTTTATCAGGCAGATTTACCTGGACAGTGTTCTGGTTTTGTTAAGTGCTTTGCTAATCATAAAAGAGGGTGCCGACTGTCGTCTCTGGGCCAAACTCTTCATTTTCTGCGTAAGGAGAAGAAAGGTAACAATAAATAATAGAAGTC